>NC_137614.1:34527757-35127757 GCF_963280865.1 Gymnoscopelus braueri | reverse complement strand
GTTTTTCAGACAGATCTGTTAGGATTTAGAAGACATTTTGTAGATTTCAATGGGTTAACTGAAAAGGTTACACAGTATTACTTACTCGCCTGAATGTTTTCTGCATAGAACTACATACAGTACGGCTGCAGTTAATCGTTTTTGTCACGCTCTTGTGTTGTAAGTACTGTATGTGTACGATTGACGAGCAGATTTTTTTTGCCGTGGAACAGCTGCCCACTGTGTGCTCCTCGTCGTTTGCCTGGCCTTTGCCCTGTGTGTCAAGCAGGGAGTCTGACTTCTGCACCCAGGGTATCCTTCATCAACTCTCTGCCCCTCGCTGCACCCATAAGACCCCCTGCTGTTCGTCCAGCTTCCTTCAAACGTTACATTAAGCCATTCAATCCGGGAAGGCATCTGTGTCATTTTAGCCATTTAATTTATACTTTGGGCTATTCAAAAATAGCAGATATACAAGCTCATAGCGCGGCACCGAGTGCCGCGCTATGAGCTTGTAGATCTGCAATTTTTTTTAATCGTGAAAATTTTTGCGAATCTTTAAATATATGTATTTTTTTAAGCGAACATCTACAGTATAACTCGAATCTTTGCCCCACCTCAAAATATTTTGAGATGGGGGTCCGTGACCAAATATATATAATTTTGGGGGTCCTTGACATGAAACATTTTGAGAACCACTTGATATCATGGCAACTCATACGGTTTTCAGAAAACTGTTAGGATTTTAGAAGACATTTGTAGACGCGTTTCCCGGATTGAATGGGTTAATATAAAAATGCATCACTCAGGGGGTGTCGGGCTTGTGCAGTCAATGAAACATAACAGACTTGTTTTTTTTTAGGTGAGTGTTTCCAGATGAGACACATAGCGAGGGGTTGTCTGGGGGGGTCAAAGACACTGACCGCCGTTGTACAAAGGGGGCAGATGAAGCGTCACTTGTATCCCAGATGTTAAATGCACGCATTGCCACGTGTTGATGGAAGTATTTGTTTTAACCCATTAAGGACCTGAGGCGATTCTTAAAAATATTTTTTTAAATCCTAACAGTAAAAAAAAAAAAAAGTTTTCAAGATTTTTCAAAAATAGCAGATCTTTATATCTGCTATTTTTTAATAGCCAAAGAAATCTAAAGTGACACAGATGCGTTCCAGGTCTTAATGGGTTAGCACACCAAAACAAGTGAGGCGAACGCTTCATTTTCTCCCCGACAGTGATGGACGCGGAGACAGTAGTAACTGCACCTCGCTGTTTCGCAAATGGTGGGAATATTCCTTGTCAAAATAATTCTCCTCTCAGAATTAATGGACCTTTTAGCTATGCATGTCTTCAAGTAGTCAAAACGCCATTAGTCTTCTTGTGATTTTCCTAGCAGCTGCTGGCGGGCTCCAAAGGCCAAATTATACTTACTGCGAAGCCATGAGGGTCCGCTAGGGTCCGCATGTCATACAATTCCTCACCAGCGTTGCCTCCCAGACAGTGTGTGTACTTTGGACACTTGACTAGCACGTGCAGTAGAAAAGAAAAACGGATGTTTTGAGGAGAGGTTGAGTGAGGAGATCCGTAGCTATACCGGCGCTGTATTATATGAGCATGTGACAATAAATAACTTGAACTTGAAGTGATGTTCATTTGCAGATGTGTTAAATGTTTAGAAGCAGCACAGAATAAAAGCCCGAATAGAAAAGACTTCTCAAAGCTTTGCCGAACGAATGTATTAACATCTGAGGTCTTCAGAGAATAACGGGACTTCAGAGAAATAATTGAGGCAAGATAAAAGTTAAATAGGACGGTAACCTCTTCTCACAAATGGCCTCTTGCCATGGCACAAGTGCTTCAGTTGTCTGGAATAAGATCACTAGATTATGCCTTGTGTTGAGAGCAGCCCGTTTTGCTCTTGCTTTTGAACACGTGCATGTCTGCAGACACCAAATTGTAGTATGCACAGAGAAGCATCCGCTGTCCACGGACCATCGTGCCTTAATCAGGCCTTAATCAGGCCTTAAGGATGGCTGTATCTGTCCATCTGTCCACCACTTTGAGCAAAACAACTTATCTAAAAATGTATGTGCACCTTTATCCTCCCCAGACGATGGCCCCTACTGATTTGAGTGACCCAATGGCCTTTATCTCCACCCTTATTAGGCCAAAGTTCCACTTGCACACAAGTTTTCTCAAAATCCAATTGGCAGATTGCCATGGAACTTACTGATCGCATTTATGCCCCCTAGAGTCTTTATTCCTCTGGTGCTGCCCATTGGCCATTTTACAGTTTGGTCTGCCTACTCGCCTGTGCTCCTCCTGTGAATAGATGTGTTTCTATGCATCGCATAGAAGAAGGTTCGATAAGTTTCAATTCCAGTGGCGGGCCTGTGCGTGAGACGAGCACGAACACGAACACAGGCCCACCTGTCGCTATGCCTTTCAGATGGCCAGCGCCTCCCTACCTGTACTCATTGAAAATACATTTCTAGGCATGTCAGTCGCTTTTTTTGTGTTAAAAGACCTTAACGGAGACACACTCTAGCTCATGTTGCTTTGTTAAGGTTTTGCACACTCTTCAGTGTGTAAAGAACTAATACGTTACAGCCTCACTAGTTTTCCCCTCCTTAAATTAGATTTTATGTTATTAAAACCGGTAACCTTTGCAATTGCGATATTACACTCAAGGGTATACTTTACATAGCATATGCGCCGTGTTCCAAACCACTAGCCTATTGCTTAAATGAATCTGTGTGTGTGTGTGTGTGTGTGTGTGTGTGTGTGTGTGTGTGTGTGTGTGTGTGTGTGTGTGTGTGTGTGTGTGTGTGTGTGTGTGTGTGTGTGTGTGTGTGTGTGTGTGTGTGTGTGTGTGACTGAGTCACACACACTGTGAGACACGCATTCAGGCAGCCACATTGCAAATAGTTTCTGAACATCCACTGTCCACGGTGATGTAAGGGCTTTTGGTCAGCTGTGGTCAGACAGACAGGGTAACACTTTGTTGCTGCTGCATGTTCGTGTCTGCAGCCATGTGCAACTCCCCGACGCCGTCGCCTCGTGAGCCCGAACAGCCCTTAAATCAGGGCTCGTTCGGAGACATCAGTCACCACGGTGACACCTGTGCCTGGATCCTATTCTTCCCATGTCATCAGCTCCTCGCTGATGTGTGTGCAATACATGTGACCTCAGCGGCTATCCATCAGCCGCGGCAAGCCGCGCGTGACACCCGAGAGTTCCCCCCGGGTCGTGTTCGGTGAGGGATTGTAAGGAAACTCGACCCAACGCTCCTTCTGAAGCCTGATTTATGCGCGGTCGTAGGACGGTGCCATGCGCCGTAAATAGCCGATCTGCACGCGCCGCCATGTGACGCGTCGTGAGCTTGTAGATCGGCTATTTACGGCGCGTGACGGTCGTACAGGGGGATTATGAATCAAGCGTGTGTTTTCTGTCTCTTTCTCGCAGCATCAACAATAAACTGCAGCAGCCAGAGGCGGCGGCCGGCGTGCTGGAATATGCCATGAAACACTTTAGCGAGCTGGTGAGTGTTCTCTTTGTCTCTCTCTCTCTCTCTCTCTCTCTTTTTTCCACTTTTCATATATACAGTATATTATATACAGTATATGTTGTTTTATTCCACACTGTAAAACGCTCCTGCTACGCACTCCTGCTATTCCACACTGTAAAAACAGTCCTGCTGCGTAAAACGGGGATGAAACTCACAACCTTCCCGGCCCCCACAATGTCCCGTTCCCGCCCAGTCCACGCAGCACGTGGTGAATGTGCCTGACTCCCTTGGTCAGCAGCTAGTGATTCAGTGATTCTTTCATCCAATAAATGAGCTGAGGTTTGCATTCTTGCTTTTATCTCCCATATGCTTTATAAAAAAAAAACACTGTGTGTGCTTTTGCTCCCAAATGTTATATACATTTGACGCTCCATAGAAGCAGAGTGCCTTGCAGTAATATTACCTTAACAGTGAACGGTTTGTAAAGCCATTTTACTGTACTTTATAATGTCTTTGACTCTTAAGTCTATTTGTGTGACTTCATACCTGCCAAGCGGAAAGCCCCTAAATGTTGCCGTTCGTATTGGTGTAGTCTTGAAGAAAAGTCTATTCTTTGTGTAACTTTAGCCCAGTATGGCTTTTGGCCTGATGCCAAAATTGCAACACACAAAAAAGGTAATCCATAATTGAGAGTGCACCTTCGCTTATTTATTTGTTGTGTGTTTTGATAGGTCACCAATTTTGATGTGACACATGACAACTGCCAGCAGTCTGCTTTTTTGTTGACACAGACAAGCTTGTTCATTTATCATTTCATGTATCTTGGGTGAACAGGTTGGATTAACTGGATCAGATAAACCTTGATGTTAAAACAGCAGCTGCCGGGGTCAAATGTTTTGCTTTGTAAACAGCACGCTGTGCGAGTGTCGTCACTCGGTCTCATCTCCCTCCTTGTTGTTACCAGTGGCTCAGAGGAGTCGGCCCTTTTGATCGCTCTTTTTGCGTAGTTCAGTTCAGTTTTTTTGCCTTTGTTGGGTAGACCGAACAAGCTGCTGTAATACATGCGTGTTGTACAAACACGCACTGCCGCGCAAACGCAGAGTTGCCTACAGAACCTCCCACAGTGCAGCGCTCCGCGATGTCGATTCCCAAGCCTGGTGCACACCAGCCTGGTGTTATAAATAAACATAATTGTTGTTAATCACGTTGTCATATTGCTTTTTACCAAAGCAGTACAAGATGGATATAGTGCTGTCTATATATATGCATTGGTTGCTAATACTATTGCTACTTTTAACTTGCCAGCACGTCTCACAATAAAGTTTACCGGTTCAATCTGTCCACATAAAATCAGACCTGTTTCGTACACTGTAATCTGAGTTCCCAGAAGTTTTCGCCAGCTCTCGCATACAAACGGGAGGGGCGAGGAAACTTCTGGGCCAGAGCCCTGGTATTTGTGGACGGGATGTAATTTCCGCTCAGAATCTGAGCGGACACGCCTCTTACCGGTCTGAGAGCTGTGCAACTCGTCTAAACAGTCCGACGAGAGGCAAACAGCAGTACACGACAATGGCGGCTGCAATTTCTCAAGGAGAAATTGCTTCCCGTTGCTCCTATTTACATGCAACACCCACTGCATGTGGATCCCGCCCCCTTTTCTTCATTGGCTGTTGATTTGAATCAGAACGCAGTGGCCGCGCCCCTGCTGTCCAGGCTCTGAGGCGAAGTCTCCCAGACTACGTACACTGTGACTGGACCAGACCGGGTAAACCGAAAACCGACCCAACTCTATTCGATATCACACGGAGTCACCAGCCACTTCTTGTCACCCGACGGAAGTTCAAGGACGTTTTTAATGTGTTCAGTGGCTCACACTTATCTTCCTCAGCTCCTCAACAGGCGTCTCGACAACCCCGCAGGGGTTGTAACAATCGTCTGCCCGCGAACCCTGCCAATTTTGTTGGTTGGAGTGCCCGGCTGAATTGGAGGCACCGCTGCTGGCAGTCGAACCTGGGCCTCTTGAGAGTGTTAACCTAAACGCCACCCTGACACCCAGAACAAAGAAAGGACTTGAATAGCAAGGAAGTCTTCAAACACACACACACGACAATGAATGAGGCCGATTGTGGCAAGGAAGGAGCAAGAGAAGAGAGGAGCTGTGACAGTGTTTTGAGAAACAACCCCAAACTGCTTTTATTGAGTTGCTACTTTTAGCCCCAAAGTCAAGTTGTTAGCCCGCCGACTGTTTCACAGGTGAGAAACGGCCTTACCCCCCATGTTGGCAAGCAGCAATTATGTCCCCCATTAAAAAGAAAGTTTAAAAAAAGTATGGGTGAAGTGAAAACATTCAGTAAAAGTGGCTCCTGAGAGCACCTCCAGGAATCCTGTTTATGAGGTGAGTATTTTGGGGAGCTTTACAGGGTCCCCACGGTCATGAAATTCCTGGAAATATTTTGAAATTGAAAAAAAAATAATCCAGTACTGGAAAAGTTTGGGAATTGATCAAAGGTCCTGGAATGTATCAAGGGTCCTGGAAAAATATTTGGCTATGCATTGTTTTTGGCTATTGATTTTGTTAATACAAAACATTTTCATAAACATGTATAACATTACACGAAATATGTAACATAAGTAGTTTTTCGCCGAACGGGCTGTGTGATGGCATATATTATTTAAATAAAATAAGTCATACGGATGCCATAATGAGTCTTCCAGTGAGCTATGCCCTAATTTTGCACGAAATTTTGAATGAAATTGTACTATTCTATATTCTATGCTTTATTTTTGCTACACTGCCTATCTTTGGGCACATTATTGCGCTGAATGATTGTTATATAGGCCTGGAAATTGGGCTAAATATTCTGGAAAAGTTTTGGAAAAGTTTTGGAAATTCATTGCTAAAAATGTGTGGGGACCCTGGCTTTACAATGGAAGGTTTCTTGTGTTTGGTGTTCCAATCAGGCTCATCGCTATGTCAACACGGGTTGGTGCCCGGTCTGTGCATCACTGGCTACGGTCACCCCAAAGGAAGTGTGACCGGGATGAGAGTGTGCTCAGGAGCGGGAATCTCCAGTCAGCCGTGCAGTGTCGTAATAAGAACCGGTCGCAGAATACCTTCTTATAACCCATTAAGACCTGAAGCCGAATCTCCTAAATCCCAACAGTATTCTGAAAAAAAAACGTATGTTTCTATATCAGTGGTGCTCAAACTGTTTCATGTCAAGGACCCCCAAAATGATATGTATTTGGCCGCCGATCCCCATCTCAAAATATCTTGTTCCAGGGACCCCCGCAGAAGCAAAGATTTGAAATGTTCGCTTTAAAAGAATATATATATATTCAAAGATTTGTGCATATTTTCACGATTTTTCAAAAATAGCAGATCTACAAGTTCGTAGCGCGGCACTCGGTGCCGCGCTATGAGCTTGTAGATCTGCTATTTTTGAATAGCCCAAAGTGTAAAATAATGCTTTTTTAGCTCAAATAAAAAAATGACACGGATGCGTTCCAGGTCTTAACGGGATAAATGGAGACTTCTTTACTTCCAACTCGGCATCTGCTGAACGGCTCAGTGCAGGAATTCTGAAAGGCTTTTTTTTTTACCAAGGAGTAATTTGAGTAAAGCCGTTAAAAGTTTCATTATGACACTGACTCATTCATACTCATTTCTTTGGTTCCGTCATAAAAACAAAATCCAGTCAAGCGAAGTGAAACATAAGGCAAAAATGTGTTGATCCTTATGGACACACTGACAGCTTAGTGACCACCCCTCTGTATGGGGGATAAAAAAAAGGTCAATAAAGGATTTGTCTGGCTCCAGCCAGTAGTGCCACAGACTAATACAATATGCTCCTTGTGAGCACATAGGACCCGGGTTTGAGTCCGACCCTCGTCGTCTTGTCTCGCATGCCATGCTCTCTCCTCTCTGCTCTTGGTTTCCTGTCTCTCTAAACTTGATGTATCTGAAATAAAGATAACATAAAAAATGTCTGTTCAATACATCAGTGGTTCTCAACCAGTGGTCCGGGGACCACCAGTGGTCCTTGAGGGGGTTCCAGGGGGTCCCCAGCTAAATGATAGATATTTAGGAACCAAATGGACCCTTATCATAAGGGTCTTATGTGCCTGTAACTGTACAAATGGAACCAAATGGACCCTAACGGGTCCATTTGGTTCCATTTGTACACTCTCTGAGTTAAATTAACTCTTTGACTGCGGTTGACTCGATAACGCGTCAATTGCTAGTTTGTCCAGTTGGCCGTCGACGCGTTAGACGCGCGTTCATTGTTTAATTTCTGATCGCGCTATTCTGCAATGTTTCACTCTAGGATTCGATTTCCACTTACTTCACCCACACTTGCATCCGGACGCAGATTCCGTTTCCGGTTTTCTTTTTTTTTCCACGGTCATTTTCGGCCAGAATAGGGAAACACACGGTTTTTCACACGGTATAAAAAACGAACGGAGAGGTCATCTTCTATAATCTATAGTCTGGGTGACGAACAGTCATCGCCGTCGTGTATCACATTGTAAATTTTTGCAATCGGAGAATCTGAGAACACGTCACATCCGGTTTGACGTATTTCACTGTTTGGCTCTGTTGGGGGGGGGGGGGGAGCGAGTCAGCGAGCTGATGAAAGTGTCTATTTGCTGCTCTCTACTGGTGGAACCATCGTATGTGTTCAAAACCGCAGCTAGACTTACTAATTTATATGAAAATTAAATAACAAAATAACAAAACAGAAAAACACGCTGGCACTGGGGGAGTACTTTATGAAAATACTCTGGCAGTCAAAGAGTTAACAATCCTCTGTCCTCACATAGAAAAGTCACACCACACAACCTGTGGTATGTGCATGATAGCCGTTAGGTAGGAAACATGACTGATACATTTCAGGTTGGAACAAGACAAAGGCACAAAATGTTTATTCTCATCTGACAACCTGAAGAGCAACATTCTCGAAGGTCGTTCGATACAATGTGCAAACTCAGAACAGATTGGGTAGTTGTTCACAGCTGCAAAATTACTCTTACTGTTATTGCTGAACATCACAAATTCCCCCCAGATGCTGTACTCGCACCACCAAAAATAAGTACACAACACGTGTGTGTGTGTGTGTGTGTGTGCGTGTGCGTGTGCGTGTGCGTGTGCGTGTGCGTGTGTGTGTGTGTGTGTGTGTGTGTGTGTGTGTGTGTGTGTGTGTGTGTGTGTGTGTGTGTGTGTGTGTGTGTGTGTGTGTGGTTGCCAGATCTGCTTATTATAATTTCCCCGCAAGATTTTATTTGAAAATATCCGTGACGCGTTGTGAGCTTGTAGATCTGCTATTTTCAAATAGCTGATGTGGGCCTACTGTACATGTTAAAGTACTCATGTGGCCCATAGTCGCTTCTTTTGGGCTGGTTTTCCTAGACCTAGTTGCTTGTTTCTCTCACAGAATCTGGCAACACTGATTACAATAAATAAAACTGTATTTTAACCAGTTTGTATGGTAGAGTATGTTAACTCATTGAGTGGCAGGTATTATCATCCAAATCATCCTCGGAGTGCCAGCGTTTTTACCGTGTCTTGGCGATGTTTAGACAGCTGCAGAAGCCACAACGAGGACCCGGATGTTAAAAAAAATAAAGTGTCCGGGCGATGGGGTAGGGGTCCGTATATCGACTGGAACAATAACATTTCTACCGCGATCCGCCATTTTAGAGCGATCGCCCATGGAGAATGGCTGGTTTTCACCCCCCAAAAAAAGATATGGCGATAGAAGTGTTTTTCTCAAGATCCTATCATTGGGGCGGACGGGACGTCATGTTTTTTTGGGATGACGTCACAACCGTCCATATCTTTTTTTTTACAGTGTCCTAGGATCATTCCCAAGTTGCGTTAGAGCGCCCTCTTGTGGAATTTTCTAAAAATAATTGTTGAAAAAATCTTCGTTTATGGCACTCGACGGGTGTATTTGCAAAAACGAGTATCTACTTTTTTTGGCACCCAATGTGTTAAAACAACACAACTAGCACGTCTGCAGTGGTTGGAGGGCGGTCTCCTTTTACTCTTCCATTGAGACATTTAGACCCTGGTGTCATGGTAGGAGACCTACTGGCAGGCAAGCAGTACTACCTGAAGCTCATAAGCACAATAACATCCCTTGGCCAAGCGGGGATTCCCTCTTGGAATAGCATTAGAAGAAGTTTGCTCCTCCCATTGGGCAAACCCGGATTTGAATGTCTCGTGAAACCTACAGCTTTCATTCCTTTTAATTACAATAGTTTAGAATTCACTAATAACTAGTGAATTGGTGCAGGGATGGTGCTGGGTGGTTGTACTAGGTGCCTGACTAGAGAAGAGGACTCTGGCATTGCTTTTTGTGTTTTTTTTTAGGACTGGTGACGTTAGAGGGTTTAAAACCAAAAACATATTTTCATGTCATTGTCCTGTGGACAGAATCTTTTGAAAGTCAACAGTGGAGTCTGAGACTCGATTAAGTTTGAAAATCCCTGTATTAGAATAGTAGGAGGAGTTGGCAGCAGAGGGCTTTTACTTGTGCTGAAAGTTGTTCATCAACTATTAACAAACGCTTAACAAGTAATTAGTACTGTAAGTAGTTTACCAATAGTTTTACCAGTGATTTACTGGTTGGTGTATTGTGGTTATTGGCACGGCTTCAAATGCCTCTTGGCCAATCACAATGCACGGTTGGAACTAGCTATAGCATTAATATATAACAATTTATAAGGCATAGTTTTAAATCATTAACAAACTCCTGACAAACATTCAACAAGTCCTTAATAACTCATTAACTAACAGTTTGTGAATGATCTGTCATGAAATACCTCTACTGCTCTTTCCTACTGTCTTCTTCTCTAGGAAATCCAAGCCACCTGGTATGAGAAGCTACATGAGTGGGAGGATGCCCTGTTGGCGTACGACAAAAAGATCGACATGAACAAGGAGGACCCTGAGCTGATCCTGGGTCGCATGCGCTGCTTAGAAGCCCTGGGAGAATGGTACGTCTAATGCCGGGTTCACACTAAATGATTTTACCCCCAATTATCCTGTCGCCGACCTGTTTTGTCGCTCGCAGACAAAACCCCCTTTGCATCTCATGTGAAATTTGGACACGAGCCGAGCGCGATTCCAGCACTCGGAGATGCCTCCCCGAGCGTCACGGTTCTCTGCACGGTTGGCCTGTATGGTTTGCAGGTTCCTCGAGGGGATAATCACTTAAATTGTTACCTAGGAAGTAGCCTATGTTCGTCTTGATTGGAATACTTTTTGAATAATAAATGAATCACCATGACCGACTGAGGAAATGACTCCATCTCCACTGGGACGTAAAGTTGGTTGACTTGGTTCATTGATTAAAAGTTGTACAAATCATTATCGTTGACCCACATAGTCTGAATAATACAAATGAGTTAAATTTGCGTAAAAATAAGACAAAGGAACGGAAAGTGTCTACCACTCCTTGCGCATGGTATCACATAATTTCAAATGCATGTTTTCGTGATTAGACAGACGTCGGAGATGTGGAGAGAATAGAATAGTAATAGGCCTAGCTGCTTTATTGATCCCCGAGTGAAATGACATGCCCATATCAAGTAAAACAAACATGAAAGACAATAAGCAATAAAGACAGGTACAGTATATGATCAAAACGAGATGCACTGGAATAAAAACGTATAATGCACGTCTGTATGTTGCGTCTGTCTGTATATCGAATCCTGGTGAAATATCTTGCAGTGCGTGACCCCCTGTCACCGCTCAGTCATATAGTCTGGAAACCACGAGGATGAGGATGGCTGATTTCAAGAAAGGAGTTGTGTAGTGTGAACTGCAAAGCTGGACTTCCCCTAGTCCAGCCAGAAGGCTCCAAAGGGACCCTTATGGTTCCATTAATACATTCTGAGTTAAATTTACGCTGGGGAATTAACATTTTAGATAGGCGTCCCAGAGACAAAAATGTTATGGGGATCTGTGGATTAATGGATATCAAACTGGGGGTCCTTGAAATGTAAAAGGTTGAGAATCACTGCTCTAACGGTGAGACTGATGGTTTGCTTGGAGCACTGCAGACCCATGCATATTTCTTGTAGGTGGCCCCCAGTTCTCCAATTGAGACCTGACAATCAAGCCTATTTGATGACTGAGCAAAAAGCGAGTGAAAACGCTTCCTGTAAGACGATCGATGTGAAATTACTGGGAAGCACGAGTGAACAGAAAGTACCAGAACAGCATCAAGCTCCACGAGGCCAAATCTCAGTAAAACCACGAGCATAACGCCAAAACCACCGTCCACCACGACCACCACCTTCCCTTTCCTCTTCTACATTCTCGGGTGATTCCATGTTACGCAGTAGGGAACACATGAGAAAATACCTTCTGGGAACAGAGTGTTCTTCTCTATGGGTAAACAAACGCGATACAATGTCTAAAGGCTCAAAATATGTGGATGGACTCAGATCTGGATGCTAAACAGCCACTGATTGATTATGTAACACAGGGCGCCTGTGCCATGTTGTATACACTCCTGCGATTCATTTTAAGAGAAAATGATTAAAGTGGGGTGGGATTGACATAACTTATTGACCTTGCCAAGAGTCAAATGTGAGTAGTCTTGTGGGACACATTGTTTCCAGCTAAGGTAAAGAGGTTTTGTACAGTTCCTCTGTTTGTACAATTCCATGAGATGAGACAGCTTGTCAAAGTGTAGTGGGATGTTTAGCGCCCGTCTAAACTCAGAGTTTTAAAGGAGCCTTTTTGTGCTGAAATGTCTGTGACAAGTTCTGAACGTTCATATACGTACATGAAGCCCCGAAGGAATGGAGTAAATGTTGGGATAAATATGCCATTATTTCAAAACTGGGGGGAAAAAAAGTGTTGAAAGGTTTAAACTCATTGTTTGAAAGCTTGAAATCTAATAAAAAATGTTGTGCTAGCTTGAAACTAAGTTTAGAAGGCTTGCATGACTGTACTTCAGAAAAAAGTAGACAACATGCCCCTCCAGCAGAATTGTTATTTCAGACTGTCTGTTTCAAAGTTTCAGACCAGAGATGCAAGCGCATGCGGGGTGAGAGGTGGAGCTATGGCGTGATCGGTTCAGGAAAGATGCGTCTTTAGGTGTACACACTGAGACGCAAGGGTGTCGTCTTCAGAGTTATTCACTCTGAGACCCGGTTTAAAAAAATGAGCGTATTCGCGGACCCAGAACGCCGGCTCCGTGTGGACGAAACGCCTAAACGATTAAAAACTTTTGCGGATACACCTAAAAACGTCTCCGTATAGACGTGGCCTAAGCCTGGAGGGGGGTCGAACCGGGTACCCGGGAAAACAAACCAATACACTGATAGAATATTGAAAATGTTTAAACTTTTGAACTCTGAAACTGTTGGAGAAACACTGTATAAAGAGTTAAGTAGGAAAACTCATTTTCATCACATTTAAAAAACAAATTCAGCTAAAACTTAGTTTAGATCTTGTAAAAAAAATAAATAATTAGATTTCAAGCTTTCAAGTTTAACTTTTCAATCTTTTTTTTTTGTTTTGTTTTGTTTCTCTTCTATGGCATGATATTCATCTGACAGAACATTGGAAACATCTTGTGTTATAATGGCAATAATGAAGTTCCGTAAAAGCATTTCACTGAAGGAAAAAAAATGCAAATCTGATTAGGTAAATCAACTTATTGTTATGCATAATTTTCTTGCAAAATGAGTTGGAATTTCCCATTGGTCACTGAATCATTGCATTGCATCAATTAAACCTGAATAGAATAATGTCGGCAAACTAAATACGACCATAGATTTAAGTTAAACCCAGTTTGCAGAAATGAAATGAAAATGTTGTGAAGTCGAATCGAAGTTGATCAACCAAAGGCAAAAATGTATCTGGAAAGATCAGTTTTTCTCAAGGCAGGGTTTAAAGCCATACTTCAGCTTGTTTGAAAATAGCCAAACTGCAAGCTCAATACATCACAGCGTGTTGTGAGCTTGTAGATCTGCTATTTAAAAGAATTACCGAAATAATCATCTTGAAAAATCTTGAACATTTTTGGCCCAAAATAGGGACACCAGGATTAATGTGGTTAAACTAAGTGGGTGGATTTCAAACTGTTATCCAGGTTTCTGTTGGTGTTCCAGTCTAGAGTGAAATCTACTAATAAAGATTTGCTTTCATTTTGTTTGGCCACATTCTGAATGAGGTGTTAGACTTCACTCGTTTCAATGTAAAAAAAATGGCAGTAATATTTCTCTTCGATCACTTCTTATTTATTTTAGGATTATTTCAAGTGAGATTCCAAAGATTTGAGTAATGGTCTGCTGAATCAAATGATAGCCACAGCTCTTTTCCGCTGGACCTGCTGTGTTAGCCCACATAAGGCACGCACTGGGGCCTTTTGTTCTTGTACGTCTCATATACGATACTGTACACCAGCCAGGCAGCTGGGGAAGTGATCCACCTTTCTAAACCTGTATATATCTCTCTCCGTATGCATTTCTCTCTCTCATAACTAACCCTGTTCATCGTCTTTGGTGGGAACCACATGTTTCTCCCGGAGTGAAGCGAGATGCAGCGCTGATTGTTGTTAATGTGGAATTAGACTTTGTCAGATGACCCCCGACAGTAACATCAAACCTTTTACTGGGGATATTCGATAGTGGTCAGAGCTGTGTGCAGGCCCCTGCACAGCTTTAAAACATCCAGCCATAAAAATAAAAAAAAGAATTAATGAATAAATAGATAATGGTTGACGTAATAGAAACCAGGTTCTCGCCAAGGCGGAGCTCCTCTCTTGTGTTTAGCTGTCGGGTCACCCGTCCTTCTCATCCCCTGCCAATTGCGGCCGGCCAAGCTCGGGGAGCCAGCTGATCAAATGGCGCTTTGCAAAATGGAAGATATTAATTTCCTCGCCTTTAATGATCTTCAAAGAACCTCTCTGCTTTGATTGACGCGGGAACGCTCTCCAGTCTCCACCCTTCCGTCCCTCTTTGTTGTTTTTGTGCACACGTTAGGGAAGCAGAATGTCAACGCCATTGTATTAACTGGATGCTTGTGTTTTGTGTGTCTTGTCCGCCAGGGGCCAGCTGCACCAGCAGTGCTGCGAGGAGTGGACACTGGTCAGCGAGGAGACTCAGGCCAAGATGGCGCGCATGGCTGCCGCCGCAGCCTGGGGTCTAGGTAACCAGCTCAAAAAGTCTTCACATGGGAGCTTTAACACTCATAATAAGCTGGTTTCATTGATGAACAAATCGAAAACCAGTATACTTTAACCACTACAAAGTACTTAAAAGTGCGCTCCAGAGGGGTCCTAGTAATTGCTGCACATTGTACTACCAAATACAAACAAAGTACACCGCAAGTCAAGTCAAGTACAGATTCATCACTGTTCCAGTCTCAAGGGGCTTTACAGGCACACATCTAACAAAGGAAACAAAACAAAACTCCCTGTCCTTTGACCCTCAGTCGGGTGGGACATGCCTTGAAGAAAAGGAAGAAATCTTGGGAATAATTACAAAAAGAAAACGGAAGGATCATGGAAAATAGCACCATCAATAAAACAGTACATAAAATAAGCAATAAAATAAAAGCAATAAAACACCGTAATAAACACAATAAAACAAATAGTGGGAGTAAAGCAAAGGTCAAGGTCAATCTTTTATGCTCACAGGGTTCAATTGACACTCAGTTTGACTGCGTAGTAGCACTTCGAAGCGCAGGACGTCTGCAGAGAGAGAGCGTTCAATACATCCTCGCTCTGCAGCTGGGAGCCAAAGCACTAATGAAAACGAATCCCCCCCACAACCCCCCAACCTCTCTCTGCCCAGTCCTTATATCCAGATGGGAATGGCATTGACTCAGAACATCGACATATCATAACGTGCAGTGGTGGAGAAAAACACCCGCCCGCCCCCATCCAAACTGACCCTGTGTGCCAGCACTTTACTGCAAGATCCAACCCCCTGTGGCCTTGCGGCTTCATGGCCCTACAACGTTGAACTGTAAACCTCCGTACACACAGCGTGAAACGTTGAGAGTGTGCTCCAGGGCGTCCTTTAGCGGGAAACTAAATATTAAGGCCGTTTTATTTTTATTTTATTCTCTGCTTGCTCTGATGTGGCTTTAAGGAATAGAGACAACCATTGTTAAAAAAGTCTCCCTCCTGAATCCGCTTCCCCAAATTTTCCTCAGCACTCACTCAAATCCACCCTAGTTTCAGGTAAAGAATAATAAAATAAGCTTAGCTCTTGACCCTGTCCTTATTGTCACTCCCCGTTAATCCAATCGTATTGTAATGTTGTTATACTAAGACAAGTAAGATTATGCTGCTGTTGCATATCACCCTGGATACGAGCCTCACCTGAAGACCTACTGTAATCACCGTAAGGCCTACTGTAAATTGTGTGGTGTAACTGTGTGTGTTCCATAATCATCCTTCAGATTTGTAGACATCTCTCTGTTATCCTGCTTCTCCACTGTACTCTTAACTCCAGTCGACGCCACTCACTTTTGGTTCCAGGTACTTATCACGAGAAACTTGGCCTCCTGTGAATCGTTTTATTTTTGTTTAATTTCTTTTTATTTTGTTATTTTCTATGAACTTGTAGATCTGCTATTTTTGAAAGATCGTGAAAATGTTTTTAACTCAAATCTTTGCTGCTGGGGGTCCCTGGAACAACATATTTTGAGATGGGGGGGTCCGCGGCCAAATACATATTCATTTTGAGGTCCTTGACATGAAGGATTTTGAGAACCACTGACATTTGGTTAAAGCTAACCAAATTTGTAATCATGAGTAAATTTCGGCTCCATTAATCACTGAGTCTTCTCATATTTTACTGTATTTGTTTTGTCTTCTACTATGTCTACTTGTTTTGTATTGTTGACGATGTGTCTTTTTGTATGGATAACTATACCACTTTTTTTTAACGGCCTGCTCAGGGACTACAGATGAAAATTTGCCAACTCTGGCTAACTCTGGCTCATTTACTTGGACGTGAATAACTGACATGTTGATCAATGTTTTGTGAATAAATAAAATAATAAATAAATAGCAACATATGTTTTTTTCAAAAAACTGTCAGGATTTAGAAGACATTTTGTAGAATCGGAACCTCAGGCCTCAATGGGTTTAACCCTCTATACTTAGCTGACGTGTCGACGCGTCGTTATGACATCATGACATGCACACGGTGTCGCATAATGATGACGTCACCTGCCGTTTTTTTTTTCGTTTTTTTTTTAAGTGAGTCATTGGATGCAGCTGATTTGAATGTGGTTGTTCCTCTCCAGGACACTGGGACAGCATGGAGGAGTACACGTGCATGATCCCCAGGGACACGCACGACGGCGCCTTCTACCGGGCCGTGCTCGCGCTGCATCAGGACCTCTTCTCGTTGGCCCAGCAGGTGAGTGACGCCGCCGTCCCTCTGCCCCGCCCCCCACACCACGACGGCCGAAACCGTCTGCGTTGCTTTACAGTACGTGTACATTGGAGGCGTATGTATTTTTAGAAAACATCCCATAAAGACATAAAGGCCATATGGGGATCTCTCGACCAGCCTCCCCTCGCACTCCTGCCAGTCGCGTTAGACTTTATTACGAAGGTGTGAAAAGTTTACGCCGGTCATTAAAAACCGTGTGGAAAAAGAACACGGTGAAGAAATTATTTTAAACAGGAAAAGAAAAGAAAGAAACAGCCCTTGTCGCTGGTCCAGACATAATCAAGCTCACCCCTCCCCCCGTCCGTCCGCCCCCGCTTCTCCCTCCCAAATGAGAGCTTTCATTAACCCATTAAGACCTGGAACTGTGTCATTTTTAGATTTGAGCTAAAAAGCATTATTTTACACTATGGGCTATTCAAAAATAGCAGATATACAAGCTCATAGCGCGGCACCGAGTGCCGCGCTATGAGCTTGTAGATCTGCTATTTTTGAAAAATCGTGAAAATGTGTGCAAATCTTTGAATATATATATTTTTAAAGCGAACATTTTTAACTCAAATCGTTGCTTCTGGGGGTCCCTGGAACAAAATATTTTGATGGGGGTCCGCGGCCAAATACATATAATTTTGGGGGTCCTTGACATGAAAAAGATTGAGAACCACTGATATAGAAATATACGTTTTTCAGAATACTGTTGAGATTTAGGAGACATGTAGAATCGGCTTCAGGTCTCAATGGGTTAAGATGAATAAAATTCTACACGTTTTTTTTTATTTCCCTCTACACTGTGGTACTTCCCAGGCGTGGAAATTTTACATAAGTCCCTCCATCATAAATCATCCTCGCTATGCACCCATTGCTGGCACATAAAGAGCCTGTTACCCCACGTGCACGCGCACACACACACACACACACACACACCCCCCTCCACAGCCCAGCATCAACAAAGTTTGGTGGTGGTCGCTGGTGGTGTTTCCCTCATCTCGAGGAGGGTTGATGATGAGCTCACGGTCCCCGGAGACGGGACCGGTTCAGGCTGGATGCCAGCGAAGTCTCTCTGGGTTCATCCAGCCCAGTTAACTCTTTCACCGTGATCACAATCGCATCCAGGTGGGGGCCGCGCCATCCCCGTTGTCATTCAAGGTTGTTGTTTTTTTTTTCTTCCCGACGGCGGGTCCGGTCGCGTCGAGCGGAGGAGAGAGGGCGAACGAGAAGCAGATGTGGGGGAGAGAGAGGGGGCGAAGGCTTGAATGTCAAACATGAGCTCAGATTAGTCTTGCGGATCAGGGTAGGTAATCCTCACGCTTAAGTCCTTTCGAATCCGTGCCCCCCGCCACCCCTCACAACCTCCCTCCGCCGCCCCCCCCCCCTCCCCCACCCCGCTTCCCGACAACCCCCGAACGTGTGCTCTGGGACTCATAGCGTGCATCCGTCTGAAAGGTTATAGCAACACAAGTCCCGTGTTGTAAATCTCTCAGTGATTGGTCTGTTCCGGCGATCAAGTGTAGACACAACAGTGGGCCAAGTATGCCAAGATTGATGATTATAGATCTACAAGCGCAAGCTTGTAGATCTGTTATTCTCGCCCCTTTGTTGAAATTATTTTTTGTTTAGTTTTAGTTTTTTGTTGTTGAAAATGTTCAGCTATAATGACAAAACATGGATGCCAGGTTGAAAGTGGTGGTTAACACAAGACGAATAGGTCTTCATCCATGTTTTGGGCCTTTAATTGGGTTTTTATTCGGTCCTATCCGTTAACGTGGAGTCATCTCATGGCACAGTGCAATGTTGCAGCCTCGTTAACAACGAGAACACGAGCACGGGAAGTGCAGGTAAGAGGAACGGAGATGGCTTCTCTCTTATTTGTTTGTGCTCAACGTCTGAACGCCACAGACCCCCAGACACTGCATTTATCAGGAGTCAGTCGTCTGGACTGCACATTTCTCAGCCGAGGCCCCCGGAGCTGTAAGCCCTAAAGTCAACAGAGCTGTATAACTGACTCCAGGCTGTAAAAGAAACAAGCCTCATTGTCACCTCTTCCCGACGACCCCCCTGCCCCCCCCCCCCCTTCTTGTTGTGTGCGTCTGTCGAGGTGTTTTGGCACGCCATCACTCTCCTCCCCCCCCTCCCCTCTGCAAGAAAGTAATTGCTGGGAGGCAGGCTGAAACAGCTGCGTGTTCCTGCCTCCGACAGCCCCCCTGACAGCAGTCCCCAATTACAGCCCCCCCCCCCCCCCCCCCCACACACAACACGATGTCAGGGGGCTTTCCTCCCTAACATCATCCCCTCTGCTTTCCGTTGTCTACGGTGTTTCTCTCTGTCTATCTGTCCGCCAGTCGTGTTATAATAACCAGTCCTGTTTTGTTTTCCTTTTCGAATCTTATTATACCCCCCCCCCCCCCACCCCGACCCCACCTCTACGAATGCCTTTTAAATGTGTCCAAAAAAACACATGAGGGCGGCCTCGCGTGACGATGCGCATAACTTCCCTCGACCTTGCGTTGCGTAACTCTCTCGCCGCTGTCCTCAGCTGTTCCGTTTGCCTCTTCCCTCATAAAACAGCTGGCACTCAGCACTCGCATCAAAACCATTTACTCCCTGTGCTATACGAGCGGCCTCTCTAATGTGTCACTCTTGGCAGTGTGTCCGCGGACACGATGCCTCGGATCAAAGGGTTTGTCTCTGCGCCCAGACACCTCATGCCCGAGCCTGGGTCGCTCCCGATGCGGCCGAGGTGGCTGCGGTTGGCGTGGCTCAGGGCGGTTTGGCGCGGGGGACGGGTGCGTTATGGGGTTTTGGAGTTCACGTACTCTTTCCACTGCTGAGGAAATGCCACATTTTGCTTGGAGAGAGACTGGAGTGCTACTGAGGTCTGGTCACACAGATCACAGACGCAGATGCTTATAAAGTCCATATAACGGTCTTTTTGTATTATTGTCAGTATCGTGTATAAAATTATTACTTTGAGTTCATCATACATTGGAGGAGGGTTGCATTAAAGACCCATTTCACACATCCCATGGTGTGGTTTAATTCCACTGAAAAACCATCTTCAATAAATGTACGTGTCAAGTATTTTTCTGGACCAAAAACGTTCATAAAGGATCTTTGCCCTCATTTAGCATTGCTGAACCTGATTGATTATGCCAGTATGCCACACCTTTAGAATCAAGCCCTCATTAATACACCAATATGACACACTCTCCACGCCCCTGCAGTCCTGCACTCAAACACAAACACCTGTATCACTATGGCAAGATGCAATATTTAACTCACCGGGGCTCAATATTTTATTACATTTTTTAAGATATCTTTGGGGATTTCTGCCTTTATTGATTTTACAGTGGAGATTTGACAGGAAATGGGGAAAGAGTCAAGGAGTGACACGTAGTACACGTTTTATATACATTTTAATATACAATGTTTAATATAATCACATTTCTACGATTACTTGAATTGCAACGTAAATAGTAACCCAGTATTGCCACAATGTTATGTCTACAACACAATGTAGGCAGTGATAGAATAAACGTTCTGCTTCTGTGCAAACATGAATCCTTGTTTCTTCTCTCTTCTTTTTTTTTTAATTAATTTTTTATCCCACGATTTTGTAACCCTATTTTTAACACCCAGTGCCAATTGTCTATGTAATCCTGGGCACTACCTTTACCTCTGCCAACCTAGGGAGGCCAGGGCCGAGCTTATGCCTCCTTCAATGCATGAGAGCCAACTGACCTTCTTGTCACCTGACAGGGGGGAGTTTCCCTGGTTGGACGTAGCGCGTGGAAGGAACACGTTATTCCAACCAGTTCCCTTCCCCTCCATCAGGCGCCCCGGCTGGCCAGGGGGAGGCAGTATAGTGACCAGGATTACTGCATGTTTTTGTGAGGGTACCTACCCTAGGAGACACGGGGAGAACATGCAAACTCCACACAGAAAGGCCCTTTCGCCAACCCCACCTAGGGTATGGGCGCTGATGACGCGGAGGAGAGAACACGCCCCCAGCGCCCACAGCGACCCCTGTGGGAATCGAACCCAGGACCTTCTAGCTGTTTCTTCTCTCTTCTGCCTGGTAGACTAGAGAAAATACTCTGACAGCAACATGTGTTGCGTGTGTCGTGAAACACACAGACACACGTGCCTGTGCTTCAGCAATGTCCCACGTTGGTCTGTTGTCCAATCAGATGTGGACATAGGCGTGCATATCAGAATGCATGGCTTTGATGAGGCTTTGCTTGGCGAGTGGGTTTGTGACATCACGCCCCACCCGTTTGCTCTGATCTGTGTCAAATCAGTTTCTTGTGAGAGAAAACGAGATTAATAATAATAGTTCAAAAGGATAGGACAAAACTCCTACTAAAACCTTTTGCCATTTCAAAGTTCCGTATCTTCGTCCAGATTGCATGAGTCTGAAGGTAAGATGTAGGGGATGATCAGTGTCATTTGATTTTGTGAGTGCTAAACGTGTGATGGCTTTATTGTTCATGTCAGAAAGTGTGCGTGTGGGATAGTAAAATCTCTATATCAATGCTTTGTGATGCAGCAGTGTATTGCTGCCGTGTACGAGAAACTTCCAGGGTTGTCGATGGTAAGCTTCAAAATGACTTTGACCAAACAGAAAACACAATATGTTTGGGGTGGTGGGTGTTTCAAGTTCACACTGGGTGCGTCACTCTTCACGTGTGTGTGTTTGGGTCGGTGTGGTATTAAATTCAGATTTCACGGAAAATAAGTTGGCTTCATTTCTCCCCTGGAGTTGGACCAGAGAGTATTGCCTAATGACAGGATATTAACCCATTAAGACCTGGAACGCATCTGTGTCACTTTAGATTTCTTTGGCTATTCAAAGATAGCAGATATACAAGCTCATAGCGCGGCACCGAGTGCCACGCTATGAGCTTGTAGAGCTGCTATTTTTGAAAAATCTTGAAAAAATATTTGGATTTAGAAAACATTTTTAAGAATCGCCTCAGGTCTTAATGGGTTAACCTGGACTAGGAAATTAAAAATGATTTCAGCAGACAAATATTAGAGGGTGACCCTGTTTTTTTTGTTCGCAGTGCATCGACAAAGCCAGGGACCTGCTGGATGCCGAGCTGACGGCCATGGCTGGAGAGAGCTACAGTCGAGCTTACGGAGTAAGGACCCACAGCCCCCCCACCCATCCCCCCATCCCCTCTTCTAAGACCACACACACAGGATTCAGCTCCATACAGTATATCAGTCAACCAGCTCATTCTCCACAGTCATGTACGGAGGGCCTGGGTCCAACAACAAAATTATCGTTATGCGGCGAATCGTAAAATTCGGATGTTTCAAACTCTGTAGCACCGACACCAGATATTGCAAATCAACCACACATGTTAAACCTGATTTATACTTTCATTTTTAATGCATGTCGTGTGCCAAAAATAGCTGATCTACTGGCTCACAACGCGTCACGGTGATCAGCTATTTTCGGCGCACATTTTGGATGTTTCGAACTCTGTAGCACGGACTTCAGACATCGCAAATCCACCACAGCAGACGGCAGACATTTAAACTCTGAATGGCCAATGTACAGAACCCTATACGGTCCCAGATGGGGCACAGGCCATGGATTTTGACACATTAAGGTCATATGTGCACACATTTGTGTGCACACCAGATTTACCAGATGTACCAGAGTAACACCATGTCAGCCTCAAGGATTCCATATAAACGTTGAGAACAGCGCCTCACGGAGCAATGAAATTAACAATCCCATTTGGACTGTTGAAAGGTTATAATCCTAACACGAGGTCTTTGATAATAGATATATTGCCCAATTAAGAGTGTGTGTGTGTGTGTGTGTGTGTGTGTGTGTGTGTGTGTGTGTGTGTGTGTGTGTGTGTGTGTGTGTGTGTGTGTGTGTGTGTGTGTGTGTGTGTGTGTGTGTGTGTGTGTGTGTGTGTGTGTGTGTGTGTTCGTTCCCAGGCCATGGTATCGTGCCAGATGCTATCCGAGCTCGAGGAGGTAATCCAGTACAAGCTGGTCCCAGAGCGAAGGGAGATCATTCGCCAAACGTGGTGGGAAAGACTCCAGGTATGTGTGTGCAGACGCACGTGTCACAAAGACACACACCTGAGTGTGTGTATATGTGCGATTGCACAGAAATTGAGGCCTAGTGCCAGGGGAACAACACACTCCAAAGGCGGCATTGCGGAAAGACCTCTTTTGCTTTTGGCAGACGTGAACAGACAGTACAGTTTGGCAGATAGACACATGTCTGTAAATCCAGCTTCATCTTGTAAATTAGGACGCGTTTCCTGATGTTAATCACCCCATATATAAAGTACACACACACACACACACATATGCTGAACATGAAAGACACAGAACTGTCTGTAGAGACGATACATTATGTAGTTATTTTCCCCTGTTCATAGGAAGTGGTAGAAGGTAAGATTTAAAACTCTGGAACGTCACGTTTGCGAGGAATTCCCTCGCGTGTCACGTTTGCGTAACGCACGGCTGAAAGCCTATCCAGAACACGTTGCTTCCTCTCAGACGGATCGCGATTACCGCCATTATGGCAATTACAGTCATACCTGATAAAACGCTGTCAAAATAATGCAGGAGAACCACAAATCGCCCCGCCGGTTGGAGGAATGTCACTAACTCAACGCAAAAATCCCTAATACGCGTCCAAGATATTAAACCGCGCTTTGAGATGGATTTCAAAGGGTTTATTTTTACAGCTGCTATATAACCGAATCACACCACGGCCTCGCTCGAGCGGCTACCGTCTTGTCTGTGCACGCCGAGGGAAGTGTAAATGGGTTCAGCGACGTTGCAGGCGGGTCCTTTTGATCTGCGATATCTGCCGTTGGTTTATGCATGACAGCGTGGTATCCTGGCTCCCTGCTCTGTTCAATATGACGTGTTCCATAATCCCTGTGTAGGACGTATCAGTATATCGTACGCCGTCGGGCCGAAACCTCTCATCTCTGTATTTTAACTTTTTGGTGTTTTTTCGTAAATTAACTGCACTGAATCGTTGTTTTTCATTTTTATTGCCGTAATTTTGGCGTTAACAAATTATAATACTAATTTAAAGATATTTTAACACAAACAAAGAAAACATTTAATCAGCTATCAGCCACTTCATTCCATGGACTTCACACTGGTTCCGATGTCTCGGACTGCCAACGTCTCCACACACAGACACAACTCCCTTTAACTCCACCTGTTGCCGTGACAACAGCCAAACAAGGTGGTTTTTCCATTCTCTTCAAAGTCTCCCCGGAGGGGTACATAGGTCCACATCACGTGCACACACACACACACACACACACACACACACACACACACACACACACACACACACACACACACACACACACACACACACCAGCGTGGTAAAATGAGGCCTCCTTGATCACAGTGACGTTTTCCGTTCATAAAAAGATGAAGTTAGTGTTTGAGGAGGTGGAGGAGGGTATGGGGGGGGGGGGCTCCCTGAACAAACACACGCACGCAGGGTCCGTAATGGCCGCAGCAGAGACGGGCAGCGTGGCTTGACAGGTAACTAAGTACATTTACTCAAGTACTGTACTTTTTTTTTTGTTACTTTCACTTTACTGGAGCATTTCAATTTTTTGATGCTTCTACTCCACTACATTTCAGAGGAGAATATTGTACTTTTTACTGCACTACATTTATTTGACAGCTAATTACTACTTACTTTGCAGATGTAATTACTGGTACATTTGCAGATTTAGATTATTATTACATACAGTAGCATACATTAACCAATTAAGCTCACAACGCCTTGCATGTGACTCGTTGTGCTCATGCTAGATCAAAGTATTTTAGTACTTTTTGATGCCAATACTTTTGCACTTGTACTCGAGTCAAACTTTTAATACAGACCTTTTTACTTAGTGTTTTTATGTTGTGGTAATATGCTACTTTTACTTTACGTAAGAAATCTGAGTACTTCGTCAACCACTGGCCCCCCTCCCCCCATCCTCTCCCTCCCCTCAAAGTGATTTATTGGTGGCTAACCTCACACATCTGTCAGGGAGTCACACCGCAACCCTCTTCAACCCCCTGCTCTTTCTCTCTCTCTCTCTCTCTCTCTCTCTGTCTGTTTCTCAAACACACACACACACACACACACACACACACACACACACACTCGTTCTCTGTTGCCTCAAAAGACTGGAGTCGTTCCATCGCATATGAACGCTGTGCCATCGCTTAACGCGCACATTGTCGTGTTTCACACGTGAGTGGGTTTTTACGCACGTGTTCGAGCAAGGGAGAAAAGCAGCCTTGTTAACCATGTAGGTCCCATGGGACCTACATCGGACATGTTTGGCCCTGACCCCCACTGGACATCGTTAAGCCCTGATCCCCCCTCACACAAAGACACACACACACACACACACATCTCATCCTCTCACGTGTGTGACCCACTTGTTATTCCGTAAAACTCCTCCTCCGTTAACTCTGAAAGTGTGCAAATGGTTCCATTTTGTAACACACTGAGTTCAATTAAAAGCTGCAATATGTGTAACCTTGATGATGTCCTCCTACCAGGGATTCAAACCCAGGTCTTTTTCGCTTGAGAGACCCAAGTTTCTACCGCCCAATCCAAGAGGCAATTCCCGCTCAGCCAGGGGAGATACTGCGCTTATGAGCTTCAGGCACCAGGGTCTGAATGTCTCAATGGAAGATCATAAGGAGAACCACCTCCAACCACTGCAGATGTGCTAGTTATATTGTATTAAACATCCTCTATCATACAGACTGGTTAAAATAACAGTTTATTGATTAACCACTTGAACCCCGAGTTTCTGGGGGGGAACATTAGCCAAAAATTGCAGATCTACAAGCTCACAATGCGTCGCACCTGCGACGCATTGTGAGCTTGTGGGTCGGGTATTTTTGGCGAAGGGTTTTTGTATAGACGGAAAAGGTGGTCAAAAGTATAGTTGTAACTCTAGTAGTTCACTAAATACAACAGGGGTTTAAGTAATTAAAATAAGTACTGGATTGTAGCTTTAACTGTGTGCATGTGTGTGTATGTGTGTGTGTGTGTGTGTCTCTGTCTCTTTGATCTGTAGGGTTGCCAGCGCATCGTGGAGGACTGGCAGAGGATTCTGATGGTGCGCTCCCTGGTCATCAACCCCCATGAAGACATGAGGACCTGGCTCAAGTACGCCAGTCTCTGTGGAAAGAGCGGACGCCTGGTCAGTACACACACACACACATTAAACAAGCCTCATGCCCTTCCCCCACAAAGATCACATTGACCACACTCAACATGGGTACTGAGACCAGCGTTGCCAGATTCTGTGAGAGAAACAAGCAGCCAGGTCTAGGAAAACCAGCCCAAAAGAAGCGAATATGGGCCACATGAGTACTTTAACATGTACATCAGCTATTTGAAATTAGCAGATCTACAAGCTCGTTGTGAGCTTGTAGATCGGCTATTTTCAAATAGAATTCTGCTGGGAAATTATAATAAGCAGATGTGGCAACCCTGACTGAGACCCTGTTTACTACTGTATCACATGATTTACCACTTAAAGGCAGGACAACAGATAGGGAGAACTTCAGAGGTTTAACATATTACGACAAATCTAGAAAATGTGAAAAGGTAACTGTTAGCAGAATGGAATTTGTACACGTACTATATAGACCGCCGAAGTCTGACGTCATTTACACATCCTTTGTTTGTCTACCTGGTTTGCAGTTTTCCACCCCCGTTCTGAATCCCATAGACGTATTTAATATTGCGTCAAATAAGAACTGTGTTCCAAAAATAAACAAATGACCACGGCGGGTTGACTCTTATGGATATGAAGCATCAACTGACGGTGAGAAAACGCTAATGTTACTTCCGCCAAATTAGTTACATTTTCGCCAGAAACAGACTGTATCAAATATAAGTGACTGACTATCATAAACTATACAGAACCTCCTCCCTGACAATAACGCCGACACGCGGTGTTTATTTTTGGACCACAATTCTTATATGAGTCGATTCTAAGATGACCCAATGTTATTCTCCATAGAGAAATTACTTCCGCAAACCTGGGGATGAACGAGTGACGTCAGGACTTCGGTGCTCTATTGACAGCACTTATAGTATAATACTGGCCTGTACATTGTACATTGTAAGTGTGAAGCATTTAGCCACTTAAACCCTATATACTTACAGTAGTTTACCGGAATCCCTATTCTGGGGTGAACGTTTCTTTTCTTTTTTTTTAAGCCATTTCGCAATAGGGGGCCACAGTCAAAGACTATGGCTATTTGGGGGTCTGTTGCTTAATCCCTGGGTTAATTAGTTGAGTACGAGGGACCCAAATGGAATAACCCCAAAACATACAAATACCACTTGTCCTACATCAGATTTTAATTGTTTGGCTAATATGTGATTCATGCTCAATGCGTTGAATTTATGATAAGAATTGTACGCATAATTTTCTGGCTAAGGCAAAGTGTTTTTTAATAAAAGATAACCTTCTATTTGACATCTTAAACTCCTAACTAAATGTACTCATAGCGCTGTAATTCAGGTTTGAATTGTGTTTGACTACTTTGAAACATGATTTAATGGGACCGTATTATAGTTATTAAAGCTCCGAGGCTTCTGTGCCAGCCCCGGGCCGAGCATAATTTCATGCATTGTTCAGTTGCGGTCAAAGATGATTAACTCTCACTTGTCAAACAAAAAAGCGAGAAAAAAGGGAAATTAGTCCTTGCCCAGGGGCCTGGGCACAGCAGTGAACCCTAGCCGTGAAACTTAACTTAATTTCAGGCGGTTTGTTGAATGTTCACTGATGAAAGCATGCACAGGCCGTCCCAATCATGCTGTTTGGAAACAGTATCCCTTATGTGCCCAGTAAAAGTGCCACAATAATTCCTCCACAACCCTGCTGTTTTTCTAACTGATTGTACGAGATTGCAGACAGGCCCTTTTTGCATGCTTACACTCGAGTGCATGCACGTACGGCTGGCAGTGGTGGAAAGTAACTAAGTACATTTACTTAAGTACTGTACTTAAGTTCAATTTTGAGGTATTTGTACTTTACTTGAGTGTTTCCAATTTACAATACTTTTACTTCTACTCCACTAAATCTCAGAGGCTAATATTGTACTTTTACTCCACTACATTTACTTGAAAACTTTAGTTACTAGTTACTTTTCAGATATAAACTATGATATAATAAAACATACATTAACCACTTTAAACCTATTTTATACATAGGCTATTTGAAAATAGCCGATCTACAAGCTCACAACGCGTCGCATCGCGAGCTTGTAGATCTGCTATTTTCAAATATTTAGTACTTTTACTTTTGGTACTTTAAGTACATTTTGATGCCAATACTTTGTACTTTTACTCAAGTAAACTTTTAATTCTGGACTTTTACTTTTTTTTTTTACTAGTATTTTTATATTGCAGTATTGGTACTTTTACTAAAGTAAAGAATTTGAGTACTTTTTTCCACCACTGACGTACGGGCACACACACACACACACACACACACACACACACACACACACACACACACACACACACACACACACACATTGGCAATCACCCCAGTCACATCCGGCATGATGTCAGTGAGAAAAGAGAGCTGTGATTGGCCGATTGGAGCCGGTCGGCTGCTGTGGGGAACGTGATGAAACACGAAGGAAGGCACGGGTGGATGAATGACTGCTCTGTTTGATAAGACCTTCCACTGTGGAGGTCTGTGGCTTGGCAACGGCTTCACCAGCCACTCCACATCACGTTGTGAGCTTGTAGATAATCTATTTTTGGGTAGAGTTTAGGGCTTTAGGGTTTTAGGGCTTAAGTAGTTAAAACTGGTGCAGCAAAAAAAAAATGGAAGACAGATTTCATATCCACCCAGATCACTTGGTGTATGTATGAAATTCATTGAGTTTTGTAAACACACAATACAGCTTATTTTCGTTTTCTTTTGTAAAGCCTCGTTTTTTATTTTTTCAATTCTAGTTTTTGTTTTGCCGCATTTCCCCAAAAATTAGCCCGTCAGCAATTTGCGGTCGGGAACCAAATGTGTGGTTTTAAACGCCAGTCCGAGGAAACGCTGGGGCGATTATTTGCAGTTTCTTAAGCCTAATTTATACTTCGCTGCATGACGGTTTGAAACGCCGAAAATAGCTGATCTATAAGCTCACAATGCGTCGTGGACACTTTGTGAGCTTGTAGGTCTGCTATTTTCAGCTCACTATTCCTTATCATCCATTTGGTTGTTTAGCAAGAGCGCCCGCCACCCTGCAATGGAAATGTCGTTAGTCGGGGACGGGCGCACAACATTCAGAGGTCTCCCTCACTCCTAATTCTCAACGCATCTCTGTGATTAAAATGTTCGGAAGTGAGAGTGTCAATTGTGTTTATATAAGATGTTAGTCTATTAAAAGACAATGATTTGTGCTGCGTGCGCAATGCCATTAGCTCCAAACTACACACTTCAGTTCCATTAATCCATTGCACAGGAAATCTAGAACGGATTACAATAACAGTTTAGAACCTAAATCCCATTGTTCTGAAGTGAGGAGATTATATATATAGTGTGGGGGGGAAAATACCCTTTGTCTTCGTCTTTTTATGTTTGACATACCGAAGTGTATACCAGATGACATCAAACGCAATGTTAAGACACGTTTGACGTCATTGTACAGAAGGCCTAAGCATAGGGTATTTTCATGATGTGATTCTGCAAGAGTCTAGCCATCTATAAGAGTGTCTGTCTGTCTGTCTGTCTGTCTGTCTGTCTGTCTGTGTCTGTCTTGAGTCTGAGTCTGGAGCTAATCTTGCAATCTGCTGGACCGCTTAGTGCCACATTTCCGTGCACTCTCCCAGTAGACCAAATAAGTGTCTGCAGTAATATCTTTTCACATAAAACTTTTTGAAATATTTGACTTCAATTTTATAATGGAAGTCAATGGGGCTCTCTCTCATCGCAGTGAAACCTGGCCCACATTTGTAGTCAACTGACGATTGATGTGACGTTGTCTATCACATGTCTGAAGCAGGGTTGCCAGATCTGCTTATTATAATTTCCCTGCAAGATTTTATTTGAAAATAGCCGATCTACAAGCTCACAACGCGTCGCATCGCGACGCGTTGTGAGCTTGTAGATCTGCTATTTTCAAATAGCTGACGTACATGTTAAAGTACTCATGTGGCCCATGGTTTTCCTAGACCTGGTTGCTTGTTTCTCTCACAGAATCTGGCAACACTGGTCTGAAGTCTGACACATGAAGTCTGAGAACCACTTTGGAGCCTCATCGTTCCTATGTGAATCCCGTGATCCAATTAGATTTCCCCCCTTATTTTATAATGATATATATATTTATATATATATACATACAGCATTACTGTATGAACAAAATCAGCAAAATTTCATCTTTCTGACGGTCTTGTCTTTTGTGTTCTCTCCAGGCGCTGGCCCACAAAACCCTGGTGACCCTGCTGGGAGTGGACCCGTCCAAGCAGCTGGACCACCCCTTGCCCACCGTGCACCCCCACGTCACCTATGCCTACATGAAGTACATGTGGAAGAGTGCCCGCACGGTAGGAGCAGACCGAGACCGTCCCGTCCCCATGGTTCGTATTGAACTTCCTCCTCAGGGGGGGGGGGGCTTGACGTGCTTTACCCCGCAAAGTTTAGGCCAGACGCGTGATCCCAAAAACCTATACCACTTGTGCAAGGACGCGCTGTGATTGGCCGATACGCTTGTGCCAGGACTGCGCTGTGATTGGCCAGTAGCCACTTAACCCATTTAGACCTGGAACGCATGTGTGTCACTTTAGGTTTCTTTGGCTATTAAAAAATAGCAGATCTACAAGCTCATAGCGCGGCACCGAGTGCCGCGCTATGAGCTTGTATATCTGCTATTTTTGAAAAATCGTAAAAAAAAAAAAAATTATATTTTTTTCAAAAATCTGTTAGGATTTAGAAAACATTTTAAGAATCGGACTCAGGCCTTAATGGGTTAAAGTGGCAGTTGGGGCAAATCGCTCTCGCTCACGGCGCCGAGTCGGCCCAAGCGAACTTCGCAACGTTCAGGCACGGCAACATCGCTCGCTTTAGCTCGCTCGGTGGTGCCTCGCGTGGCTCAAGTTCGCTTGAGACGGCGCGCCTCCGTCGCGGTCCAAAACTATAAAATAGCCCGCAGTTGTTGTAGGCAGACTAGGCACTTCCGCGTTGGCCACAGAAGGGGGGGCGTGGTTATAGCACAAGTTGTATAGGCTTTAGTATGTCGCAGGCCAGACTGTCTCACCATCTCAGGGGGTTCGATTCCCTCCCACGATACGTGTCGCACAGCTTTTTCCCTGCTGTCAAATCTTAGCGCGATTTGTGTAAAACGCAAAAAAAACACCATCATCAATTTCAACCCGCCGTCCGTACTATGGGCATGTCGTTTTAGATTGCCTAGGCCTACTGTATACTGTATGCTTACATAAACACGCTGTACACCGGTGTTGTACAGCGGAAATAGGCAATCTGCAAGCGGCACGCTGTGAGCTTTGTAGATGTGCTATTTCTGTCATAGGAGGGTGTCGGTGGTTAAAGAGTGTTTTATTGGTGCGATACGCTTGTGTTTGAAAATGGCCTGCGATGGGAGAGAAGTAGGAGAGGAGAGGAGAGGGGGGGCTGTCAAACACAGGAAAAGGAAAAAGAAAAACGAATAACGTCACTCCCTGTCTCGTGGCGGCGACCGCACGCCGCCATGTCAGCAGGGGGTCTGATCCGTGCTCGCTCCACCCCCTTTTTCCCTGACCCCGCAGACACTTAACCCATTAATACCTGGAACGCATCTGTGTCACTTTTAGATTTCTTTCGGCTATTCAAAAATAGCAGATATACAAGCTCATAGCGCGGCACCGAGTGCCGCGCTACGAGCTTGTAGATCTGCTATTTTTGAAAAATCGTGAAAAAAAATGTTTTAAATTTTTTTCCGAAAAACTGTTAGGATTTAGAAAATGTTTAGAAGCGGCCTCAGGTCTTAATGGGTTAACCCCCCCCCCCAGACCCACACACACACACACACACACACATACAGTGGCACTCTCCAGCAGACGTCAAGTAGCCAGGGCTGTGGCTCACAGAGAGAGCAGGAGCTCATTAGGGAAGTGTCTGACAGAGACTTAGGTAAGTGTGAGCGTGAGTGCGGTATGTCTGCTGCTGCTGCTGCTGCTGGAGACCAGCTGTACCGCTCACCAAGCAGGAATGTGTCACACGCACACACACACACACACACACACACACACACACACACACACACACGCACACACACACACACACACACACACACGCGCACACACACACACACACACACATACACATACACATACACACAGAGCCAGAAGAGGTCCCATCCCCTTCTTTGCTTAACCCATTAAGACCTGAGAAGATTCTAGAAATGTCTCCTAAATCCTAACAATTTTTTGAAAGAAAAACCCACATTTTTTTCCCTCGATTTTTCAAAAATAGCAGATATACAAGCTCGTAGCGCGGCACTCGGTGCCGCGCTATGAGCTTGTATATCTGCTGTTTTTGAATAGCCTAAATAAATCTAAAAGTGACACAGATGCGTTCCAGGTATCAATGGGTTAAGTGTTTTGTAACAGCAGGGCGCCTCCGTTCTCAAAGTCCTGGCACATGAAAGGTCACTCGTCATTCTTGCCACTGCGGGGGGATTTCGTTACACTAGAAACCGAACCGCACTGTACACTGTTAGCTCCTCGGCCCCTCTTGATGTACGCCGGACCCCGCTGTCAAGGTTTACGTACAAACAACAAGTGATCTTGTGCCTCTGCTTTTTTTTTTTTTTTTAAGGACGAGTAATTGGAGCAGCTCAAATTCTTGAGCAGTTGTTTTTTTTTTTCGGTGGTTTATTTCCACCAAGAAAGTGTCACACCATCAGTCATGCGTGTGGTGCTCCACAGGATAGCATGAAGTCCAGCTGTCAAACCTAACCAGTTGTTTTGGATCGAGCTGCGCCGCCGTTTCATTCCCGTCGGCTGTCATTTAGATTAGAAAGTCCCTTATTTTATAAATGTTTGAATATTTTATAAAGACAGGAGGGGTGGCGCTTAACCACATACAGCAGTGGTGTCCAAAGTCCGGCCCGCGGGCCATTTGCGGCCCCAGGACACATTTTATACGGCCCTTGGCTTCATTCCTAAATTGTATTATGAACGGCCCGCCTGCACCTTCAAAAAAAGATTTATAAAAGTGAAAGTTGCATTTTCCTCCTTCGCCTCAGGATGGCAGCACCTTCTCTAGCTCTTGCTTAACCCTAAAACCGAAATAAAGTAACAATAAAACGCCCAAAATCTGCCTGAAAACCTCACATTTTCGCCCAAAATCCGCCTATAATCGGAAATGTTCGCGCGTGCGCGCTCCACGCGCGCGCAAGCTGGCCCTTGGGTGTTTTCATATTTTCTAATTTGGCCCCCTTTGAAAAAAGTTTCGACACCACTGACATACAGTAAGCACTACACAGCATATGGTATACTTCATTGTATTTCACAAATAGTAGATCCACAAACTCACAACGCGGCGCGGCTCATTGTGAGCTCGTGCTGTTAGATCTGCTATTTGCGCTCTTCTGTAAGATTTTGAAAGTTTAACACACATCATGGGGATGTTGTCCGAACAGTTGGGTTAATGTGTTCTTCACCCCGGGGGGGTTTTGTCCTCGTCTTCCACCCATGCAGATCGACGCCTTCCAGCACATGCAGCACTTTGTCCAGGGGATGCAGCAGCAGGCGCAGCACGCCATCGCGGCCGAGGACCAGCAGCACAAACAGGAGCTCCACAAACTCATGGCCAGGTCAGCCCCCCTTTGCTTCCCCACAGCCGGCCGGCCGCGCTGAGCTGCTACCGGTTCAGCATTCAAACCCCCATACACAAGACCCTTCGAAAGAAACCGAAAAAGGGGGAAAAAAGTAACATTTGGGTTTGATCACATCACCAGATGCTTGTGAAGAAACCCCACACGTTCACTTCTTCCTTGATGGATACAGTGATAAGCTCCGTCGCACTCGTTCTCGTTTTGTTTGGCGCTTGTTCGAGCGTAAAAACGCATTAACCCATTAAGACCTGAGAAGATTCTAGAAATATCTTCTAAATCCTAACAATCTTTTGAAAATAAAAACTTATTTTTTTCTCGATTTTTCAAAAATAGCAGATCTACAAGCTCATAGCTATGAACTTGTATATCTGCTATTTTTGAATAGCCAAAGACATCTTAAGTGACACAGATGCGTTCCAGGTATTAATGGGTTAAGGGAAGTTTACCGCATGATCCCTAGCGTCCCTATTCTGGGGTGAATATTTGGCGAAAACAGCCCATCTAAAACCTCACAACGTGTGGCGATGCATTGTGAGCTTGTCAGAGATTTGGTGTAGAGGGCCGCGATTAGCAAACCTAGGTATAGCGCCCTTGGGGTACTCCGTTTGACGAAGTATTTAGGGTTTAAGTGATTATGGTAAATGTGTGTGGTTAGTCACGTTTACCAGGACTAACGAGGCCAGTGGGTCATAGGGAGTGCAGGGGTCGTTGACTTATCGTGCTTAACGTCTAATACACCCGCTCTGATAGGACGGTGAAAATGCGACATGACAAGTTGATGCAGGGGGAAAAATAGCCTCATTCTCTGCCCTCCAATTATAAACAAGAAGGGTCATGTACAGAGTGTTCGGTACAGAGCATTCAGCTGCTTTTCCATGACCACAGCCCTTTATATCCCTTCTTCTTTTTCCAAAGCTCGTCATGTTCTCGCTCTCTCTCTCTTCTCTCTCTCTCTCTCTATCTCTCTCACTTTGCCAAGTCGGCACAATTGCCCGCATTGTATCTAGGTTCTTATCACCAACCAAACATGGCACCGTGCCTACAGGTAACACAAACCAGGTGCTGCTCTGGTATGTAATTTGAATGTCTGCACCTGCACTCACAGCCCTGCCATGGGGGTGATGTTCCTTTCAAAACGGGCACCTCCTGGCACAGAGCTGGCACCTCCCCCTCTGTCATCACCCATATTAGGAATACATGCAGCACAAGACAGCTGTCAAAACAAAACGTTAAAGTGCCCGACATGCATATTAGCACATTACTTTAATACTTTTTAGAGTTCATAAACAACGGCATGAACATCTTTTAGTCACGGCATCGCGTTCTGTTTTGTGTTTGTGTGTGACTGTGTGTGTGTGGTAATTATAAAATGGAGAGTTTTTCTATTTGCAGAAGTTTTCGCTAAAAGACTTCAATGCCAGTGGAAGTTGTTTGCACGCTCTGCGGGCTCATAAAAATATTTACTCTGGTATCCCCAAAGCTCTCCCCTCCGAGGTCAACATTTAAATCACCTCCAGTCTGGGAGATAATTAGAAATAAACAAATCACCCTGGGCCATTTCTTTTTTCTTTTAGTTTTTTTACGTTAACTGCCACAGCTGGATTGAAGCCTGTCATCATACTTTAGATCACTCAGTGGCCAAGCAACTGACAATAAAAAGAGATGCAAAGCTGCCTTTTGTCTCCGTGATTGTAGAAAAACGTTCCGTATGCCTAATATATGCCCCGTCATACGATGTTGAGACCATGAAAGTTTACTTGACAATTATTGTCAGGACAAAGAATTGTGGTTTTATTTAATTGCGTTTTTGGCATTGAATATTGGTTTAGCCTTTTTAGGCTTTGTAAACAAGAATTGCACAGGGCAGATATGACAAATAACTTAATTATACAAAGCCTATTACTGAAATATACAAAGAAATGACAGACAACGACCGGTACCAATAATCAAAATAAATAATTTACCATGCACCAAAACAGGCCACAGCCTTAATAATTGTATTCTTCAAAAGATTTTGCATCGCGACACGTCTTATTTTTTTCCATTTTTGAAAAGATTTAAACATTTACGAACAATGTTCAATATGTATTTTTTTTTGTTGCCCGAAATGCCCAAAATAGGGATACCAGGTTGGAAGTGGTTAAAAGACTGTGGACAACGCCTTGGAAATAAGCTGGAAATATCATGACATTTCCATTAATTTAATCTAGCTGTATACAGAATGAATGGAAGTTTTTCCTCACAATTATGGAAACATTATTGCGATTAAGTCAAATAATTGCTCTCAGGCGAATAATTGTGACAGGCTCAGTTGTCAGGCTCTGAAAATGGCCAATCTAGAAGCTCCCAACATGTCACATCCGTGATGTGCTGTGAATATCACCAGATGTCCTTCAAAAGCATCTGGTGATGTGATATAATGGAGCATGAATTTAAGCATCAGACGGCAAATCACACAGTACATAAATCAGGCATGTACGTACTACACACACACACACACACACACACACACACACACACACACACACAAAACACAGTCATAATGTACAGGCCGTCATGCCTTCTAAATCATATGGGACAAGAAGCAAGCATGACACCAGCATTTTAAGTATTTCTGTAAACGGGGGGACACTGGCTGAGGAATGCATGTTTAGGGGGACACAGACATACCTGTATAATCTTTGTCAGAACCAGACGTGCTGACACACTTTCTGGAATACAGGTCGAGAGAGTGGAATGGCGCACACCTGGTCAACACTCTCTCCCTCTCTCTCTCTGTCTCTCTCACACACACACAGACACGCACACAAACTTTATTTGCACAGAGAGAAATTCTACGCTTTCCTCGATTATGTGACCAGGCTGCCGTCCCCTGTACAGACCTACATATAGGCCCCCTTATCCCCCCCCCCCCATCTCCTTTACATACCACCACACAGGCTTAATGACCTGTCCCCATCCACTGTACACACAAACATACGTATACCCCCCCCCCCCCCCCTTCCCCCAAACATTCATCATCATTCATCAGTGCTTACTGTACAACAGTCACATGGTAAAACACTCAGCAGAAACTTACGTAATCCATAACAGTGCGGGGACGATTTATTGGCGGGCGCAACCGAAAAATGGGCGTGTGCCGCAGACTGATGAATGGTGGCGCTCGCCAGCTCCTCGCTCAAAAACGTGTTCTTCTCACCCCGAGCCGCCTGTCTCTCCGCCCCCCAGACAAACGTGGCTAGATGGAGTGTTTGACTTAAGTGCCTGCGTCGTTTAGCGTGATGGATGGAGCTAAGAACACCCCCCCCCCACCACCACCACCACCACCACCACCCCCCCATGTTGCCACATGACCCCAGAAGTCTGGTGGAATATGGGGGCGTGTGGCAGTGAGGATAATTGAATGACCCTGTACAGTGCCGTGATCCCAAAACCTTTCAGTAGCTGAACGCACTGTTGCCTTTGGTAATCACGTCTTCAATAAATGTCCTCTGTGATATCCCAGTCTCCTATCATCATCCTCCTCTCTCTCTCTCTCTTTCTTAACCCATTAAGACCTGAGAAGATTCTAGAAATGTCTTCTAAATCCTAACAGTTTTTTGAAAAAAATCTAAAAAAAATATTTTCGAGATTTTTCAAAAATAGCAGATATACAAGCTCGTAGCGCGGCACTCGGTGCCGCGCTATGAGCTTGTATATCTGCTATTTTTGAATAGCCTAAAGAAATCTAAAAGTGACACAGATGCGTTCCAGGTATCAATGGGTTAATGGACTGCCCTGCAGTGCTGTGAAGCCTGAGTTATACTGTACTTGCACACGGGGGGGGTCGCGCACCAAAAGATGGCTCACTGTGACCTTGTAGATCTGCTATTTTTGGTGCGTGACGCCTCCACGCAAACCAAGTATAAATCCAGGGCTAGTGTGTCACTGCCAACTCTTCCCTCCATTAGCCGTGCTGGCAGAAGTGTGGTTTTAATGCTCCATTTGTATTGCTTGTGGAACCCGTCACAAGGTGTCTTCTTACAAACCACAGAATGATTGACTTTTTTACTAAAGAGACACCACTCTTGGCCTTTTGGCCCGAAAAAAGCATTTTGATATTCATATCACTTGTGTGGATGGATCCTTGCGGAGGGATCATTTTTCCTCCTTAGCTTTCGCGCTGTTTGTAAACATGTGGTTTGATAAATATCGATGCAGCCCAGCTAATTAGTCAAACTCTAAATGTACTTGCCCGCAAGCGATAATTGTTTGATTTATTTGGGAACACTAATAGCAAGATGTTTTTTTGTTTTATTTTTTACGGCGTGGCGCCGTACAAGCCAGTCGTCTAGAAAAGGGAGGGTATCTGCTATTTTAGAAAAATCGAGAAAATGTGTGCAAATCTTTGAATATATATATTTTTAAAGCGAACATTTTTTATTCAAATCTTTGCTCCTGGAACAAACATTTTGAGATGGGGGTTGGCGGCCAAATACATATACGTTTGGGGGTCCTTGACATGGAAAAGTTTGAGCATCACTGATATAGAAACATACGTTTTTCAGAATACTGTCGGGATTTAGGAGACATGTAGAATCGGCTTCAGGTCTTAATGGGTTAACTGATCACTGTTAACTGTTGGTTGTGTCTCTGCCCCCCGCCCCCTCCATCCTGTGAAGATGTTTCCTGAAGCTTGGCGAGTGGCAGCTCAGCCTGCAGGGCATCAACGAGAGCACCATCCCCAAGGTGCTGCAGTACTACAGCCACTCCACAGAGCACGACCGCAACTGGTACAAGGTCAGTCCCCTACCGCTTCGACTACCACCTCTGAACCTCTCAGGCTGTCCCGCCACAGGCACCTATAGGCTCTGAAGTAGCATAACAGCGCGTTGCGGCTTCGTGTCCCAAACCTGACGGCCTTTGCTGCTTGTCACTCCCCATCTCTCTCCCCATATCCTGTCAGACTGCTATCCTATCAATAAAGGCATAAAAGCCACACAAAAAAAAAAGTTAAAAAAAGAAAGTCCCGGATGGGCACGAGGGTCGCTCCACATCTCAAATAGCGACCCTTGGAACATCAGATGATGTTATGGCATTTACCGAGGGTATTTCTCTATCGTGTGCATTCGTGCATTGGTCTGCGTGTTCCATTAATTAAAGCGTTATTATAATCATTGTCCCTACCAAGACGTCAAAGGCACAACGTGACAGGAAGAGTGGAGAGCATCTGCACGCCCTCTCGCCCACACTGCAGGCCTCCCAAAACAGCAGGCTCCACTTTCTTGTGCGTGCCTCCCTCATGTCCAAGGTCTTCATCCCTCTGTTCCCTCCCAAGCTTTTCAACTTTTCAATAGCAGGTTGCGTAATGCAACAAACATGAACCACATCTGTCTGGATCTCGGGAAGAAGAAAAAAAAAAAAAGATCCCCCAAGGAGATACCTTGTCTTTTCCCCTCAGTTAACCGGAAAATTATTGGCAAACCCTGAAAAAATAGGAACAAAACAAAAAGTCATATGTGATTACTGCCTGCCCCTTTATACAGTGGAAAGACGACTCGCCCCAACCCCAACCGGCGCGTGACCTTTCCCTTTTTTTTCGACAGGCCTGGCACGCGTGGGCGGTGATGAACTTCGAGGCGGTCCTGCACTACAAGCACCAGAACACGGGCCGCGACGAGAAGAAGAAGCTCCGGCACGCCAGCGGGGCCAGCGCCAACAGCGAGGCCAGCAACAGTGACAGCGAGGTGGACAGCACCGACCACAGCCCCGCGCCCTCGCCCGGACAGAAGAAGGCGAGCGAAGTCTCGAGACTTGAGCCCGAGGTGAGGCTTGAGTTTTTCTGAAAAACTTCAAATATTTATTCCAAAATGATGTTGCTATATACTGTACATAGCAACAACAACCCCAAAAGGAGTTACGTCTTGAAAGGAATGGTTACAAAATAGGGGTTCCCGCCAGTGTTGCCAGATTCTGTGAACAGAAACAAGCAGCCAGGTCTAGGAAAACGAGCCCAAAAGAAGCGACTATGAGCACTTTAAACATACATCAGCTATTTGAAAATAGCAGATCTACGAGCTCACAACGCGTCGCGTCGCGACGCGTTGTGAGCTTGTAGATCTGCTATTTTCAAATAAAATCTTCGGGGGAAATTACAATAAGCAGACCTGGCAACATTGGTTCCCGCCCTAAATGGGTTAAGCTGAAAATAGCTGATCTACAAGCCCACAAGGCATCACGCAATGTATACGTCATACTTCAGTGTCACCAAGGATATGCACAGCCCAAATGTTTGATATTTTAATGATATTAGAGAGTTTAATGATATTAGAGAGCTCAGTGCTCTGCTCGCGCACCCAGAATTCAGCCCCGCCCCGCCCCTTGTGCGTCCCATAAACCAATACCAGTGGAAGGTCAACAGGTTGTCACTACACGCGGCTACGCACAAACAGACAAATAAATACCATGCTAAGCGCCCTGTCCTCTACGGGTCACAAGGTGCACTCGCTTAAAAAGTCCTTCGTATATCACTCTTGACACACGCAGGTATGCACGCAATTACACACTTTGTTAAGTCCACAGTTTGACAGCTTAAGAAAACAAGTCAAAGTGTTAAAGTCCTAAATCATGGTAATTATAGATTCTTCTCAAATACAGTGTTTACTTAACTAAATCTCGAGATCCACACGGGAGTGCCCAGTCATCTATGACATATCTGTGACGTATGACTCCACATTTGGGCGAGGTTTCAGCCTGACCAGAGACCCATTTACTTCCATTATGAATTTTAAGTTTTAAGGTGTAAAACATACTGGGCCCTATCTTGCGAGCCTTACCCCTTATGCCTAAACCTTTTTGGCTTTTTTACTATTTTGAAATAGTTCAAATAGCATTGACAAGTGTCGATTTGATTTGATTTTATTAGACGTTATACAGGAAAAACACATGCTACATTATGTTCATCAGAGAAACGTCAAGGATACAAACACAAGAAAGTCGTGCGACTTATTTCCATTGTGGTCCTTGAGACAAACAACATTGCAACATAAAATACATACAGGCAGACAGTACAGCAATAAATAAAACAATCAAGGGCGACACTACCTACAGCATAAATACATATAATCGTATTGCTTTCGTTCATAGTGCAGGTTCTCACACCTGGAGAAGACTCAAAATGCCAGGAAGACTGTGGTCCAAGGCCATCTTTGCCGGCTACAAGCGAGCTCTGTGACCACACTATTCTGCAACATTTTCTAAAAGCCATGCTTTTGACACATAATCTTAAAAAGGAGATGGCTACTGATGCTCTTTATAGCCAGGGTTAGCGAGTTCGATGTCGATCGGCTATTTTCCCTTAATGCAATAAAATCAACACTCCAGGTTTTACTATTAGAAACTTGGCTTCTTTTTATGGTAGGGAGAAAGGATACCAGGCCTTAACCCTGAATAAAGAATTGTTACATTATATGGAGATAATGCTCCCAAAGGTGTTTGTTTCTACACCAGGGATAAACTCAATCAATTAATAAAGCTGTGGAGCACTTACTATGACAGCTGTGTGACAGCTTATCTTTAAAGAGTAGTGGAGTTCCTACATTGCGTGTTTTTAACTATGTATATGGAATTGGTGGGTTTCAGGGGTTCCCCGGTTAAATGAGTGATAGCCAGGAAACAAATGGACTCTTACAGGTCTGCAACTCAGAGAGTGAACCAATAGACCATATTCACACGGCGGCCATATTGCCATTAAGTCAATGAAATGCCACCCCAGTTGCCACAGCAACGCATGGTTACATTCCAAAATGGCCAGGAAGACTTAATTTTGTGTGAATATGGACTATGGAACGAAATGGATTTTAGTTCTGATTGCACACTCAGTTAATTTAAACACTTTTTACAGTGTAGATTGGGGTCCCATAGATTAAAAAAACGTATCAAACGGTGGTCCATGGCCTAATGCATATCAAACTGGGGGTCCTGGAAATGACAAAAGGTTGAGAATAATCCTTTTAGATCACTATGATCCATAACACAACAACAATATATCACAAAATTATTGTTGTGACCAAAATGAAATGAAACAAACAAACAACAGGAGCTGCTCCTATGTGATCTTCCACCATGTCTGACTTGTCTGTGCGTCTGCAGGACCTGTCCAAGACGTTGCTGCTGTACACGGTGCCTGCCGTCCAGGGCTTCTTCCGCTCCATATCCCTGTCCAGAGGCAACAACCTCCAGGACACTCTCAGGTGAGGGCGGAGTTCTCCTCCCAGGGGGGGGGGGGTGGGGTTGCTGAGAGTCCCACAGACAGACAAAAGCCCCCTTAAAAAAGGGTGTGTGAGGAGAGGGGGACCTCTTGTGATGAACACGGGAACTGTAGAATGTTTGGAACGTACTTGTAGGTCTGTGTGGGTTGAGGGTCATGAACAAACATAATGACTGCCTGGTATGTGGGTCAGAGAGGAAGATAGATGGTGGTGATTATGTGTCTGAGTGTTTGGTTGTTTTCACCATGCAGGGTGTTGACGCTGTGGTTTGACTACGGTCACTGGCCTGAGGTCAACGAGGCCCTGGTGGAGGGAATCAAGACCATTCAGATAGACACCTGGCTACAGGTAACACTCTCAGACACGCACGCACACACACACACACACAGTATAAACAGTTCGAGTCCGACCCGATGCCCTTTACTGCATGTCCGTCCCCACCTCTCTAACCTGTCATTTCCACTGTCGCTAACAAATAAAGGCTTTAAAATGCCCAAGAATTACTTAATTTATTTTTGTAAAGCAACAAGCGTGTGGCTTGTTTACTTTTACATACGACAAAGTGTAAAATAGGCTATTCGTTCATGACGACACATAAAAAGGTGGAATATGGAGATTTTCCGTCTGAGAGCTGATGATAAGGATGTACATGTGTTGCTGTAGAAGTGTATTTCAGTGCAGTCAGTGCGGCACACTGGTTAAGAATGATCAATCTCCAGCTCATTACTTATATAATTGTGACTACAGTTTTATTTTTATTTTTATTTAATCATTATTATTATTTTTATATTATATATTTCACATTTTATTGGTCTATCTGTTTTTATATACATCACTGCTATTATCATTGTTAATTCCCCCTTTTCCTTTTTTTTTTCTTCTTCTCCTCAAATTCTAATCTATTTTACATTCCCTTGAACATAATTTTGTGTTTTTTGTTCCTGTCTCTTAATTATGCATCCTACTGTATTTATTTGATCTTGTACATGTACATGTTTGTTGCTTGTATGTCCGGCCTTGTGGGAAATGGTGGGTGGATGGGGAGGACTGGGGAGGGGTGGATGGGAGTTGTTGGGAGAAAATGTAAAACCGAAGAGTTGTTTTCATTTTTGTAAAATTGAATACAATGTCATGTGTACTCTTTGAATAAATGTTGGTAAAAAAAAAAAAAAGAATGATCAATCTTGTTGTTGTGTGCAGGTGATTCCTCAGCTGATCGCCCGTATCGACACCCCACGTGCCCTGGTGGGACGTCTCATCCACCAGCTTCTCACTGACATCGGACGCTATCATCCACAAGTAATTAAACCTCTTCGACAACGTGCCCTTCTGGCTCACGGTGTAGCACAATAAACAACAACCATGACGTGACAATTGCGTCATGTACCGCATCACGTGATTCACTGGATTGTTCCCGTTTGTCTCCAAAGGCTCTGATCTACCCGCTAACCGTGGCCTCCAAGTCGACCACCACAGCCCGCCACAACGCTGCCAACAAGATCCTCAAGAACATGTGTGAACACTGCAACACCCTCGTCCAGCAGGCCATCATGGTACACGCCTTTTTTTCCCCTTCCTCCTACACCTTACAATCGTGACTGTTAATTAACTCTCATGACTGTTAATTTAACTCTCTGTGAATGTAATTCTCCGAGTTACAGGCCCATACAGGTCCATTTGGCAGTTTACAAATGGATACAAGTGTATGAGGGCATCACTACAGCATGAGGTTATGAGCAGTGTTGCCAGATTCTATGAGAGAAACAAGCAACCAGGTCTAGGAAAACCAGCCCAAAAGAAGCGACTATGGGCCACATGAGCACTTAAACATATACATCAGCTATTTGAAAATAGCCGATCTACAAGCTCACAACGCGTCGCATCGCGACGCGTTGTGAGCGGGGAAATTATAATTAGCAGATCTGGCAACCCTGGTTATGAGGCCGATTTGAAAGATTTTGGAGTGGAGTGACTTCCTTTAGCCTACTGGCAACATGCACGAAAGATTTGGCGCCGACTTGCGTCCTGTACTTTTCTGAGATTAGCTCCGGATTCACATTACACAGACAGGAGCTAAAACATTTTTAAACAGTCCAGTGTGGTAATTTCTGTGATCTCTGTGGGGACACACTATGAGAGTGATTTTGCGTCTTTTTTCTCCGCCCCCCAGGTGAGCGAAGAGCTGATCCGCGTCGCCATCCTGTGGCACGAGATGTGGCACGAGGGCCTGGAGGAGGCCTCCCGCCTCTACTTCGGCGAGCGCAACGTCAAGGGCATGTTCGCCGTGCTGGAGCCGCTCCACGCCATGATGGAGAGGGGCCCGCAGACCCTCAAGGAAACCTCCTTCAACCAGGTCAGTGTGGTGACCACACTTAACGGTGGATTATAGGCAGCTCCTGTAGCTTTTTGTATGCGTTGATGTCTTTAACCCATTAAGGCCTGAGTCTCTTAAAATTCTTAAAATGTTTTCTAAATCCTAACAGTTTTTTGAAAAGAAATTAAAATATATTTTTTCACGATTTTTCAAAAATAGCAGATCTACAAGCTCACAGCGCGGCACTCGGTGCCGTGCTGTGAGCTTGTATATCTGCTATTTTTGAATAGCCAAAGAAATCTAAAGTGACACAGATGCGTTCCAGGTCTTAAAGGGTTAAGCTAGTCCAGACCCTGCACCAAGATCTCTTCTTCCGTGTCTCTAGCCTGATTTATACTTAGCTGCGCGTGACACTGGTGGTGCACAACTAAGAATAAATCAGGCTTCTCTGTTCTTGAGATATGGCCGATTATGTGATTGTGAACTCGACTTTTGACTTTTTCATCCCAACAGTTAATCATGTCTTCGGGGGGCAGCCTATTGATCATTCCCACCGCGTTTTCATGAAAATCAGCCCCGTCCGTTATTTTGCTCACAGACACACATAGACAGGAGCGCTTACAATAGCCCGCCAACGCACTGCTGCGGGGCAGGGTAGTAATGATGATCGATGCCTCGCGTCCAGTGCTTTGGCGGTGTGTGTGTGTGTTCATTTGAATTGACTGGATCACTTATATGTCATGACGACAGGCTTACGGCAGGGACCTGATGGAGGCTCAGGATTGGTGCAGGAAGTACATGCGCTCCGGTAACGTCAAGGACCTGACCCAGGCCTGGGATCTGTACTACCACGTCTTCAGACGCATCTCCAAACAACTGCCTCAGGTATCACACATTAATACAATTTTTTTTTTTACGGTGTGAGCTGTTTATTGATTGATTGAATACTTTATTAGACAGCCACAGGATGAAAGGTGGATTTTCAGGCCTGTTTTAAAGGAAGCCAGTGATCCACATTCAATGCATAGTTTGAACTGTTGCCTATGGACATGCTTACTCTGCTTACTCTGATTTCACACTTGTAAATCGCTCTGGATAAGTACCGTAAGTATGTAGCCTTGGGAAATGTAGCCAGGTAAACTCATTCTACTAACCACTGGAGATGGCCTTTAGGCATATGAATACAGTACGTGTAGAACTTTGTCATTAAACGCTTACAAAAGTAATGTAAACCTTTTTGTAAGTGTTCAAATCGAGTCTGAAGAAGAGAAGCCGCTTGAGGCTACGGTACCTCCACTGCTCTCTGCCAGGTGAAACATCCCACTGCGACTGAGGCCCTGCTGTGAAAAGAATCACGTCAAATATGTGTCTCACCGGCGGAGCCATAAGTAGGCATTCCAATCCCCATTCCAATCCTTCATCACCTGTTATGAGGAGCTACTTACCCTTTCTTGTCCGGACACATGCTCATTTCTATCCCACAACAAGGAAATCTCAGCTATCTGGGTCACGTAAAAGTTGCAAAAATGATGAGAGATTAGTTTTTCCCGTGGTTCTTTCTCTATTCTTTACCCTTATAACTATTTTCTTGAAAACTGCAAAACGTTGGGCGCTTGTACAGTGATGTGTTGTTATCTTGTAGTGTAGATCAGTTCTTTTTTGTCAAGTGACACCCTCGCGCGATGGATTGTAAATGAAGCTTGTGCAGTCGTTGTAGTGTCACTGCATCGCTAACGCCAATACTAGCAAAGTCTGATCCAAAAAATGAAATAACATTTTCTCCAGGTAAAGTGATTGAACTGCGTTTACCAAGAGAGAATCGCTATTGAAAAAAGGGCAGGAATGAAACACAGTGGGATGTGGGATAGCTGTGCTGAGTGAGGGAGATGATGGAAGTGAAAGGAGAATGACAGAGAGAACCCGGGACAGAATTACACCTCATCCACCTCCCAACAGCATCGTCCACGTAGACACAGCCACCTGTCAAAATAATGATGCGTGGGAAGAACACGTTGCATAGACTCGGGATCGGTTTTGTTTTGTTACATCACAGGTTTTAAAAGTAGGCGCCGTGGCCCCTGGGGGTTGCCAGGAGGTGCCAGGCAGGGGGGGGGGAGCTGGGTGTCCCTATTTTGGGCATGTCACTATTGTCAAAAAGTTTCAAATATTTTGAAAATAATAAAAATCTAAATAAAAAATAGATATACAATATATAAAGAAATTGTTGTGAAATTGCATTTTTGAATGCCATTTCGCAATAGGACGGCTGCAGCCAGAGGCTGTGGCTATTTGGGGTCATTGCATGAACATTTTTGGGAACCCCATAGTTTTATTATTAGGTACCAGATTGAAGGGGGGAAAAAAAGACTACGATATCTTCCCTGAAAATCTCGATAATCACGTGAATCACACCTTTTGCAAGCAAACAATTGTGATACATTCTTTTTAGCACTTGGGGGGAAAAACTAAGCCAAGAGAAACCCAATATCTTGCAGCCCTGATTCCTCAGCGCATCACTGGTGGATACAATTATTAATAGTGATTTGTAGTGTGGACACGGCTCAGTTATTAAACTTGATGACTTGGGGAGGAAGTTTATTTTATGGCACATCTTTAACAAGTCTGTGTGATTGACTTCAGCACTTGTGAACTGCCAAGGTGCATTTCATCTCATACCTCCACGCTCAGTTCTAAAATGTGACAGAAAGTTGAGTTGAGAGCTGTTCAGCAGTTATCGCCTCAGAGGTGTTTTTGTCACACCGGTTTTAAGATTAAACCTAATTTATGCTCCATAGTATGACAGTGTCGTTTGCCAAAAAGAACTTATCTGCAAGCTAACAATGTGCTAATCAGTGGTGCAGCTGTCGTAGTGTCATAGCTAATGCCAATAGTAGCAACTTGCAGTAGCTACTAGGAGGTACCACTACTATTAGCACCTACAGACAGTTGCTATACTGTACATACTACTAGTAGTGGTCCAGGTACATTGTACATGGACCCTGGATATTGAATGTGCAATTATAATTTAGGCATTTAGCAGACACTCTGAATCCTGAGCGATTTAGAGTAAACAAGGTAAATGCAAGGTAATACATCAAATGCATAGAAATAGTAATCTGGGATCAAAGGTAAGTGTGCATTGTACACTCTCTGAGTTAGATTAACACTGTAACTTAAAGGTTCTATGACATTCATTTTCACTTTTTTATTTTTTATTTTTTTGGGGGGTTTTATGACCTCAATTAGACCCAAAAAAACTGAACTTTGAACATTCAGTGGATTTTCTGTGGTCTGGGGGTTTCTGAATAATTAGGCTGAAAAGTAATCTGTGATTGGCCCCTGGACTTTGATGTCACAGTCCATTAATCCCAACCCCTCTCCTCTCCACCCCTCCCCTCCCCTCCTCCATTCCTTTGGGGGGGCGGAGCAGAGGCGATGATTGACAGTCAAAATCCCTCAACAGCGACACCCGCAGGCAAAGATTTCTTTTTTCATTGCAGTTGAAAAGGCTTTAGAAATTAGAGAGAAAAAATCCTGCCATGGATCACTGGAGTGGATTTTTCAGTTAAAACTTTTAATACACGTTTGAAGGACCATGATAAATACTTTTAATGTGTTGTAAAACCGAATGTCATGAAACCTTTAACGTTACCTCAAATACCACCTCAAATACACAATCTTTCACCACTGGTCTCTGCCCTCACGGTCCCTGACGCTCTCCTCTCCATCCAGCTGACGTCTCTGGAGCTGCAGTACGTGTCTCCCAAGCTGCTGATGTGCAGGGACCTGGAGCTGGCCGTGCCCGGCACGTACGACCCCAACCAGCCCATCATCCGCATCCAGTCCATCGCCGCCTCACTGCAGGTCATCACCTCTAAGCAGCGGCCGCGCAAACTCACCATCATGGGTAAGAGGGTCACTCATGGATTTGTGGAGGGGGGCTGAGGAGGATCCATGGCATGCCTCTGCTTTTGACATCGACCTCCTGGTCATTCATTTTACACACCTGAATCACTTCAGAACTCGAATTGGAGGGTTTCTACTATTATTGGTTTAACCCGTTAAGACCTGGAACGCATCTGTGTTACTTTTTTATTTGAGCTAAAAAGATCATTATTTTACACTTACTACTAGCATCTACGAGCTTGTACATCTGCTATTTTTGAGAAATCGTGAAAATGTGTGCAAATCTTTATATATATATATATATATATTTTTTTTTTAAAGCATTTTTAACTCAAATCTTTGCTTCTGGGGGTCCCTGGAACAAAATATTTTGAGATGGGGGTCCGCGGCATGAAAGATATATATATTTGTGCATTTCATGATTTATTTCAGATAGGTGAGTGTAGAGAGACATCAATCCAAGGGTAGAGGAGAGACATGCGAGACCAGACTGGGGTCAGATACACACATCTTTGACTGGGTTTTTCTCAGCTCTTTGATCATTCATATAATTAAAACGTATTCAACTGTCTTTCAGATTTCAGTGTTTGACACATCGTTTGACACTTCTATCTGTCCTGTTCTTAATTTTTTTAGCTGATGGCTTCACCATGGCGAAGAACCAGGTTTAGAAACAGAAACCAGATCAAACCAGGGACAGATGTGTTATCAGAATCAGCTCTAGCCTCCACAGTTACTAGCCTCCACAGTTACAACCAAATGGATTTGGTTCCATTTATACATTCTGAGTTAAATTAACACAAGCACAAGCACATCGTCAGCTGTAGGTTTACCCTGTGGGAATCGATGCCCTCTCATCCTTACTCATTTGTCCTCGACTTAATAGGAAGAATCGATAACACTGAGAATTTCATTGGGGAGATTTGTCAATTGGAATATTTTCAAAAATCATTTTTATATACGGTGTCCAGCGTGCATTAATTTGCACTTTTTGTGTCCGCCTGCATGGAGATTCGTCATAGTAATTCTGCACTGTGTTGTGGGTTCCATTGCAAGCACAGTACAGTAGCTAATGGCGCCCACGCGGTCCAACGTGTTATTCCAGATCTTTCCACTGGACAGTGAGGTGCATTCTTTCTGACGACTCGATCCACTATACCATAAAACGCTCCGTAAAAGTTGTTAGCCGCTAAATCAGCAGACATTGTCAACTTTGTTTTTGTTCTGCTTCTTCTTCACCTTTATTTCACCAGGAATATTCCCCTTGGATCTCTTTTTACAAGGGAGTCCTGGCCCAAACATCAGTGTAAAAGAGTAACATAAAAAGTTTCATATAAAAAGAAACTTAAAAACAATCGTCAAATTACAGTGCAAGAAAAAGGGATTTAGCAGAGTTCAGTCAAGGACACGAGCATTCAGTGGTCAAGTAGTCCTTAATCCTGTGTTTGATCTTCTATGCTTATAAGATAATCTACTTTAAGATGACTTTAGCTCACACACCAAGATGAGGATGCAAAAAACATTAGTTTGTCCGTCCATGGGATCAAAGATTGAAGATACTGAGAGGTTTAGGAGTTACAGTAGTAGTAGAGAGCGCAGGGAAGCAGTATTCCATTCTACGATTGTATAAGGAGGACCAACTGACAGTCATAGAAACTTGAATGAGAGATAAATCGTATAAGGTTTAGCGTAAATATTCTCTCCTCTCCTAGCGACGCAGAACACAGCTCTCGCTGGGATTGTCATCAAGCATCAGAATCCCTTTAATCTGATCTCTGATCTCTCTCTCCTCCTTGCCTTTCCACGGGCCACGCCAGACTTCTTTAACCCATTAATACCTGGAACGTATCTGTGTCACTTTTAGATTTCTTTAGGCTATTCAAAAATAGCAGATATACAAGCTCATAGCGCGGCACCGAGTGCCGCGCTACGAGCTTGTAGATCTGCTATTTTTGAAAAATCGTGAAAAAATATTTTTTAGATTTTTTTCAAAAAACTGTTAGGATTTAGACTTTTTTTAAAGAATCGCCTCAGGTCTTAATGGGTTAATAGGGACGATATAGATCCATTGTCTTGACTGGCTCCACAGGGACTATCACGTCTCCGCAGTAGAGCTACTATGATGTGGTCAGTTGGGAACACTGATGTTATTGTACGTTCTTCGTGCAATTGCATAACGGCAGACATCTGTGGTTTCGATAGGTTCGATAGATGTTTCCCTTTTATGCCCTGGTGAAACCTCAGTTTTCCTCTGCTGACCTGCAGCTTGGCCGCTATTACATACAGTTTCGTTGCTTTCGGGCAGAAATCTGGCATCTCCATATTTCATGGTTTTATGCTTTTTCTAGGGATGTCAGAAGATTAACAATTTTAATCAGATTAGTCACAGTTTAGCTGCGATTAATTATGGTTAATCACCATTCGTAAATATAAGAGATACTGTACATATTACCTTTCTTTATTATGACAAATATAAAAAACGAAGCGGACACCCGTGGTTGTGCGACTGAAGGAAAGACGGATAATAGCGAGGTTTATTAACTTAGGTTTACAGGTGTAAAGAAGTGGGTGAAATTTGTTTTTGCGACACTCCATTTGAAAGGGAGAAAAATAAGAAAAAGAAACATTTCAAACAGTAGTGAGAGTGGAAGAGAGCAGGGAGTGTGTGTGTGTGTGTGTGTGTGTGTGTGTGTGTGGGTGTGGGGGGCGGTTATCTGCAGTCAGTATCAATAACAGGAGTTGCTGTCACAAATAAACTCACCTGCTTGTAGAACCATCCCTGACATGAGGAGTTGATAAAAAAAAATATATTAAAAAATTGTATGTGTTAATTCCATAAATGAATCCTTCCAAGTTAATGTGCACATTTTGCCAGCCCTAGTTTTTTCATAAATGAATGCCCTATTTTAGACTTTGTTGAAAGTAGTTAATTTGTAGAGAGTGTTCATTCATTCGTTCATCTTTGATATTTCACCTCATTTTGTATATCTCAGCCAATTCTCTGTTATCTGAAGGGGGGGGGGGGTTCTCTCTCATGAATATTCCTTTGGCACGATTTTGTAGAACGGTCCATTTTACATCCAGGAGGAGGATAATTATTCAGAAGGCCTTTTTAGTTAACATTTCCGTAATGCACACAGTTGTCGGGATGCATAATGTTTAATGATAGATTCATCTGGGTTAAAATGAGATTTTTAATTGCACTGGGGGTCTGTACATTTCATGTGTAAAAACGGCTGCTATGAGAGTTGGATGAGGTTTTTAAACGTTTTGAATGGTGACGTGTGGCGCCCTCTATAGGCAGCAACGGCAACGAGTTCATGTTCCTCCTGAAGGGGCACGAGGACCTCAGGCAGGACGAGCGTGTGATGCAGCTGTTTGGCCTCGTCAACACGCTGCTGGCCAACGACCCCGCTTCCCTGCGCAAAAACCTCAGGTACAGTACGCGCACGCACACACACAAACATACACATACTTCCCTGTACAAGTACAGGGAACATAAATACAAAAGTACAATGAGAAAAAGATGACTGAAGAAGACAAAGATGTTATGTTTTGTCCTGAAATGAAGGTCTTAAGGACCGAAACGTTTCGTTTTGTTTAATAAAAGATTTTTTGCCAGTTCCTAGACAGTGTGAAGGATCTTTCTCATTTCTCACCTGTCGCCAACATTTTAGGTGTGCATCGGCCTTTCTTCAATTAAGGTACATACACAGCAAAATCCTCAGTGTTATGATTTACCCATTTGTAACTCCCAAGAGTGTACAAATGTAACCAAATGGACCCTCAACGGGTCCATTTGGTTACATTCGCACACTCTTGGAGTTAAACATGTATTCCGGAACTTATTTTTAATGAATAAAACAATATTTTATTCATTAAAATAAATTTAAATACTCTGTTTGGTAGAGTACAGTATGTTACTGTAACTAACTAGTATAACTAGCACATGTGCAGTGGTTGGAGGTGGTTTCCCTTACTCATCCATTCAGACATTTTATAGACCCTGGTGGCGGGTAGGACACGTACGACACGTAGCAACTGCCTGAAACTCATGAGCACCACATCTTCCCCCTGGGCCCTGGCCACACGGGGATTCCCTCTTTAGCTGAGCGGTAGATCTTTTTGGTCTCCCAGCACAGGGTTTGAATCCCAGGTAGGACATAATAAAAAAAGTTATGGATGGCAGCTTTTCAAGGAATGCTGGAGAGACATTTTGAGCAGCGATTCTCAACCTGTAGGCTATAGGGGCCGTGAGGATATCGTAAATGGGCCCTAAAAAATATTGGCAAAACAATTAAATTCATAATACAAACATTAAAAAAGAATTATGTTTAAAACCTTGAAAATGTTGTTTTAATTGTGATACCGATAAACACGTTAGGAACTTCAAGTGCTACTACACATTAGCGCCATCGATCCAAGCCAGAACACCATTGATTGATCATTCGAAATAAACATGCTCTAAAAAATGCACGCAAACCCATTCGGCTGCCGTGAACGCTTTTGAGATTTCCAAGTGGGCCATGGGTCCAGAAAAAAAAAGGTTGAGAACCACTGCTATTGTGTGGGACGATGCAATGAAAACAAAGTGCAAGTGTGTGTTTGTGTCGGCCTCCTCCAGTATCCAGCGCTACGCCGTCATCCCTCTGTCCACCAACTCGGGGCTGATCGGCTGGGTGCCCCACTGCGACACGCTGCACGCCCTCATCAGAGACTACCGGGAGAAGAAGAAGATTCTTCTCAACATCGAGCACCGCATCATGCTCAGGGTTAGCATCCTGTACATATACTGTAGGACCAGTGGTGGAAAAGTACCGTAAATTTCGGACTATAAGCCGCGTTTTTCCCCATTTTTCGACCCTGCGGCTTATATAACGGTGCGGCTTATCTATGGATTTTTACAGCTAACGGCCACTAGGGGACGTCCTAAATCTATGGATTTTACACCCGCGGCTTATAGTCCAGTGCGGCTTATATATGTACAAATCATTCAATTTAGCTGCTGCGGCTTATATTCAGGTGCGGCTTATAGTGCGAAAATTACGGTACTCACATTTTTTACTTATCAATACTGCAATGTAGAAATACTCAACCAAAAGTAAAAGTACTCATTATGCAGAATGTCCTGTTTCAAGTTTTCAAATGTATAGAAATCTTTTGAAAATAGCAGATCTACACGCTCGCAATGCGTCGCATTTTCAAATGGCCGAAATGTGTATAGGGCTGAAGTGGTTAATGTATGTTTTTTTGATAATAATCAAAATCTACAAAGTAACTAGTAACTAAAGTGTTCAAATAATTGTAGTGGAGTAAAAGTATAATGTTTAGATCCGAGATCTAGTGGAGTAGAAGTAAAAGTATTGGAAGTTGGAAATACTCAAGTAACAAATACCTCAACATTTTACTTAAAGGTAGGGTAAGTGATATTTTTTGGTTAAAACAAAAAGTATTTTGTTAAAAGGTTCAAATACTATATTCTGATAGTAATCATTGCTATAGAGTGTTTTTTCAGTAACAGATGTCTCCCTGTCTCTCCAGCTCTTTAATAAACAGAAAATACATTTTTCGGTAGGTGTCAAAATCTCAGCCAATCAGGAGAAAGTACCCATTTTTAAGCTTAATTTGTATAGTGTTCCAGTTCCAATTTTGCATGCTCATTTCTTAGTGTCATCACTTCCAATTTCACTTGTTTAATCTATATCCTGATTGAGTTCTCTGTCCTGGTTGGATAAAATTGGAAATGAAACTGAAACTGAAACGAAAATGCATTTTCTGTTTAATAAAGAGGTGGAGAGACAAGGAGACTCCTAATACTGAACAAACACTCTATAGCAATGAGTACTATCAGAATATAGAGCTATTTAACAATTATTTTAACCAACGCAAATCACTTACCCTACCTTTAAGTACAGTACTTACCGTAGTTACTTTCTACCACTGCATAGGACCACAATGGAAACAAGTCCCCAGGACTTATCCTTTTTAGCCCAAGTGTTACTGTACTTCCGTGCAGTTTACATATTTGACTAATAAAGTATTCAATCAATCAATCAATCAAACCTTCTACTAACAATACCCACATTCACATCAAGTTTATTATTTGTTAACTAAAAACTAATGAAATAACAAAAACTAGATGTGGATTAATTTACTGAAATACAAACTTTACAAAAAAATATAACTAAAATGAAACTGCATTTTGTTTACAAAACAAACTAAAACCAATTAAACCATAGAGAAAATGTCCTTCGTTTTTGTCATTGTCAATATTTGATACAAAAGTGGTGGATCTGAAACCTTATCTTTCAGATGTTTCAGTCTCCCACCTTTTGCAGTGACGCGGTTTAAGGATCTATTTGTTTCCCAACTATCAATCATTTAGCCGGAAACCCCCTGGAATCCTCTCAAGGACCCCTGGGGGTCATCAGACCCCACGTCGAGAGAACCACTGCTGTGGAAAACGACACTATCGGGATGTATTTTGAGCAAAAGCTGCTTGTAGCGCGCAGCCTTCAGCCGGTGTGCAAATGTATCAACGGGACAGCAACAACCTTATTTATCATCCGCTAACCATTTTTAACAAGTCCACTCAGGCGTAACATCGGAGCGAGCCGAATATTAAAATAGAATAAAGAAATAAATAATAAAACAGATGATTAAATAAAACGGGCCGAACCATTAATCAGTTGACAGTGATAGAGGCGTGGGAGTGTGTGTGTGTGTGTGTGTATCCATATGTTCTGTAAACGTGTTGCCCCACGTCTGTGGTTTCCAGATGGCGCCGGACTACGACCACCTGACTCTCATGGAGAAAGTGGAGGTGTTCGAGCACGCCGTCAACAACACGGCCGGAGATGACCTGGCCAAGCTACTGTGGCTGAAAAGCCCCAGCTCAGAGGTAGACCGCCGCCACCGGTCCAAGAACATTATCGCCTTGTCTTTCACGTCATCTTAAACCTTTGCTTTTAATCTTGGACATTTTTCATAATACTCAAATATAGTTTAAATGAGTGTCGTGTGTAATTTGATTTGAAGTAGAAAACTTTCTTTTGAAAGATCGACCTACTTAACGGTAGATTTGACACGATGAAGAATGAATCAGTCATATAACAGCCTTCCACTGGGAGATGATGGTATAAAACCCATGTTCTGCTTTGCTATACTATACTGTACACATCTATATAATTGCTGAACATCATCATCGCAGTGATTATTGTCAGCCAAAGTCACTGCCGTGCTGATATTCAGTACTAGCCTAGTGTGTGATATTCCTTTTATACAAGAGTTCTCCTACAAGATCTACTTCAAGTAATGGGAGACATGATAGATGATGATTTAGTTGATAGTTTTTTCATGTGTTGAGCAGCTAGACTGACCTTAGTTCTTTCAACACTCCATCAACAAAAAAATGTGGCTGTTGTACCATAGATCATCACTCATGGAATGCCTCCAGAAGGAACTTATACATTATGTAACTTATTAACTATAACCGTTGATATTTTCCCCACCAGGTGTGGTTTGACCGGAGGACCAACTACACTCGCTCGCTGGCTGTGATGTCCATGGTGGGCTACATCCTGGGCCTGGGTGACAGGTGAGACATGTCCCAGACCTCACCTTTTGTTGACTATGTTTCAGTTCAATTCAATTTTAATATAGTGCTGATTCACAACAAGTTGTCTCAAGACACTTTACATATAGAGCAGAGACCTGGCATGGTCTACCCCACTCTGTGCAAGCTTTTTTTTTTCTTTGTTGTTTTTGAACGGTGGCCAGGGAAAACTACCCTTTTAACAGGAAGAAACCGCAGGCATAACCAGACTGTAGGGTGAGCGGCCATCTGCCTAGACCTTGTCAGGGGAGAAAAAGAGAGTGGGTGGGAGAGAGAGAGATGTAAGCAACCGCAACAACGATAGTAACAACTATAATGATGTTTTTGTCCTTTATCCTCAGGCATCCATCCAACCTCATGTTGGACCGGCTGAGCGGCAAGATCCTTCACATTGACTTTGGAGACTGTTTCGAGGTCAGACTGTTTTCCATAAACGACCCCAAAAAAAAACAGTCGTTAATCGTTGTTAGTTGTTAACGTTTCCTTTAAGATCCAGAAGGCTGAGCTCTACATTTGCCCCTCCTCCGCAGGTTGCCATGACCAGAGAGAAATTCCCGGAGAAGATTCCGTTCCGACTGACGAGGATGCTCACCAACGCCATGGAGGTGAGCGGTAAACACAGCGCTTCAGCGATGTCATGACTCACAGGTTTATGATGAAAGATACGAGATGAAAGCGAGAAAATATGCCCTAGGTTCCTCAGGTTGTGGAGTACATTAGCATGTTGTATCCGTGGCGTAGTCAGGATTCTTAAAAAACAGGGTTATCGCAGGATCTAGAGAGGGTGGATCCAAATATTTTCATCCCTTTACATTAACATGATTGTTCTCTCGACACTGCTACACAAACGACACGCAGTGAAGAGCCATTAACGGTTCAATCAGTGTGTTGTTTATCCTAGCATTGGGACATTGGGAATTCGACAAGTTCCTCCCCATTCAATACCACTTGAAATGAAGTGAACACTATTATTGGCCTAAATATTTCTCTCATTTAACACAAAATATCTATTTAAAAAAATCCCATTTCCTATAGTATATTCACAATATATTTTCTCTTGCGTTCTGAACCACAATTTATTTGCTACAGTAATCTTAATCATCTTCATCACGCACATGCCTGTGCGCGTGCGTGCGTGTGTGTGTGTGTGTGTGTGTGTGTGTCGGCTGCAGGTGACAGGGCTGGACGGTAACTACCGCATCACGTGCCACACGGTGATGGAGGTACTGAGGGAGCACAGGGACAGTGTCATGGCCGTGCTGGAGGCGTTCGTCTACGACCCCCTGCTCAACTGGAGGCTCATGGACAGTAAGGCAGAACCACTCACCCCACCTGCTCTGGTCATGGTCAACAAGTGGGAAGTGGGAAAAACACTTCAACCTAAAGCCCATACCCGACTAGGAGGGGCTATACTAGGCCCGCTCTATATTAGGCCTGCTACATTAACCCATTAACCCCTTAAGGCCTGAGTCCGATTCTTAAATGTCTTCTAAATCCTAACAGTTTTTTGAAAAAATAAATTTAAATATATTTTTTCACGATTTTTCTAAAATAGTAGATCTACAAGCTCATAGCGTGCCGCGCTATGAGCTTGTATATCTGCTATTTTTGAATAGCCAAAGAAATCTAAAATTACACAGATGCGTTCCCGGTCTTAACACATTCCCTGCCAGAGGTTTTTTTTTATTTTACTTCCCCCAGTGCCAGTGTTTACATTTTTTTTACACAGGAGCCGAGATACAGGATTTTAAAGTAATAAGTTAACCAAGGAGTGAATGGAGCTAGAAATCTTTGGATCGTGATATCTCTGGTTCTGTGTGGATAAATTGAAAAAAAAAAGACAAAAAAAAACAAACAAAAAACTTTTTTTTGTTTTTTTTTTAAAACGGTTATACTCGTGGATGGCAGTAAACGGGTGTATTTTTCATCAACGGTTATACTCGTGATTGGCAGGTAAAGTGTTAACTCATTCACTGCCACAATTATTGCTGGCTGCGTTTGCCCACTGCCAGAGATTTTTCATTCAAAAAAAAAAGTACTCAGGAGCCGAGATACAGAATTTTTAAGTTTTAAGTTAACAAGGAAGTGGATGGGAGTGTAGATCTTTAAACAATCATATCTCCTTGGTCTTTGGGTCAAATTTGAAAAAAAAACTAAAAAAAAAAAAAAATAATAATAATTTTTTTCAAAAAAAAAAAAATACGTTTTTTACGTCAGTGGCAGGATTGGTAAACGGGACAAATTACGTTTTTTACGTCAGTGGCAGTGAATGAGTTAATGGGTTAAATATCTTTGACGAAAAGAGACGATCTACATGCTCACAATGCGTTGTGTTGCGACGCGTTGTGAGCTTGTATATCGGCTATATTCTGTGAATGTTCGCCCCCCCCAGAATAGGGACGTATGGGTTCATGTCGTCAAAGGGTTGCAGGTTGACTTAGAGTTCCAGTTAGTAAGTGGCCTGGACCTCCATTCTGTCCTGTATGTGACTATTGTGCAAAGAGTAGAAATACCCAATAGTAGTTTCTTGCGCTCTCCAGAGCATTAATTATGTTTTACAACTAAATCTGATCTCAGACATAGCACTCACGGAAAGCAGGTTTGAAGCAGGGCACGCAACCCAGACGGTCTGTGATGTCACAGGCCGAACGCCAATCAAATGAAAGAAATGTATTGGTCAGTAAGGAAGTATGCAGCATGTTTTCACCATGCTGCGTTTGGTGTTTCTGTTCTCTACGGATACTCGTTGGATTAACCAAATTCTCGAGAATCAAATATATCCATATTAATAGATCCTGGAATACTAAATGAGGCCAAAGATAGAGGTACTGTGGAAAGGGATTTTAAGTTCCCTCGTAAGTATCACAGAGCTTTGTGTTTGAGAGAGAGAGAGAGAGAGAGAGAGAGTTGGAAACCAAGAGAAGATATTTTCTCCTTAGCCAGCTGCTGCCGTCTAATTTTAAAAAGAAGATTCTAAACTTCTTCTTTTTTTTTGCTGTGTCACCCCTCAGCGAATACAAAGGGCAACAAACGCTCCCGCACCAGAACAGACTCCTACACCGCCGGACAATCAGTGGGTGAGTCAGCAAGTCTGGACTTATTCTTCTCTTTTTTTTTTGCCTTGCTGAATATGTGTTTGTGAATGAATGTGCTTTTTCCTCCTCCTCTGCAGAGGCTCTGGAAGCAATAGACCTCGGAGAGACCACACATAAGAAACCAGGGTCCGGGACCACCGTGCCTGAGTCCATCCACTCCTTCAGTGAGTTGTCAGCTCTCATTGTCTTTTGACTAAAAATATTATTTCACTTGGCCCTGGCCCATATTTGTAGAAATGTGGCATGGTAGAGCTCTGTTGTCATCATAAATCAGTACTGTAATTGCTCACTGTACTAAGCCACTCAAGTCCACCTTTACTTTCATTTAACTGTAATGATCGTCAGCATGTGCTGTCAGATTCATCAGGATTCCAGGCTAGAGAGCACTCTTGTTAAAGTTGCATTATGTAACTTTCCTGTTCTACCCCGGATTTGAACCTGTGTCTCCTGTGCAAGTGCTGAATGTTTTACCATTGCGCTAATAGAGCCTGCCTGCTTGCTCAAGGGAGAAATTGAATTTTTAACTGAAGGTCAAAATTTTGGCCAAAACAGAAATGGGATCATTGTCAAAGATCGTGTGAAACAAGATCTAAATGTCTCAATAGAAGAGCAGGGACATACTCTACCATACAGATTGGACAAAATACTTATTTATTCACTAAAATAATACAACTTTAAGTCAAGAACAATGCTACTCAAACCTTTTAATTTCAAGGACCTCCAGTTTGGTATAAATTACACCACAGACACCCCCATTCTGAGAGGGTACAAATGGACCTAAATTCCGTTTGTACCCTCTCAGAGTTACAGACCTGTAAGGGTCCATTTAGTTCATAACTATCAATCATTTAGCTAGGGACCCCCTGGGTCCCCCTCAAGGACCCCTGGGGGCCCAAGAATGATGTCCTATCATGACGTCGTTCACAAACTGCACACATCAATGTGTACAAATGTCACAAGGAAGCTATGCCATTATTAGATTCGGTTTCTTATCTAAAGACACTCATCCTGTATGTGCATTTATGTTTATCTAGTCGGAGATGGTTCGGTACACCCCGAGGCGCTCAACAAGAAAGCTATCCAGATTATCAACCGGGTGCGGGACAAACTCACAGGTAAGAGGACAAGGACTTTGTGCTCTCCTTACCAAAGAGATATCCCTTTAAATGCCTTGACCTTCACCCATGGGACTGCTTAACTCCAACCAGGTCGAGACTTCTCCCACGATGAGACGCTGGACGTGCCAACTCAGGTGGAACTCCTCATCAAGCAGGCCACGTCACACGAGAACTTGTGCCAGTGCTACATCGGATGGTCAGTACCGTCACAAATGATCTTTACTGTCCACGTCAACGTGGCTTCTTTTGTGACATTTGCTTGGGTCAGTTCTGTAGTTTACATCTTTCATGTTGGGCTTTAAAGGAAACGTAGATGATTTCGAACGTAAATTCCATTGTTCTGATATGAAGAAATTATATATTTAGTGTGTGTGTGTGGGGGGGGGGGGGGGTAGCCTATTTCTAGAAGTGTACGCTTGGGTGTCTGTTACCGGTCACACACCGATTATGTTCCTTTCCCACCAATAACACCATTTACATTTGTGTTATTTATTTTAATTTATTTTATAAATAAAACCCATTTAGTACATTTTCGTGTGGCACCCACGTTCTTGTAACATACTAAGCGTGTTATCAATACTTAGAATTATACGGTAGAATTACGCATAAAGTGAAAGTGACTGATCCATCCTTCTCTGAATAAGCCTCTATTCACACCTACTGCACCTACTGCTCACAGCACCAATCACACTGCAAGGCATGAGCTTGACGATCGGCTTTTTCTGGTGCCCGACACGCGACCACGTATATAATCAGGCATATGCTGTACCTTTTTCTCTCTGCAGGTGTCCATTTTGGTGAAGACACTACGTTCTGTTGGTGGAGCCCTGGAAATGGTGTCTCAGACACAAACACACCGGCTACGAGAGAAGCCTCTCAAACTAAAGCCTGGACGAAGTTGTGTATTGTCACTGGTGTTTTTCAACGTTTATGGGCAAGCACCTTAAAGGCCTTTTCATGCCAAGTCAGATTTTTCTGCACGGAACAACAACCCCTTCCCGCACGTGACAAAAAAAACAAAAAAAGGTGCCGTGCCACGATGGTTTGTTATATTTTTGAACTGGAGCCAGTTCCATTTCTGCAGAGTTCGTACAGTATGTGTTTAAAACATAAATAAATCAATTGTAACCTTTATTTAAGTATGGAGTTACTTTTGTGTTTTGTTTTTTTGTAACAGCGTTAGCTGTGTGTCCTCTACAATAAAATCTATGATCAAGAACACTTTGAAGTTTCACTTTTATACATCTATCTCTAAAGATGAAACTGATAAGATAAGATAAGATAAGATAAGATAAACCATTATTGATCCCATGGGGGAATTTAGGTGCCGTAGCAAAGAGTGAAACACAGGATAGGTGCAGGTAAGAGTAGAGAGATAATTCATTAAAATAAGTAGACTTAGAGTCTGATACTAGACATATGCACATGGTCTGACTGAGCGTATTCCATCAATAAATATAAGTATAAATCTATCTATCACCAGTGAATATATACATGAATATACATCTCGTCAATGGATATATGAATGGATATATGTACAGACTATCGACAGTGATTAAGACACTGATACAATACAAACTGCCTATATACTGTAAATGTACAGTCTATCAACAGTGAATATAGGACTAATTAGTATAATGGTCTATCAACAGTGAATGATTAAATATGTCTCACAACAGTTATCCTTAACAGGCATCTGTCACAGCTCTGTAGTGTACATTCCAGTAGTCCATGTGAAAATGTGCCAGAATTAAACAGGAGTCAGTAATCCAAGAACAGAACAGAACAAATGGGGGTCAGCCTTGGTCGTGGAGCCTGACGGCTACTGGCATGAGAATTGAATCGGTTTTTAAGAAATGACTTAATCTCAATGGAAGATACTAAGGCTTAGACCTATACATAATGGATGTGAGGTCGCACTGAAATTATATAATTTGAATTACTGTTTTAATTACATAACGATATAATCAGAGTTGTGCTGTGTAATAACTACTAATTTACTTTGAATAAATAAGTACAGACAGACACATACTGTACATGACAGGACATTTCACAATGCAGACAGAGAATTGGACATACACTGGATAGAAAATATATGTAAATCAAGTACAATGGAGAGGTGTCTTAGGTCTTTCAGTATAGGTCCTGCCAGTGCGATTCGGCGAAACGGCAACTTTTAATTGGTCATTAATTTAACTTACAATGAAAAAACTATTTTTGATTACAGTGTGGAACGTTTTGCTCTCAAACCTATGCTGTGGGTGCTATTGCATAAAAGACTAAAGTAACTCCATATTTAACCAGATTAGTCTCAGTGAGATTAAATCAAATTAGCAAGAGAGACCTGACACATAAATAGAACATTATACATTGAATTGGAACTGATTAGGCCTCTAGCAATGATTAAAAGGAAGCCACATCAGGTTACACATTGAAGGCTTTGCTTTCTTATCTTTAATTGTTACCATTAAAAGCTGTTAAAGAATATCTACATTTATTCACAATTTGTTGAGAGGCTGTTGAAGTTCTGTAATGTAGAATGTAAACAATTGTGCTGCCCAAGAACATTGATTGAAGATGAAAATATGGCAGAACATAATATTGAATTGGAATATTGACGTTTACCCTGTTTTCTGTGAGGAGACTAACCTCACCCTCAAATGCTGTGACTATCTCAACCTTTGTAGGCTATAGTTTGTCATCTTTTTTTTTGGTCTTCTAGGACGCTACTGTACATTCAGGTGTGTTTTGTCACCCAGCAGCCATTTACGTTCTTTTCTGCTTTGAACTGGTGATGCGAGTTTAGCCGTGAACATGTTCTGTCCTTGTAACCAATGATTGGCCTTCATACAGTCTATGCACGGAATGACGTGCACTAGGTCCGTGCAATGTATACTGAATTGTGTGAGATCAGGCTGGTTGTACTACACTGTACCGGCTGATCCAATCGTCTGCAAAGTAATTTTGGTCTACACCCATAACTATTGTATGGATGGCAAAGGACAATAGTGGGCTGGCTTTGGGAGGCTCATCTTTTTCCGAGATTGCTTCAGACTTGTATTGTCCCTGATTTTCATATCATATCTTGGTTTGAAAAGGTCTTAGTTGTTGAATTTTGTAAGGAAAGTATAAGAGCACCGAGCATGTGAAATAAATCCAATATGTTGGTATTATTACCATGTCCATATAGCTAATATTTTTACCTGATGGTTTCAACTCAGCACACTGCCTTGAAGAGGAAAGACTGATCTTGTTTTGTTTTGGAGGGGATTTTAAACCTTGTTCCTCACTTACTAAAACTCCTATCCACAGTGGCCAAACTGTTAACAAGTGAAGAATTGATACGTGTCACACTCTGTATGCCTCATAGACTCCACCAATCCACTGCATTACTGTGCATTAATGTGACATATTTGATTAAAAATGTATGCCTTTTACTAACTTAAAGCATTCTGTGAAGGTTACCCACATTTGACAAGTTTTGATGAATGATGGTCATAATGTATGGGCATTTGTTTGCCATTAAAAATGTAAAGATGTGATCGTGCCTTGTGTTGTGTTACTATACTGATTCCCTTATTAGTGTAAGCTTATCGTGTTGACTGGCTTATGATGGAGAAAGCTCTCCGTGGTAGCGCCCACAGAGGGCACTGTGACTCCTGCTACAGACCTCCTCCATATTCTGAGCAAGTAGAGACTGAAATGATGCAGTCAGGCTACAGAGGATCACATCAGATAAGAGCCTGCCCCCAAAGCAGAAAACACTTCAATTTAGGCTTTTGGACACATTTTGAGATGCAGTTCCTCGCAGGAAATGCGGTCATTAATGGCAAATGCAGACACTGAAAGTTGGGTCAGATGCATTTCTCTATTGGCTTTGACCCCTGTGTCAACTTGGTTTCGGTATACTACTCTGCTTAAAGTATCTTCTGCACCCAGTTCGGTTCATTGCTATTCCCCCTCTAATTTCACCGCACTTCTAACCCTGCATTCTCCTCTGAAGGTTAATTACTTATAGATAGTTAAGGATTACGGCGCAGCCAAAATCAGCCAATTGATCTCTTCCCCCGTGCGCCCACCTCTGCAATGTCACACTCCTTACACATCGGGACAGAACCCCGGCGATTATCTGCTCGCATCGATCGATTTGCTCCTCTGTTTTGCCTCTCCCTCTCTTTTCTCCTTCTCGTGTTCCTTCCCTGCTCTCTGTCGCTCGTCCTTTTTTTCAAGCCGGCGCCCCCCTCCGCCGCCCCAAAAGCTCATTATGGAAAATGTGCCTTTTCATTGTCTATGCTCCCGTTCGTGTTGTTCTTTCTCGCCCCGTCTAATTTGTTTGTATTTTTTCAGCCTCTCAAGTCTGTTGAGGGGCAAGCGAGTCAATAGCTCAAGTTAAATAGGCTCCATCGATTGGGAGAGGGATTTAGCTGTTTACCGACTGTGGCGATGTGGCCGGGGCCTGCGGACGAGCAGCGAGGCTGCCTGGTCGATGGTGACAAATGATACTCATCGTAGGACAATAGCCCCTAAATGATGGAAAGGTGAGGGGCTCGGCGGTGGAGGTTGAGGCCATGGCAGGCCACATTCCATCAGGCCGTAAGGCTTTCGTACAAGGCCAGCCAGGCCAGACACCTTGAGGCACGTCACGAGAACTGATGGGCACACAGAAGTACATTCAGGAGTACAGGGTCCCTCCGGGGCGCCCGGCTCTCTCCAGCCCTGTTATCTTTCCCCTGTCAGGAGCCCTTTGTCCTCCATTCTTCAGTTTGAAGAGCTCCCCAGGAGATATGATTCTGTTTTTTTCCGTGCTGCTCTCCTGGGCTTCGCCGTGACCTCTACACATTTCAGAGGTGCCTGATCCCAATGCTCACCGTGTCCGTCACAGGGCTGCTGTAGTTTTGTCACATGAATCCGAATCAACGTTATTGTCACATCACAGGTTTACTGGTGTCAAGTGGGAGAAATTTGTTTTTGTGCCAGCTCCATCATCTTTGTTGTTTCCAGGAAGAGAAAAAGAAAAAGAAGGGGGGGAGAGCAAGGATAAAAGAAATCAAACAGTAAATAGAAACCTGAGTGAAGACTACTTCTGTATGCGCCTCCTCCGATACACATGGCGTCACCAGCTCTCCACCTGACAGTGAGGAATTTTGTCTGGAGAGCGGAATTCATGCGGAGGTTCTCCTCCACCTCCCCTCCCCACTGAGCAGATGCTGCGACCAACCAACAGGGGACATTGGTGTAGCAACAAGGACGTGATCCCTCGCCTGCTTCCCACCACTGAACACTGCCAAATGTTTTCGTTGTGGAGAGCACTGCTAGAGCTATATTTAAGATCAGCTAAAATGAGACCGAGTCTAGACAGTGTGTGTGCGTGTGCGCATGCGTGTGTGTGTGTGTGTGTGTGTGTGTGTGTGTGTGTGTGTGTGTGTGTGTGTGTGTGTGTGTGTGTGTGTGTGTGTGTGTGTGCGTGCATGCGAGAGAGAGAGAGGGGTCTCAATGGATTCTCTAACCGAATATGAATTTTATTTTGTATGTATGTGCATATTAATATATAACGGAAGACAATTCTTTGCACTGATCACTGCATTTTTACTTGACTGATTTTCGAAAATCTCACAATTGGGTATAATAAGAAAGAGTGTGTCAAGCACCTTACTATCTATTGCTACCAGTGATGAGGAATAGGAATAACCACTTACTCACTCACTCAGTTTTTATCCTAATTAATTGTTGTCAGGTGAAATTAAGTAAAATACTTAATTTGACCTTGTTAACACTCATGCTTGATTTTCAGTGTCACTTTCTTCAGCAAATAGTACAATTTGACTGTAGAAGCAACATTGTCAAGTGTAACTTTTTCATAATATGATATAGGAAAAAAATAGAAGACTGTGGAATAATGAAACGTGGTTACAAGGTGAAGTATTTCGTTCTCACTTGCATCTTGTATGCTTCTGTGGCAGGAGAGCTGTGTCAGTGGTTTGTAAGCACAAGGATTTGGGTTCAAGACCACTATTAGGCATTTTTTTCATTCTCCCGTCCATCTAAATTCTATTATTTCGTTCTCACTAGCATATTCCATGCCAGCCAAGGTTCTAGGTTCAAAACTCAATACAAAACTACAACTATGAAATCTAACTTTTCTAGAAAAAAAAACTAGTTTGAATGCCTCAATAAAAAAACCCAGAGTAGTCATCAAATAAAAAACAACAACCGTGAATCAAATGCCACAATCAAACTAATGATATTAAAAAATGGGAGGAAAAAAAACAAAAGTTAAAAGGAAATCACAAAAATAAATGCTTTTGATAAATAGGAAATCCCAAAGAAATGCAACCCCCCCCACACACACACACACACTTTGCTTAATATGTAAATGTATTAAGCTCCTCCCTCTGGAGGTGGGCTCCCTCCGTGCTCCTCCACTTTGGATAGTTACATTAAAATAATTGGTGGATATAAGGTTTTATTTTTTTATCCAAATCTTTAGAAAATAAAGAATAAAGCTCACAGCATGTCGCTGTCTTATGTTGACAAAAGAGTTATGGACTCATACTAAAAATATTCTACTGTAAATCCTGTGTTGATTTTACATTAAAAGTCTAAGTTTTTAGGATGCTCTGGTAGCTCACCTCGTAGAGTATACTGTGCCATTTTACAGTAAAAAAAATATATATATTTTTTTTTAATTGGTGCAGTGGTAAAGCAGTGCAACCTTGCATGTTTTGTCTAAGTTTGCACTGGCTCTAATACTTCACTGAAGAGCATGTGATGAAGGACTTCAGTTTATTGAGTCACTTAATTGATCATTTGAGTTAATCCAATCAGAGAGGGACTGCCAGCTGATTAGGGCCAGATGTGTTTGATTTAGTTAATCTTTTCAGTTCAGTATCATTCGATGAGGGACACTTGAAGAGAAGACTGCATTCTTACCGATGCACCGCAGTGGTCCACACCTTTCCATCCAACTAAACTTAAAGTGATCTCTCTATCCTACATTACAAAGAGCATGTAAGATAACATGTATACTGTACCAGAGAACAGTGGTGCAGTGGGAAAATATGTGCTTGTTAAAGGAGAGATCCGCCCATTTTAAGTGTTATCTTTGATGTGTCGCTAATCACTCACCATCATTGAAAGGGGCGTTGAGTTATTCCAGAGAGTTCCCTGTCGTTCAGTCTGGCGACCCCCTCCGGAGGCATAATGGGAGCCTGTGTAAGAGTGAAAATCGTCTATTATAACCGATGCAAAGTTAGTTTTTTCTCTACTACTGCTCATCGTGGAGTCTCATGATACTCAAACATGCACTGAATGTCGCGAACGAGCTATCGTTCGTGCAGAACGAGATGACGCTGGTTGCTTGTTTCTTCCACAGAACCTGGCGTCTGTGGAAGAAATATTATCACTCCCATTATGCCAACGGAGAGGGTCGCCAGACTGAACGACAGGGAACTCTCTGGAATAACTCAACGTCCCTTTCAATGATGGTGAGTGATTAGCGACACATCAAAGATAACACTTAAAATGTCCGGATCTCTCCTTTAAACCAGAGGTCTAGAGTTCAGTGTATGTCTTTGACACCAATTGATTGTTGTGTTGTGTTTATTGTGTCATTGAGTGCAGGAGGTGTGCATGTGTGGAGATTTGGTGAATCAGGATAGGAGAGCCTCTCTGATGCCATCCAATCATGATCTGGGACTGCTGGAAAAGCAGGAAGTTGGCAATCAGGAAACGGATTGGTCATGAGTGAGTAGTGTGTGCTCCAGCGCCACCGGTATATGTTTTTAATGTGTGTAGTAATTCTCAAGTGAAATAACCTAATGATTAAAAAATTAATAAAACCTACCTGATTGGAGTGTCACTGAGTAATGATGTAGCACATTTATGTGCACTGCACATCAGGAGTTGCACTCCTCTGCGTGAGGCAGGTTTCTGCTTTAAAGGAGTAGTTCACCCAAAGAATTACGTATTTTCTATCAATTACACCAGTGGTTCTCGAACTTTTTCATGCCACGGACCCCCAAAATGATATGCATTTGGCCGCGGACCCGCATCTCAAATATTTTGTTCCAGGGACCCCCAGAAGCACAGATTAGAGTTAAAAATGTTCACATAAAAAAAAAATATATATATTCAAAGGTTTGTACACATTTCCACGATTTTTCAAAAATAGCAGATCTACAAGCTCATAGCGCGGCACTCGGTGCTGCGCTATGAGCTTGTATATCTGCTATTTTTGAATAGCCAAAGTATAAAAGGTTCAAATTATTGTGATGCTATATTAACACATTTTGCTGGGGACCCGGCTGGTACCCCTGGGGGTCCCCGGACCCCACTTTGAGAACCAATGAATTACACACTCCAATGAAGCCTTGAATTCATGGAGCCTTTTTAGTATTTGTCGCATTCCTGAGCAAAAAATGTTGATGACCGGGTCATCGATCAGTAGGAGGCTTGGTAGGAGACTCTTTGACTCTGCCGGTCATCAAATTATTGGCTTAGGAATGCGACAAGAAAATCTCCATGAATTCAAGGCTTCATGGGATGTGTAAATGATAGAAAATAAGTACTTTTTGGGGTGAACTACTCCTTTAAGGTGCGCTTCACTCTGCTCATCCTGTAGTAAGAATGTTTGTTTCTTGTCAAATTCTCCGTAACATACTCACTATGGAACAGTATGTTACTCCGAATTCTAAAGAAACCGGGGTTACATCTGTAACCTCGAGTTTTTTATTATCATTGGTCTGATTTCTCTCTCTCATTTCTGCTTGCAGTCTGCTCTCATTCTGTCCTCATTTGGAGTGTAATGATTTTGGTTCTGATTTGGCAACAGAAGACAGCTCGAGGTTTTTAAGTGTCTCCACTCTCCACTGTGCCCGGACAGATTTATTTTCTTTTGCTTTAGTGGGCAGATCCTTTGTGTAGTTTTTTTTTTTTTGTATTTTCTTCAGATATTTCATACACAAAGCTCATTCCAGGCACTCACCTGAATAAATTAAGCACCTGAACTCCAGCGTCCCTATTCTGGGGAGGAACGTTTGCCAAAAGTAGCAGATCTACAAGCTCACAATGTGTCGCAACACAACGCGTTGTGAGGTTGACGATCGGCTGTTTTTGGCGAAGTGATTAGGTGTAGAGTGAGAAAAGCATACCAAGTACAGTTGCAACTTAACCCATTAAGAAACGGGAACGCATGTCATTTTTAGATTTCTTTAGGCTATTAAAAAATGGCAAATATACAAGCTCATAGCGCGGCACTCGGTGCCGCGCTATGAGCTTGTAGATCTGCTATTTTTGTAAAATCTTGATATTTTTTTTGCAAATCTTTGAATATATGTATATTTATTAAAGCGTTACGATTTAGAAAACATATTTTTTTTTCTCAGGTCTTAATGGGTTAAGCATAGTATTTGCTAAGTATTGAGGGTTTAAGTGGTTAACCAACAGTTAACTAGTCTGACACCAGACCTGTTCTGATCGAGTTAAAAGGTCAACACTCGCAAATGCACCATTTACTTCATCTGAGTATATTATGCATTTGTCTCCCCATCCAATGGCGTGTGTCGTCTCACCCCACCAACCACCCCAATCCCAACCCTTTTCTCTGTCTCTGCCATGGTTAACAGATGTGTCAAGTGGGAGAGAGAGAGAGAGAGAGCTGGTGGGTGGAGGGGAGGGGAGGGGAAGGTTCATATTGACGGCCAGCCACAGAGGTTCGATAGCAGGCACTGGAGTGTTTAAGCAGGGGCCCAGCGGCCAGGGCCCCGGACTGTCTTTGTGCACTGTGGTGTAAAGCTAGTATCGATGAACTTGACAGCAGTTTAGTCCACCCCAAGATCTGCCGCTCTCTAAAGACACTTCAAACACGCGCACGCACACACACACACACACACACACACACACACACACACACACACACACACACACACACACACACACACACACACACACACTTTGACCTTGTTTACCATGCCAGAAAATGTGTGCCTAGATGATACCACAGGTGAATTATTATGATTGAATTATATTCAGTGGCCGATGTATCAGGACAGTGGAGTGAAATGTCCTCGTTTTTTCTGCATCAATTGTTTCCATTTGAATTTCAGGTGAGTGCAGGTTTAAGTCATTTTAGTAAATTACCATTTCAAAACATTATGACGCTCTGAGTTAGCCATCCCACTTACCAATAATCAACTATTAAAATATGAGTATTGATTATTCATATGGGGGGGACAATGCGCTCTTCATCAACCATGGAATAAACGTTACCTTACTACTACAGAAAATGGGAGAAGCGACCTAGAAAACGACATACTGTAGAAAAACATAGTATATCAACAAGTTAAAATATACCTATTACTTAAGGATACCTTGTTATTGGTAACTGAAATAACTGTTAATACAGTCATTCTTTTATTACACATTAATTTAGAACATTGATGCCACCATGCCAAGGGTATGCGAAAATACTGCATACCCTCTGGCCAATCAGAGTCTACTATTTTCCATGGCCATTGTATAAAATAAATACCTATTAACCACTTTCAACCTGGCATTCCTATTGTGAGCATATCATTATTGGTGAAAAATAAAAAAAAGACGAGTTGCGATGTTACACGTGAGCTTGTAGATGACTATTTTTTGCTATTCGTCATACGACGAAGAAGTAGCCTATACGTAGAGAGCTTAGGTGGTTAAGATCTTACTTTTGGACATTCTAGCAAATAAATCCAGCTTCTTCCAACTTATGATACGTTTCTACCATCAACACTTTTTGGTGCCCAGGGCTACAATCAGGTTCGGTGCCCCCGGGACAGAATTTCGTCAGCGGGATGAGGGGTGCTGCTGACGCATATTGGCACCGATTTAGCGCTATTTCAGCAGCCCCCGGACAGTATTTCTGTGCCGTTACTTGCAGTAGTCCTGTCTTCTTCTTTTTTTTTGGCCAGGCACTAGGTGCGTGGCCAAAATAAAAATGTCAACTTCCTGTTGATTTTACTATTTGAAGATCTGGATCCGGATCCACGGATCCAGTCCAGGTTTTCTACTTATTAAAAATGGCAAAATCAACAGGAAGTTGACATTTTTATAAAAAAAAAAAACAGTACTGGGTTTGGTGATGTTCTATATTGTCTGAATCAACTTTGTTTGGGTTCATTTATGTGCTAAAAGAGTGACTTTGAGAGCTGTTTTACCGTACGATGTAAGTCAATGAGGAGCATATTTTGAATTATCAATTTCTAATCAATGGAGCAATTATTTTGTATTTCTTGCCCACCTTTGGAGTTACATCACGGCAAGGTAACTACACAACCCAAACCTCTACCAAAGTGGTCTTACCCTTTAAGCCGGGCCTGGTTTCTACGGTATGACTGGCTCAGTGTCCATACAGCAAACTGATGTTACCAGCCATGTGTCATGGCTGTTTAAAATGAGTCTTTGCAGCTGAAGGCATGGTGTTAGTGGAGGTTAAAATCAGCCCAGAACCTGTAGGCTACACTGGGGCTGCCATTCTTTCGACACTGTAACAAAATGCCTCGAGGCAAAGTCATCACTGCAGTTGACTCAACTCCAAACAACATTAGATTTTTCAGGAGGACGATGAGGCAGGTAATACTGAAAAGTGAAGACTTATTATTAGGAGAATTTCTTGCCATAGGCAACCTACCAGTTGCCTAAGGCGCCCCCTTATGTGCCAATTTAAAGATGTTTATACATTACAAGAAACTGTAGATATTATTATACAATAGGCTATACTGTAGGTGATTTTTCAGTCATTTTCTGTGTAGGATGTTAAAGCTGTAATGTTTCATATTTTCTAATGGCAAAAAAAAAGTCAGTATCATGATACTGACATGATACTGACCATGATATTGACATGATATTGACCATGATACTGACATGACTTTTTGTGTGTGATTGTAATAAGAACATTTAAGTTGGGGGGGGTTTGACTCAAGTACTGGTGTCGAGTAGCCTGACACTCAGCCTGAATTTTCATTTCGTTTCACTCCATTATTCAGTCTGAAAGCCCTCTCAATGCAGCGGAGTTCTGAGATGGGGGCGTGGCCAAAGTGGGACTCCACTATGAACCAACGCGATTGGTTCATACTGGATTGTCCCGATCCCGATTCGTCGGTCAGATTTTCAACCGAGGAACACCCGCCTTCGGAAGCGTCACCAGACCCTGAATGCTAGGCAAAGGATTCAGGGGGTGGAGCCAGGCTAGGTGTCGAGTACTTGAAATGGAGCTGGCCCAGGAGCCAGATGTATAGTGGTTGTGTGTGCCTGTACTGGGCAGCTTCCAGGTGTGAACGTATCTTAATTTATGAATTTGAAGCAGGTTGAGAAAGAGCTGTGTGCTCAGCACAAAAGTAAAATAAAATACAGCTTAAAAAAACAAATCCCATTTGTCTCAGCGCGTACAGTAGCTCTCCAATAGTCGTAGAACCGGGCTACAACAGCTGACATTTCTCATTCGGAGACTTTTATTGCGCATTTCAGCTTTATTGCATAGTGTCTAATAAAGAGGTTGGTTATAGGAGACCGATGTTGGCGGGGGGGAAGAGAGGAAGGGTGAGGTGAGGTCATACATACAGTAGGAACAGGGCTACAACAGTTAATCAAACTAATTATTATAAAAAAAAAAATCAAATAATCGATTAGTAATCGATCCAATTCAGGGCATTTGTCGTTATAGGTGAAAAGTTTCAAAAATATGAGAAAATAGTGAAGCCGATCTACAAGCTCAAAACTTGTAGATCTGCTATTTCACAACTATTTGCACAACAGTGTCAAGTCGTTGACACCGATAAAAAAAAAAGAAAGATCTATACAAAAACGTGCTCGATTGGATTAGTCAAAATAAAAAAATAGTAATCGATAGAATAAGAGAATAATCGATAATTGCAGCCCTACACAGGATTAAAACTCGTTACATTTACACAGTATGTGACTGAGACCTATTAGCCAACAGGATGCCTCAGCTGACATCATCGTATCACATTTTCGCATGCAAACCAAACTTTATGGAATCCATTTAACAAACCTGGCTTGTTGCACATTTGATCAGAGAGCAGAAAGAACCAATTTGATATCGCGGTCACAATCATGCTGCAAGTGCCACTCTGTTCCTTCCATTGCACACAACTTGACTGACTACTGATTTGAACTACTGTATAATTTACCTGAGAGGTGTGTGTGTGTGTGTGTGTGTGTGTGTGTGTGTGTGTGTGTGTGTGTGTGTGTGTGTGTGTGTGTGTGTGTGTGTGTGTGTGTGTGTGTGTGTGTGTGTGTGTGTGTGTGTGTGTGTGTGTGTGTGTGTGTGTGTGTGTGTGTGTGTGTGTGCGCAAGACACAGACAGACAGAGAGGTGGGTTTTGAATCCACCGTGGTGCATCTGGCTTTGTCGAGCGTCTAAACGAACACAATTAGCCTGTGTTCGCTGGGTGGGAAGCCGGGAGGGGGAGGGTGAAAATGGTCGGGCACCTGTCAGGAGGGAGTGTTGGGCGGGAGGACGAAGGCTCTAAGTCCTCCCGGTGGTGGCTCCTCACTGGCAGATAAGTCAGTAGGCTACAACAGCAGTGACAACACAGAAATGTGTGTGGGGAGGAATCAATTGGCATAACGACTAAATTGGGGGGGGGGGGAAAGGGGGAGAAAGAAACAAAAACAAAAAAAGCGCAAGAGAGAGAGTTATCCACTCACTTCATCTTGATTTAATTTCAGATACAGTGGCTATTTCAGGTACAGTGAATGCAGCCAGTGTGCAAAAATCCACCTGCATGAGCTGGGGATTTAACCCAATATAATGACCAGTATGGAGTGTACACACTGGTGAAAAGTAGTGAAAATAGCAGATCTGTGACCTTTGGGTTGAGCTATTATATGTGCCATATAGAAAGCCTCCTTACCTTCTCTTTCCTGGCTTGGTACGGGGGGCTCTCACAGGCCAACAAGGCTAAGCTGCGGAGGGTATCCACCTTGGGGTCTAAGCTCTGTCGGGTGCAGTGCTCTGCCCTTCAGCATCTCTATGACCAGAGGACAGTGAAGAAAGCGGGAAAGATCGCGAGAGACCCAACTCATAACCTTCAGCGCTCTCAGGTCCTGCCCTTGGGTAGGAGATACGGTGCCTCTCTATTCAGGAAGGCAAAGGGCAGTGCCAGTTTCATCCCCTCTGCCATTAGGCTCCTTAACACAAACCCCCTAATACCTGATCCACCTCACCTGGTCGAACTGGACTTGCTTGCTAATGCCCCCCCCCCCCCCCCTTTCGATATGTGCACACACGCACGCACACACACACACACACACAGGCGCCTGGATGAGCTGGACTTGGTGTGCTAATCGCTCCATGGACATACATACATACTGTACATACATGCACATTGCACACACACATGAAATCATACACAAACACATTCTGGGCGCTCCACAAGTGTGGAGAGGACATTGCTTTCTTTTAAGGTCTCTTTTAAATTTAGAATTGTATCTTTTATAGAATTGAAGTACTTCGCTAGGTGTTTTAATCGTGGTGTATATTTATGTATTGTCTTGTCTTGAATGTATGCATTGACCTAAGCAAAACTATTTTCCCTTGTGGATAACAAAGACATCTAATCTATTTTCACTAAAGGAATGGTTTTGGCCACAAAAGGTTTCCACCAGACAGCAACGTTATACTGTACTGTTGATTGGGTTCCTTATACTGTTGACGGTCCATTTGCCATGGTGTGGCAGTAGTTCTGGGCCTTTGGAAAGACAGGCTACCTATACTGTCCAAGCAAACTGCCATTCTGTTTAGGACCTGGTGGGTCCACTATATCATAACTAGAATTAGTTCTAATGTAACTCTATGGGTGGGCCGCACTGGAAGCTAACGATATCTTCAATAACAAACAGCCCTGCCGTGGGCTGTTGAATGGCCCGGGACATTCCAAGTCATGTAGCCACCATCATTCAGCCTAGCGCACATTTACACTTGGTGGCGAGCCGGTGTGGTGCACTGAAAACGGCCGATCTACAAGTTCACAACGCATCGCGCTGTGACCCATTGTGAGCTTGTAGATCAGGCATTTTCGGTGTGCGACACGATGCACAACCAAGTATAAATCACCATGTGTAAGTAACTTGTTGATGTGGGACCGTCCTCTAGCTGTCTGCGCTGGGGCCATCCTCTTGTCTCACTGCTCAGATTTACTCACCGCAGGGAATGGCTATTACAATCTCCTGTTATTATTTGCCATAAAAACGTGCCGAATGGCGACGGAACGCAGAGGCCCTATAAAACGCAGCGGGCTGTGAGATGGCGTCTGCGCATCATCAATCAGACACAGCGGTGGAAACAGTCGGGCCTCTCCGGAGGGGGAGTGGAAATTGATTTTTCTATAAGTCTCAACGATTAGGGTGTGAAAGGGGAGGAGGTGTGGTAGGGGGATGGGGTACCGTGAGAAAATGGGAAAAGGGGGCAGGGGTGGAGGTGTAGAGATGGAGGAGGCAATGTTAGTCAGGTCGAGGTCATCGCTGCTCAATCTGTCGAGGATTGTTTTTTTAATTTCTCTTCAACGCATCTAAAATGGTAGGTTTTGTTTGAAGTTGGAGGGAGGGGATGGCTCTGCAGAAAGACCCCTCGTAGAGTAGCATCTCATAAGCTATGTCATCGTTATCATGCCATTGGTACATACACATGAACCCTGGCATCCCTGTTGTCAAATAGGCAAATGTTTGGCAAAAATAGATCAACAAGTTCTGCTATTTTTGACGCGCTGTGAGCTTGTAGATCAGCTATTTTTGGCGAGAAGATTTGGCGTAGAGGGGGGGGGGGGGGGGGGGAGGAGGGGACCAAGTATAGGCACCTGGAAGACCCCGGTCAATAAGTATATTGGGTTTAAGTGGTTAAAATGGTTTATTTTTGCCAAACTCTATCCCACCCATTCACATTTTTTTTATCTACAGACAGCCTTTGAAAAATCCCTCTGACTTAAATAATATGAATCCTGTTTCTAATGGATTTTACACACACACACATATACACACACACACACACACACACACACACACACACACACACACACACACACACACACACACACACACACACACACACACCACAATATACTGTAGGTAAATTATTTTCCATTCATCCTCCATACAGTAGGCCTACATCATGGTTTTGAAAGGGCTAACTGTATAAGCAGTCAATTATAGGACCTTCCTCAATGTCTTTCTGGTTTCAGGAAAAAAACACAATAGCTTACTGTCACTACTACAATGGAGGTCTTAACTGATATAATCAACGTAATTTGCTCGAAACAATACTGTGCTGCACCCTTTATTTTGCTTTGGACACAATTGACCAGTCTGCTGTTACTGAGGCTGGGTAACATAGGGCTATAAAGAAATTGTTAAATGGTTTGAAAATTACTTGTGTGGAAGAACGCAAAGCCTTCAAATTGATGGCTTATATTTTGTTCAATGAGTATACAAATTGGTGTCACATAAGAGTCCATACTGCGTCCTCTTCATCAACAATGATTTTATGCAGACGCCACCATTATGTTCACTTCAGTGCAATGAAGGAACTGCAATCTGCCTTTTAAGCTGCTAGAGAGGAATGTTTCTAAATTGAGACTTATATGCTGATAAAACCAAAATTACTGTACTGTATGTGCTTCTCAAACATCATATTAATGGTCTTATGGGGGTACAAGGGAAATAATTTAATGTTTTATCAGTAATTGATTATGGTGATATTCTCTACATGCATGCAAACTCATCTTTGATAATGTTATATTCAGTATACCATGAATTATTTTTCTCTAATTCAGGTTTCTGCAAACACCACTGCAATTTACATCATCAAAGTTGGTTAGTCCTCCTTATACAATCATAGAATGGTACTATATTGTTCTTAATAATATAAGACCATGTTATCTCGACTCCCTATTCTCTACTGACGTCTTAAATCTCTCAGTATCTTCAACCTTCCATCCCATGGACAAATTATTATTAGAACCTGGCCGAAATATAGGACATTATTTGACTTTTTTTAACAGCATCGGTATCTGTAATTATGCAGCCGATGCGCCCCAATCATTGCCGCCTCTGGGCGACTGAAATTCCCCCGCGGGATCAATAAAGGTATCAATCTATCTATCATTACATATTTGAATAGGTGAACATTTTTTAATTGTGCTTAAGTGGTTATTTGTGTTTATTTGAATGTATTTGTTTGCTTATAACTTAAGTTTTTCAAATTGATTTGAAAATGTTTGCAACTTTGGACCAAATATCAGCCAAAACAACGGTAATCTGTGGTCTAGGACTCCCCAAAATGGGGATCGGCATCAGACCGAAAAATTTGACATTATTTGGGGTCTAATTATTATGTATGGCATTCCTGGAACCCGCACCGTCTTTAGAGAAAGTGCTTTTAATGTTTTTTGCAACCTCGTCTTGATGTGAGGTACAGAGTCATCTTAAACTAGATTATTGCATAAGCATGGAAGATTATAAAAACAAGATTAAGGGCTACTTGACCATTGAATGCTGCTCCTGTCCTTTTACTGACCTCTGAAGTATTATTTTATGTACTGCAATTTGCCATTTGTTTTTAAGTCTCTTTTTTTTTATTAAACTTTTTATGCTACTGTTTTATGTTGCCGTTTCTTTTATGTGAAACGTCTTGGCCAGGACTCCCTTGTAAAAAAGAGAGTTCAGAATCGCAAAGGGAAAAGTACCATGGTGAAGCAAATAATCATATCATGCGTAGTAGCTGCAGTGTATAAGACATGAGTCAGAGCACTATTCTTATCATAGCCTGTGTGGTGGTGTGACGTCGCCTCTGCCTCCACGTGGGCAGAACCATATCGTTGCTGTCGCGCCGAAACCGTGTATCTCCATATTACAACTTTTTATGTTTTTTTCATAAATTAATATCCTACTTTTTCATACTACTGTACAGTGCGACACAAAAATAGCTTGTATACAAGTTTGTGAGCTTGAAGATCTGTTATTTTTTTAAATGCATTTAAATGAAAGTTGATTGTGATTTTATAAATATTTAACCAATGAAAAGTATTAACAAGAGCATGTGACTAAATAATTGGACAAAAAAATTAAACCTTTTTTTTTCCCTCAAAAGTAGGTTTTGGACATACAAGGTTTCCCCCCAATAGCGACCATAATCTGGTATATCTGACAAGTCCAGCCATTTTGGAGGAGGAGAGACTCCTTCAGACTGGTTTCCATCCTCATTTTCTCTTGGCTAATCTCTACAGGCACTCTGTACCCTGAACCTAATACACTTCCATCAATTCCTTAATCTTTGCTGCATTTTTCTCATTGTGTGTTGAATGTTTTATTTTTCACTATTTCTCTTTTTTTTTTGTCTTCGCATCCTGGGACATTCTGCAGTGTTTAGAAGGTTGGGGCGAGGATTACATTGTAAAGTCCTGAGTGTTAACCACTTGAAACGTATTCTTATAGTTCTTATGGGCCTTATAAGCTACTTAGGTGACCTTATGCTTATGGGCTATACTAAATATCTTCGCTGATAATAGCGGATCTACAAGCTCACAACACCCCGCAAGGAGAGACAATACTTTTTTTTTTAATAGATTTTTAGTTTGTTTTTATCTGTGTACTGTGAGTTACTCGTTTTTAACTTCCTTTTATATGTCTATCATATTGTTGCTGGTCATCCTTGATTGGACAGCACTTTGGGTCAACTGCTGTTGTTTTTAAAAGTGCTGTACAGATAATAAAGATGACTTGACTTGGGGAGTGGGGGAGAGGACAACATTTAAGGATTGCAGCTTTAAATGAACACAGCATTTTACTGTGTAGGCAGCTGAGCTACCAATAACCCCCAGGGAGCTTCAGATGAGAGGGGGTGAGAAATGGATCCACATTCGCAGCCAGAGGACTCGGAAAGTGGCGAGGTTCAAGAAGGGAACGCAAGCCTCGGTCCGCCACTTGTTTCTCCAAACACATTCCCATGAGAGCACTTCTTGAATGATGCAAGGGTCAACGACATGAGAACGGATGAGTGAATTTAATTTACTACCCGCATGCATCCACGCAGGCGCGCACACACACACACACACATTTGTATTACTTTAGTGTGAAAACAACATTTTTAGGGCAGCTGATTGATACTTGGTAAGCTCACACATGTCACATCGTGATGCATTGATGTGCAAGTTGAATAAATCAGGCATACTGTAACTCCTACCCGTACCAGGCCCGGATGATCGCATGGGCTGCAGCCTGCACCAAACCCCTCACCAAAAAAAATCATAACCACACTATTAACTCATTCACTGACAGACTTATTTCTGGCTGTGTGGTCCCACTGCCAGGGAGAAGTCAAAAGACGTCATTGGCGGTGGGCTTACTAAAAACAGCCGTCAAAAGACGTCATTAGCAGGGAATGAGTTAAAAGTAATGGCGCCGAAATACTGTCCCGGGGCTGCTGGAATAGAGCAAAATTGGTGCTGTTGAAGTGAAACTTCTCAGCAGCACCGCCCCTCCCCATCTAAAAGCATCAACCTGTATGAATGAGGCATCGCCAAATTAATAGTTTGCTGTGAATTATTCAGCGGCACATTTTTGTATATTTTATTCGTCCCGGTCCCATGGACCTTAAGTCTAAAATATTTTTAACCTTAAGAACAACACATTTTCTTGTGAGCACCAGGAAAATTGTCCTCACAATATCTATTTCTCAAATTCTGCTATAGTCATGGGGGCAACACACACACACACACACACACACACACACACACACACACACACACACACACACACACACACACACACACACACACACACACACACACACACACGCACACGCCCCACAGAGTCAATCTTGTGTTCTGAGGACTAAAATGTGCAAGCAGGCATTATCTGAAGAGGAGGCAGACAAAGCCGCATCTTTTGCCCGACTGAATTCCACTTACAAAGTACCATGTTACTTTTGTGCAGGGGGAATGAGATAGCAGCGCGGCAGACAGTACAGCAACATTATCCCGAGCCACTCGCACCGTCTCCCCTCCTCCTTTATCAGCCGACGTTTTCTTGCATTGTTCATCAGCCCCCGAGACACACACACACACACACACACACACACACACACACACACATGCGCACGCACACACACACAAAGCCTGTCTCCCAGGATCAATTAGTCACTTCCAGGGAGTTGTGGTGCAGAGAGCGAGCCGACGAGACAAAAGGCACGGCGTGTTACCGTCGCGGCGAGGTGATAAAGTGACACGGTCTTCCTTCCAGGCCATTAACGTGACAAGCGGGGGGCCCTGTCCAGGGAAGGTGGACCCAAACAAGAGAGACACGCACTCCTGGTGCCCAGAGAGAATTCTCAAAAGACGAGTCTCTCCCTGACACACTTTCTCTGTATCCTTCCTACTCTCCCTCGCCTTTGTCCGCTTTCTTTTTCTCCTCCTCGCTCTCTAAAGCTTCTTTCATTCAGTCTGTTTCCCATTCTCCCTGACTTTCTTTCTCCGTCTCCCTCCCCGGAGCTCCTTTTTTCTCCTGCCATCAGTTGACCTCCCACTCACCCATCACTCTTTCTTTAAGGCTCTCCTCTCCCCGTCTCCCTTTTCAGCCTCTCTGACTCTGCTGGAACCGTGTCTCTTTTCTTGCTCGTTTTTCTGCTTTGCCTCTCTCTTTGAATCACCCCTCGCCGTTCGATCTGCATTTCATATACACTTTCCCTCCATCTCTATCGTTTCTCGTCTCGCCCTCCAGTCTATTCATCCACTCTTTAAGGCTGCAGGACGACGTAATGTTAAAACAAAGCAAAAAGCAGTGAGCTGGTGCACTGAGTCATGGCAGGACGCAAGGGTAAACAGGGACTATTTATAGCATGCTTTTTGCTCGCCCTTATGAGGCTAAATGTAGCGTTATGTCTCTGTGCAGGCCTAGAGGAGGACAGGAGAGGAGATGGGCATCCCTGGTACACTTTTCTGAATACAATTATTTCTGTGGAGATGGTGCAGGCGTTGTTGTGCGCTTATATGCATGCGAGCGAGCTGAAATAAGGCAATTGTTTTTTCAATTTACTAACGGTCGAAAACAAACGCATTTCTCAAAACAGCACACAATGTCCCAACGATTATTAGTTCCCCCACTCCTAAAGCCTGATTTGTACTTGGTTGTGTGCCTGTGTTGAGCACTGAAAATAGCAGACAAGCTCACAGCGATTGATAATCGATGAGCAGAATCGGAATCGATAAAATCCTAACGATATCCATCCCTAGCCACCACAGCAAAAGCCAGTGTTACACTCCAGCATGGAAAACATCTCCGCTCAACAACAGGCAGAGTTACTCAGCTTCTTGGTGTGTAATTCTATTCCCATGCCTCTGCTGGCGCCAGCCGTGGCCAGAGGCATTGATTTCAGGCTGTCTGTCCATACGTAGGTCCCAACTCCCAACCTCATTAAATGTGATATCTCAAGAACGCCTTTCTTTCTTACTATTTCTTAATTTTTTAAACATACAATTAGACTCAAGGATGATTAGGTTTTTGTGGTCAAAGGTCATGGTTACCGTGACCTCACCTCCATCCCGTTCTCATGAACGTGTCATCTCGCTAGGAGGTTATTTCATTATATCTGGCACATATTTGGTCTTGGACTCAAGGATGAACTGATTAGAATGTAGTGATCAAAGGACAATGGTTAAGGTCGCTGTGATCTCACACGTTCACTAAATCCCTTCAAAGTCTTCACTACAAATACGAGTTTGGACAGACGCGGATGTAAACTGCAACTGGTTGGCAGAGATATACTGTACAGTTGGTTATCTCTGGCAGACTGGCATGCGTTCGACACTGTGTGACACTGTGTGTCTGTCCTCAGCTAACCTAGCAAACTATCAGGCCGATCAGCATCATATTTATTGTGCACACTGACAGCAGGCCAAGGACCTCAATTCTTGAATACTTTTCTTACTATGTCATTGTTTTGTCAATGTCAACATTTTTAACAATCACAGAGCAATCATCCCTCCAGGCTATGAGATAAGTGTCCCGCCAGGCTACGGACCAGAACTAACCAAACGCAGATATGCATGTTGCATGGTGCTGCAGCATCAACACATGTACTCCGGCCCCTCCAAATTGAAATTGACATAACAGATAAAGCTTGTCGCAGCGCAAGCCTGTCTCTCTGTTGCTTGCTCTGTGTTCCACACAAAGTGCCTACTGACACAGAGAGAGTTTTATTAGAGCATGCCTACCGGCACTGGGTGACAATAAACTAAACTAACTAACTAGCTATCACTGACAAATACTTAATTATTTATGACTGAATACATGACAGTTGGAGAAACCACAAAGCATCACAAAATTCAACATGGTCATCACCCTATGAGATCCTATTAGCCAGTTGGACACTGTTGACTCTGCTCAAATGTGAAGTGTTATTCTTCAAAAAGACAGGGTCTATGGTGTGGCTTCCATGTGGATATCGGACTTCATGTGGCCAGTGGAAGATCGATTGATTGATTTGTCATTATCCAGGTCTCTGACCCATAAAGCAGGACTGGTTTTTCATTGGTATAGAAGATTTAGTTAGTTTGCATATCTCTCTATAGTGTGTCAGATGCTCTTGAGCTGTGAAAAGATTGTCCTTGCCTTGCCTATCCTTTCTTTGACATCTGCATCTGTATACCCTGGTGTGATAATTATACTCCCCAAGTGGGTGAAGGACACCTAGTGTGTTGGATTCAACACTGTTCATATGTATCCTCACGGTCTTTGTTTTTCCCTGGTTGTTAAAAGAGCCCTTCACCCATTTTCAACCTCATCTTCATATAATGTGTCCACACTAATGCTCATTTAAGATGGTACCATGTCCTTCTACTTGCTCTGCGTCTCAGAGGTGGGCTGTGGACAGCGCAGAAACCGGCCTACCAATGACATCACAAGGAACTAAAGTGGTGAAAGACTCGCACACAACAAAAAAAATGTAAGGATGACTCCTTAGGCAGAGAAATAACATTTGATTTGTTTCTTACATGCTCAACCACGTGCTTAAGTGCTCAAAGTGCATACGTAACAATTCGTTCATAAAACCATCATCAGTGCCATATAAATGAATCACAGACTGACATGTTTAGGGCCCTGGGTCAATACAGGTGCTGAGGATCAGGGTAATCGGAGAGACTAATCAAGGTCATCACCATGGCAACAATAAGAAGTGGGCATGACATTACAAATCAAAAAGACCAGCAAAGAGTACAAATAATTACGCATAATGACATCACCAATGGGGATTCCAAGCTTGTGGAAACTACTCTTTTTATATTCCTGGAATGTAATGCTGAAATAGAAGCCATTCTTTCTTGCATAAATAAAAAGTGAAGAAGAAAAAAAATGCTTTGTTTAAAATGACCAAATGACCACATTGGTAGGACGGTTTCTGAACTGTCCACAGCCCACCTCAAGTAGAGCAGAGGGAAATGGTACCATCATTATAATGAGCATTAGCGAGGACCAATATGAAGATAAGGTTGAAAATGGGTGAATTGTTCCTTAAGTCCTACTTGTGATTGTGTGATGATGTATCTGTAAGTGTCTTTTCTTAAATCTGATGGTGGCTGTGTGACACCAGTATTCCAGCTGTATCCATAAAGTCCAGTGGATTCCATTCTTTCTTTGTTCAGTCGGCCCCATCAGTAGCCCTACTGTAGGTGTCTTTGAGTGTGTGATTACTGAGCGTCTTTTGTTACAAAGAACATGTCCCCCTCATTTAAATGGAGAGTGCTTTGTGCACAAAAGAATAATCATTCATGCACAGAGAATGCACGTGAATTTGTGTTTGGTTAACTGACTAGTTAGTGCGAAACGTCGGTGAGTCAGGCTTGAATCACAATAGCCCATCAAACACAGTCTGCCCAATTGAGGAAATTGGATTTTGTTAATTTGGCAGTTGCATGCGCACCTCACTGAACAGGAACTCTGCTCATTTCTGTTTTCTTTCACTGCATTTCCCGCGGGAGTTTGGTCTTCGGAACGTGTGAAGTGAGGGGATAAAATAGGCCCCTACCCTGTTTGTCTCATTTGATCATGGAAAACTACAACAGTGCTGTGTCATGAGTCACGTAATAGGATTTTGACCCCACATGAACCTTTCGCTTGATTTATATTCTATCATACCGCGGGGCCGAGTGCCGAAAATAGGCGATCTACAAGCTCACCACGTGTCTCACGCAACGAGTTGTGAGCTTGTAGAGAGGCGCCCCACGACACAATCGTCCGACAATGTATACGGGATGGTCACACATGCGTGCAGAGGTGTGGCCAATGCCTGCTGTGGCAAACTTTGTGTCAAACTTCTCCAAAGTTGAACACCACATGTGGTGCATGATGCGAATTTGCTTCGCCACCGGAAACCCCCGCCCTTTCGCTCGCATAGAATGGAAAAGAACGGGAGGCGAAGATTTAATTTGCTTATGTGTGACTCTGTCTGGCTTTTGTCTCCCAAGGAGCAGCACATCTTACGACCTGTTCGCAAAAACTCCTGTGGCTTTCTTTCAGTGCTTTCTTTAATAATAGTATATTTAATAATACAACCAACCACACATTATTCCTCTGTGAAAATTACTCTTTGTCTGCATGCCTGTCAAAAAAGAAAAAAGAAAAAGTAAAGAAAAAATCCAATAACCCACTTTGATGTCTCGGTTCCCTGGATAAGAAAAACAAACCTAAAAGCTAAAGAATTTTTGCAGTAACTCATTTGTCTTGAGACCAATATGAGAATTAATAGTTCGAATTTGGCTGCTGGTGATGTCATCAGGAGGACTCTTATTCCATGTAGTGTTAATTACTGCGCCGTGAAATGATGAAAAGGAAGAATTTGCATGGCCTAAAGTCTCACTGAGGGATATTGCTGGGTTGCAATTACTAAGCTGCTTTTTTCCCCTCCTTTTTTACTTTAGCATACTGACTTGGCATTAAAATCTAAACAAAGCAATAGCTACAACCAAATTCGTGTAAATCTTCCTGGGAAAAATCGGCTATACCGAAGGCTGGGATTAAAGCTGCAATCTTTAACTTTTATTATGTCCTACCCTGGCTTCAAAAATGGGTATTCCGCACGAGACCAATGTCTACCACTCATCAAGAGGCAAACCCCATTAGGCCAGGGGAGAGTGTGCTTATGAGCTTGTCAACCAGTAGTTGTCCTACCCGACACCAGAGTCTACATTACTCAATGGAATAGTAGAGAGACAACTTGGGTGTGTGTGTGTGGCGATGACTGATTTATCCTGTGTGTATTAATTAGATCGATGACACAACAGGTGTGCATGCAGTCATACCCAGTTCAGCATCCTGTTAGTTTGGATTCAGGCCAGGTGTGACTGCAGTCTCTGTCATGACAGCATCTACATCTGCTCTGGCTTTGTACCGTCTTGCCACTCTCTACAATTAATGTGTTTTTGAACCATCTACCCGTGTCCCTGAGTGTCGGAGGAACCCAAGCCACAGAGGTGGCTGGTTTCTCATCTTATATATTGACTCCTAATGTCATGGTCCTGCATCCCAAAAAAAACCTATTGTTGTTTTTAGTAGGCTTACACGTGTAACTGTGCAGTGTGCACTCTCCATTTTCACTGATAATAAATGTGTTCACCATATTGCGCACAGCATCACCAGCAGTAACATCCACCGCAGCTCTTTCACACCATTACCTAATACAGTACATCACATACACACACACACATACACACACACACACACATGCTGTCTCCTCCCGCCCCCTTTACGCTGTCGTGACAGCTTTGTCACAAAGATGAATTCATCGTCAGCGCTGCCGCCAAAACAAGTAATTTGATTGCCCCGACCACAAATTAAGTTAGTGTGATTCAATTTTCGATTTGGGCTTCTCTTGCAGCCATACATCAAGGGAGACATATTTCATTACGCAGCGAAACCATAGGCAACTGGGCAGCGGTCGGCCCTCTCCCTCTGTAGGAACACATCATTGGAGCATTATGGCGTTTACTCGATACCACCACCGCCGGCCCCGACAAGGCGCAGGGCTCGCGGAGCGGCGGGGGACTGTCTGGTAGTGGTGGCTGGGCTCGTAGCACTATTAGATATACAGTGGCGTTCAAGTTGGCCCATTTGGCTGGCTGCAAACTGCATTGTGACACACTGACAGGCCTGGAATCACAAACCCCATGTTTTGTCTGCTACAGTGTCAAAGACCACCCCTCCCTCTGTCTGTCTGTCTCTCCCTCTCTCTCACTCAGCTCTAGACAGAAACTCTCCCTTTGCAGTGCGTTTATGCCCATTCCTATTTTTATTTACCCCTTGTTAAAACCACTTTCAACCTGGCGTTCCTATTTTTGGGCATGGCATTATGGGTGAAAATGTGATGTCCTACAACAAAGTATAGAAGCTTAAGTGGTTAAGATTCCGATGCACTCACGCTATCTTGTACCTTCTCCTCCTCAAGGTTTCGTAGTGGGCTCTTGTCTGGCTAAATGGGCTTGAAGACAGAGTGCTCAATCAGCGGCTGCCTGGCGCCTCCCCCTCGTCACCCCTCCCTTCCTTCCTAATTAAACTGCAGAACTGTTCAAGGTAGCCGGAGTTTGAAGGCAGCTAAGTGAATATTCCAAGTTATGGGCCCCAAAATGCTACACATGGGCGGCCCAATGCAGCCTTGCTATGCCGCGATCGATAGACTAACACTGTGTCCTATTTGGATGTTTGTTTTCTCTCTTATGCTGTACAAACTACACTGGTAACATATACGTCTGCTGTGGGAGGAAAATGTAATGCAAGCAAAAGCATTATCTAGGCAAAAATGTTACAAAATATAATTTGAACTGTTTCGATCCTTCTTTTTTTTCCTGTTCTTACTCAATCTATCCTCTCACGAAAAACTACAAAATAATTTCACCTACTTCCTTACACCTGCAAACCTGTGATGTGACAATAAAGCTGATTCTGATTCCAAATCTTACAAAGTAGCGAAAATAGCAGATCTATTAGATCTGCTGAGCTTCCACAAAGTATAAAATAGGGCTTAAATGGTTAACATACAAAACAATCAAAAACAACCACAATATCCATCATATATGATGGACATATAATAGTCCAACGTAGTCACAGTGTGTCAGAGGGTAACACTGTCTGCTGGTAACCTTAGTGTACGCAAGCTAGCTTTCAAGAATGTTCAAGGTGCAGATTGACACGTCCCAAATGAAAAGTGCTGTCCTTGTCTTTGTCTGCCTTCTCTATCATTCTACACCCCCCCCCCAACACACACACACACACACACACACACACACACACACACACACACACACACACACACACACACACACACACACACACACACACACACACACACACACACACACACACACACACACACACACACACACACACACCTCCACACATGAAATGATCCCTCACGGCATTGTGCCTTCAAGGCTGGCTGCTCAGGTATAGATTATGCTGCCTGCCTCCTGATGCACGTTTTCATTTGTGAGAAGGTGGTGAGAAACAGCAGATACAGAGACAGGGTGAGAGAAAATGATAGGGGGGGGGGGGTTAGCTATAGGCAGTGACAGAGAAGCCCGCCAAGCATGGACTGCTTCTGGCAAATGAGAATCTGTCGCGCCTCCCTCTCCATCCAGACGTCAGGGCCCTGCGGATCCCAAATTATGGCTGTAAATTTTGCACAATGGCCGTACGCTTGATTACCCCTGATCTGTGCTTTCGCGCTCCTCCTTTTCATCTGTGTCTGTGTGCCTCCTTTCATTCTGTCTGTTTCACTTTCTTTCTCTCTTCCTCAGTCCTGCCTGCTCTCTTTCTTACCATCTTTTACCATTTGTCTATTACTCTCTGCCGTCCTGAGTTTCTTTCCCCCTAGTGTCTATCTTTCCTCTTGTGGCCGCGCTGTTTTCTTCCCTCTAAAAGCTGAATCCTTCTAACGTGACTGACATTGACAAGATCCCCATGACATACTGACAAGACCAGATCTGGTGGTGCATTGCTTCTTATTGCTGCCATTCTTCACACAGTTGAAGGCCCCTCTCTGCAGCATGCATGCAGAGCACTCGGGGACATTATTTGAATTCTGTGCCTGTCGGCCGTTCTGTGTGTGATTTAAGGAGGAAGTAATGAAAAGAAATAGTGCCTTCTTGATATAATGGCAAAACTTTTTTTTCTTTTCTCCCGCTCTCTAATCCCTGCTAAGATTAGCTCTTCCTTAAGTGGATGAGTCACTAGAATTACTAGGCCAACTGAAGAAGAGGCCATTTGACATTCAAGTGGACAGCGTTCGAACGAAAATAACAACAACGCAAGAGAATGGTGAAGGAGATAAATCGAGCATTAGCCTCCGGCTCCTCCATCAAGACTAGTGTGGGGGCGTGAGCCGCTGGAAGATTTTTCATCGCAAACTCCAACTCATATTTTGTGCATACCGAAAAGGTACACAGTGAAATCCTGTTCATTTATTCATTTGTAACTCCGAGGACAACTTGAACCAAATGGACCCTTACAAGTCCATTTGGTTCCATTTGAGTTAAATTAAAGCTGCAACCTGGAACTTATTGTAATGAATAAAACATGTGTAACCAATTATGGTAGAGTATGTTAATACAATACAACTAGTACATCTGCAGTGGTCGGAGTGTAACTCCCTATCTTCCCTGGCCAAGCAGGGATTCTGTCATGGAGGAGAGGTAGAATTTTGGAGGAAACATGAAAACGAATTGTAGCTTTAACACTGAGAATTGTATTTTACCGTGTAACTTTTCGGTTCTCTGGATGTATCTCCATACAATGTTAATGTTAGGTTGCTGGCTTGCCCAGATTTTGGGGGGAGGGTGTAGCATCGGGGATGCTGCCTGCAGCGGTAGCACGGAGACAAACATTAGAGGAAGCAGCGGAGACAGGTCTGCTTACAGTCACTTTGCAACCAACTGCTTGACGGGTAAACACCAAATTCCCACTATGCCCTGCCTGTTGGTGCACTGAAATTTGGCTCCTTGACTGGAAATAAACCACTATGGATGCAGTTTTGGTCAAGGATGGATGTTTCAGTAACAGCACCTCCTAGGCCTATGATACACAGGCCTGCATGGACCCTGCTTTTAGTACGTGGCATCAACCACATGATCCATTTCACTGTGTTCGCACCGACATCACCCCCCATCCGCACCTACAGTATGTGTTTGCCTGCTGTGGGGCACACATTGGTGATCAATTTTGTGAGCCATGGAAAAATACAAGAATTGGTTTTGAAAGCAGCACTTAGAGCTGCAATCCGGAAATTATTTAGATGAATAAAATGTTCAAAACCAGGCTGCCTCTACTTGCAGGAGGTACTACACAGGCATCTCACTAATTGTCATTATAGCAAAACATCTTTGTCCAGACGGATAAGGGCATGGACTAAAACAAGGGCCACCTTTAGCTATATTTATTATATTTTATTTAGTGCACTCTTGCTCTCCCTGCGTGTTACAAACTTCCGACACAAATGCGTTTATTTTGTATACTGAGTGAAGTCTACAATGACTGTGAACATAAAAGCTACTGTAGATGTATCCATTGATTAAGTTTGACTGACTTTGCATGCATACTGTATTTGTTGACTCATATAGCCTAACTATTGATGCATAATATGAACTTTGGCTGTTCCGTTATTTGAATGTAGAAATGTGCCACATTTATCACTGCTAGTGCCAGTGCCTACCAGTTGATTGTTTAATTCCCTTGTCGATTCTGGCGTGAATCCTGGAGTTCTTGAATTGCTCCCATGGTGTAAAGTAACTACAGTATGTATACATTTACTCAATTAATGTACTTAAATACAATTTTGAGATACTTTTAATTTAGGCTTCAGCCAACTCAGCACCGTTCGAGTTATGTCTCGATAGGGACAACATTGTGAATCACCGCCTAGTCTCGGTATCTCCGAGACGTTAACACCGCCTCACACGCAGTCCAAGCTAACACAGCCGAGCGCTCCCTACCCCCGTTTCAGCCAATCAGAAGCCGCGTCTGGCCCCGGCTCCGTCTCTGGCTCATCCTATGAACACAATTATCGTGAGAGGGAGAGAGGCATTTGGGGATAAAGCATAGCGTCTTAAAGGCAATGGCACCTGGCACGCTGATTGGTTTGATTAATGTAACGCCCAAACCGCACCTATTCATAATGTAAGGGGTATAGCGCAAGTGATTTAGGGACAAGGCTGGTGGCGCACGTCAGCAACACGACCCCTCGCGCAGAGCTTTATGCCCAAATAGCGGGTAGGGTGGCTGGAGAGAACTATTGGACCCAGAGTCTGTACTGTAACTATGCCCCCTGAAACCGGCCATCTGTTTGTCACTTTCGTTCAAAATATATTTTAAAATATCTTCAAAATATATTTTGCAAGCTAGATTATGCTTTGACTAATTTGGTTTACTGTAGGAATTATTTACGCGACTGCAAAGGCAAAACAGCTCATTTTCAGCGCTTCCGTTGCACAGACTGTCGAAGCATTTGAAAATTGTGTGGGCCAACAGTCGGTCTCAATATCTCAAAGGCAAATATTGTCGTTGTTTAGTTTTTATTATCCACTATTATTTGAGAACTTTAGTTACTTTGTATATTTAGATTATTATATTAACTGATAAATTATGTATCATTATAGGGTAATCTAGTAGCACAAAATCATAGCCACCTGCAACATTAAAGTTAACAAAATGCATTACTAATTACAAACAATCCAATAATATAATGTGCCATAATTTATATTGATGGCCAATACATTTGGAATTTTACTCCAGTCAATTTTGAATACAGGCCTTTACTACATTGCCTATTTCTACATTGTGGTACTTCTACTTTTACTTACCACTCACCAGTGACTGTTCCTCTTCGTTCATTGTCCTCTTTAAGGCACATGGACTGGACCCGGACCCCGCCCGTTGTCTATCAAACGAGAAGTAATCAGCATGGACCGATTGACAACTGTCCGTATAATTAAGCAATTTATATACTGTAGTATGACAGGGTCGCGTACCAAAAAGAACAGATCTACAAGCTAACAACGTGTCGCATCGCAACATGCTGATAGTTTATAGATTTATTCTTCTAGGAAAGCAAGGATTATCTCCCAAGCCCGATGCGGCCATAGCTTAGTGGCTAGAGGGCCGTATGGTAATCAGAAGGTCATGGTTCATTTCCTGGCCATGGTCTAACACGTTGAAGTGTCCCTGAGCAAGACTTTAATTAACCCCCAACTACTTGAGGTCTGTATAGTTCCCAAACCAGGCAATGATGCAGCCCTGTCAGTGGTTCCTCTTTAGAAGAAGGCCTGTAGGACTTTGGGGCCCACTCCAAACTTCTTAAGTTGCCTGAGATAATACGTACATCTAGCACATCTGCAGTGGTTGGAGGTGATCTACCTGGTCTTCCTTTGAGGAATAGGGTGCCCCTGGTGCCGATTAGGACACCTACCGGTTGACAACCGGTCGTACTGCCCAAAGCTCATAAGCGCGACATCTCTCCTGGCTAAGCAGAGGTTGCCACTCGGTTTGGTTGTAGATGTAGACGACATCTACCCGGGTAGGACATGAAACTTTTTAAGCTCATAGGAATATCCAAGCACCTCTCCCTGCTTTCTATTCCTCCCTTTGCTCCCAACGTCTGAATTCCTGCCTGTTATTTCTTTCATAGACACATATTGCTCTGTCATAGAAAGACATTCTTAGACCGCAGTTCTCATAATGTGTGCTTTTCCCCCCTGAAGACATTATACAACGGCGCAAATACATTTCACCTCTCAGCATCATGTATGCATTATACCTGCTGAATATCCTTCCTGAAAGAGAAATATGGCACTTGCCACCAGCTGAAGGGTGTTAAATGTCGATGCTACTATACAGTGACATTTACAAGGAGAGATAACAGCATTGCGGTGACACCACGCTGGGCTAATAATCCTCCCTAAAATGATGACAACTAAAGATCACGATAAAATAAAAAACAACTCAGGAATGTCATCATTTAACAAGCCACTACTCCTAAAACCATAGCCTACACCAGGGGCACGGTAGGATTTTGTAAGCACAGCACCATGCCACCATATTCGTTTTCCCCTTCCTTGCTGGCATAGTAAAATGCTCAGTGTTACTCGGAGTGTACAAATGGAACCTTACGGGTCCATTTGGTTCCATTTGTACACTCTCAGGGTTACATTTACAGTATGGATTTTATTGTGTGCCCTACTTTCTGAAGCCATATTGTTGTCATTCAAAGGGAGTGGCCACCCAGCACCCACACCGCTGGAGGAGAAGCAAGGTCTCTGGGCAGATCGAGTATGAGGCTCCTGGGCTGCTGCTCTCGCTCCTCATTTCCCTCATGTCTGCCGGCGTGTCAGAGGCTCCTGGCCACAGCTGGAAGATAAATAGACCCCCACCACCTCACTTTGTCATGGTGTCTCTGCAGGCTGTACATGGAACTAAGAGACTCCCCGGCTCTCGCAAATGGGATATCCGCAGCCCTGCATTGACCTCCTGCATGTGGCTGGACATTTCTTTGAGTCGTAGAAGAATTGCGAACCATTCCCAAATGATCTCATAAGACATTTGGATGAGCCTCGTGAGCTTTTTTCCTCTCATTCCTTCCCTCTCGTTTTCCATTTTCTCCCAATTTAGTATTCGCCGATCCCCCCCCTTGTGTATTGTGGTCCCTGTCACTGCCAACCCCCACCGTTGAGGCCTGTGGAACGAGCGGAGTAGACTACAATACGGCTGCTCCTCGACTTGATGACTTTCATCGGGAGAGCATAACACGCTGTTTTCCCCTGCTTCCCTCCCCGCTGAACAGACCAACCAGTTTTTCACTGCACTTCAAGATGTACAGAGAAATGTTTCAAATAACCCAAGGACCAAAAATGTCATCCAGTGTGCATTTTGGGGGGTATAATATAAGCACCTATGTAGAGTAGGTGTGTACGTGTGTTCTTTGTGAGAGATGGTGTACAGTATGAGAGCCTGGGTAACTGTCGATAGAGCCCAAAGGTGAACGCCTTTGAATCACAAGGTTCTGGGTTCGATACCGGGCGGCAGTGGTGGAAAAAGTACTAAAATTCTTTACTTAAGTAAAAGTACCAATACTGCACATTATAGAAATACTCTGTTACAAGTAAAAGTCCAGAATTAAATTTGAGTAAAAGTACAAAAGTATTGGCATCAAAATGTACTTAAAGTACCAAAAGTAAAAGTACTAAAATGTTTGAAAATAGAAGATCTACAAGCTCACAACGCGATCGGCTATTTTCAACCTAGGTATAAAATAGGGCTAAAGTGGTTAATGTATGTCATATAATATCATAATTTATATCTGCAAAGTAACTAGTAACTAAAGTTTTCAAATAATTGTAGTGGAGTAAAAGCACAATATTTGCCTTGCGGAAATTGGAAATACTCAAGTAAAGTACAAATACCTCAGAATTGTACTTAAGTAAATGTACTTAGTTATTTTACACCACTGCCGGGCGGGCACTCAATGTATGAGTAGCACAGCTTGGATAACGTGTGGCAAGTACTGGGACCTGACAGTAGGTGTGGCACTCACACCTTAGCAAACCATCTCCCTGATCTGGCGACTTGTAAGGAGGACAGACGCCCTCGTTGCTCGGCTGATACCGACAATAAGCCACGTCGACCTACATACAGTACTTGTGGTCTCTTTGTACATGCACAAGGCCCTGTGTGTGTGTGTGCACACATAAAGCGTTGCCAACTTGTGCTTCATCCGTAGGCGACGAGGAGTTGAAGGCACCAAAGCCCCTTATTCCATACAGTAGTTCCTAGTGTTCCATCTCTTCGATTCAGAATGGCTGCTTCCCCCACCAGGTGACAGCAACACCAAGCTGTCTCAGTGTTTGCATGGAAACACATCAAAGACACAAGAGAGTGAGAGAGAGAGAGAGAGAGAGAGAGAGAGAGAGAGAGAGAGAGAATGAAAGACAAAGAAACATCTGCTGTACTGTACCGTTGTCTTGAAGGTCTCTGTTCCTTTTCTTGACAGCACAGCGACCTGTCACTCATTCCTTTTCCTGCCTACTGGAGGTAAAAAAGCAACGTGCCGCACCGCTATCGCAATGTGATGAACTTCAAGGCGGCCAATACCTTCTCAACCAGCCTACGATGCATACGTTCTTCCCCACGTACAGGGTGTGCCCATGCATATTTCAGTGGTTTTTAAGGTATTTCTTCCACACTGAGTGTTCTCGGCGTGATGAAAGAGGGGTTGACGCGTGGCCTGAGGAGCTTGGAACTGAGATTAAACTCGAGATGCCTTTAGGGCCGACAGGCAGTGATTACAACAGCTCCCATTAAAAGCTGCCTTGACGGAAATGCAGAGTGGCATCTCTCGCCGGGCCGACGGAATGCGCACACGGCCGTCTTGTAGACACACGGCAGGAAATGTTCCAGGGATAATGGGTCACATGCAGTATCCTACCACTGTTGACTGTCACAACAGCTCTTCCAGAATGAGATCCTCCAACAAGATCCTGTTTGGTTGGTGGAATAGAGTATGCGTATATATATAGATGGACTGCTCTGTCCTGTCACATCACAACGGTGTCTCAAAACTGAAACAGTGTTGGTGTCTGGATGATTTGCACAGAGGGTTATAGGAATCTGGCCTGTAACTTTATCCACCTGCGGTCCATGAAATCTGACACGTAGGCAACCACAGTACCTAGTACATCACGGCTCATGTGTTCACCAACAGCCTGTAGCATGAAAAACATGTTGCCGCAGAGCGTCGCGAGTGATGCCTAATTAATCCAGCAAATCATCCAGAGCCATCAAATCCCTCCATTAGATGCCACCTGCTATTCACATGCTTCCATGGACACAGGAGCTCATTTGAATTCGTCTTTCGGAAATAAATGAGACAAAATGAACAAGTGCTGCATAACGCTTAGGCGGCCCGGGGGTGAGGGGGAAAAAAACCAACATTTTTTTCATTGCTGATGATGCGTGGTGGCAGCATGGCAGATTGGTAGTGACTGGGTAAAGGAGATCCCTGTCCGTGACTGGAGTTTACCATATAAAGACACACAGTAAAAAGAGTTTTAATTTAACTCGGATGCTGAATTCGCACCAGCAGGGGTGAGTGAATTTGTGAATGTTCGATTGAGCTAAATGGACCAGTTGTGGTCCACAGAGAGATCTGCTGCTTAGGGTTAAGCAGCAGGTGTAAGAGAGCTCACAGGCAGGGAGGAAAATGACAGACACTCGATGCTTGTCTTTGGCAGCTTGTTTGCAAATTATCTATACATTTTAGGTAAGAAATAGGCCATTTGATTAGTTTCACATCTACAACTGCTAGTTTGAAACGTCGTTTGAATCAATATTCTCTACTTAACACACAGTAACCTAGTCCGTTTTGTGTGTAGGCGACACCTAGTCCACACCTACCACAGCGTGCTTCTGGTTGGCTATTGCTCTGTCGGTTTCCGTCTCAGTGCGGCAGCGGCAAAGTTGAACTTGTTTCAACTTTGCCACTCAAGTTGAACTTTTTTCAACTTTGTCGGCTCCGCCTCCTGCCGCAGCGGTGAAAGTGCCGGTCGATTCTCGCCAGAGACGATGCATTGAACCTCGCCGCTTTCTCAGAACGCAGAAGTGGAATAGAACTGTACAGTATGGAGGCATCGTGTTTCCTTGCGCTGTGCTTTAAATCAGTGGTTTTCAACCAGTGGTCCTTGGGGGGCTACCAGGGGGTCCCCAGCTAAATTAGTTAACATAGCCTCAGAATCATTTTAACCACTTAGCTTTAGCTATTCAAAAATAGCAGATATACAAGATCATAGCGCGGCACCGAGTGCCGCGCTATGATCTTGTAGATCTGCTATTTTTGAAAAATCTTGAAAATGTGTGCAAATCTTTGAATATATAAATTTTTCAAAGACAATTTTTTTAACTCAAATCTTTGCTTCTGGGGGTCCCTGGCACAAAACATTTTCAGATGGTGGTCCGCGGCCAAATGTATATCAATTTAGGGGTCCCTGGCATGAAAAAGGTTGAAAACCACTGCTTTAAATCATCAGCCCTTAAATATACGTACAATATAGGATTCTCCGCAGGGTCGCAACGCTATGTATAAAATATGACTTCCCATCGAGGGACAGCAACAGCATGCTGTTGAGCTGCCAGCGGGAACTGTACCCGCTCTGCTGCCGCTGCTGATGTGCTCTTTCTAGGGATTTCAGCAGAGGTGCGGCATAAGCAATCTTCAACACTCACTAAAACGGCTGCAAACGAAGACGTGTTCAGCCTATGATTTGAACTGGATTCTCTAATAGATTCTTGGTGTAAATGTCAATGGTGTGTATCAGTCCCAGGTGCTGCGTGTATTGACCTGCTCTAGATTCAAGCACCATATTGACCTTCTGTATTCAGCTCAGTTAATTGCACCAAGCTTTAGTCCGTCAAATACGTACGGCTGAACACCATCACTGGAAGCACAGCTTGACCTTACAGCCCCATCATCATCATCATCATCATCATCATCATCATCATCGTAAGTCACTGATGCAATGAAAATGTCTCTACACACATTTATAACCTCTGCTAAACATTAACCTGAAGGGTCATCCACACCCAGAATGATAACTACAGTATAACCATACACATGTCGTTTTAAAAATCATTCTAATCATTCAAAAACGTATTCCACCATGGAGCAGATGGGTAGAGTCCACACGACAGCTATAACGACAGCCAATCAAAATCCATCCAAATGTACAGGATGTCACGTTCAACACAGTAATCATGTTCAACATGTTTACAGAACATTATCGTTCATGAGTGTGTATGCTCGCATTAATATGGTTATAGTTATCTTTATAGTTACTTGGTGTTGAAGGCCCTTAAGCCTATGTCGCAATCATACTTGGAGTGGTCCTCCGTAGACCTAGCTATACTAAGTAAGAGGTGTTCAATGAAACATCAGCCAAGTTTCTAGTGGGATTCAAAGTCCCACCTAGGAGGATTTAATTAGCGGTGTGAATGGATCACATTGCGCCCCCTTTCTCTCTCTCTCCTTGGTAATCAGTTCTGGGCCATTAATGGTCGGATGACTATCGACTGGCGGAGCAGCCTGCTGATAATTGAATGTGTAGAGGCCATTAAACATTCCTAATCAAAAATAAACACTCCAGAGCTACGGTTCGCGCTCGCTCAACAATAAGATGAGGTGACGATGGAAGATTGTTCAGTGAAAAACAAGGGGGGAAATGTGTCAGAAAATGTGCTCTGCATTTATCTCTTTCTAAAGAGTTTACTTTTTTCTTTTGGAGGCTTTCAGTGCCCACAATAAAGAACTCGACAGACTAGAAAATAGACATATTGAGTTCCCCAACTCAGTGTTACAATAACAAAAAAGTTGAAGGAGAGGAGAGAGACAGGAAAACCACTTTGTAATTGAATGTGAGAGAGTGCATTCCACCTCGCAGAGGGTTTAATAAATCACTACTGGTGACTGTGGCATGCCGTTGGGAATCACCATATCGCTATTGACTTTGTGCTATTGATTGGACGTCATTGTCACCACAACTCATATGAAGTTGGCTGCTCAATATGATTAGTCCACAAACCCAACCTTGAGACAATCAATGCTGTTTTATAGACTGTGGTCAAGTCCGGTAAACACATGGATTTCTCATATATGCAATAGGCCTCCTCACGTAAATTTAGAAAAGAAAACATGATACGGTCTGATGAAAAAAAAGAATCAAGTGAAGCAGCTAAGCAAATTGTCATTTTAACATGCTCTGTAGGTTGCATTAGGCTTATCATGTAAACGGTAGCACGGATTGGTTTCTCATTTTAAAGCGACCAAATTGCCCTGTGATGTGCCATAGCCTGAAGTGGCGAGAAACGTGAAGAAGTACTGGGATGGAATCATTATGAGGGGCACATTGCATTCAGTAATTGCGCGGGGGACCTCGCTGTTGCTCTCGGATTTGTTTGTGTTGTTCATTCAAGGTCCACTGCGCTTCAAAAGGACAGACGCTCCTTTGCTTTCTGCAGAGGCATGCCAAACACGGCTCTCACTCCAGCGGAGCAGAAAAAGGGTCCACTCCACGTCCCATCAGACTCGCACGCCGCTCATGTCACCCGTAAGGCCACGGGTAGAACAGAGAATTATGCTAGTAATAAAAAGACAAATTTTTGCATGGAACCCAGAGTTTAACAACCCCAGTCCTGCCAGAAACACCATCAAGACGAAATTATACGATGCTGCATAGGGTCACGGACATTCTTAAGGACTGACCTTAAGAATGTTTTCAAAATGTGATCTTTTGGATACCTGAAATAGCCATGGCTGGAGAACTTAAATACACTGGAACTGCAAAATATAAAAGCTAGAAATCGGTTGCACAGTGTTTTTGTTCAAATCATGCCCATTTAATTGCTGAAATCAGATAAGGCTGCCTTGAGTATGAAGTGCAACAATGGACACTCCTTTTGCAAGCTTTCCTTTTATGTTCACAAAAGGACATTTTCTGAGCAAAATTGACCCAATTGTACCTCACACGCAATAGCCTGATTCTTACAAAAGCAAGATTGAGGCCGTCGCCAGTGCAAATCCCAGCTGGGGGAAATCTATGCGGCGAAGTGAGAAAACCATGCGTCTCCTCGCAACAACTAGGCTACAGTTGATGTGCCCTTGAGCCAGGCACTTATCCCCAAACTGCTCGGTGGCCAGCAGTAGATGTAGCAGCGCAGGGGCATCTCCCAGGCGTGAATATGTGTAAGTGTATGAATTCAAAGCACAGCATTACTCAGAAGCATAAAACCTGATTTATGCTTCATCATATGGTGTTGTTGTGTGCTAAACAATAGCTGATTTAACTTGTAGATCGTCTATTTTCAGTATGTGAAACCAGCGTACAAACGGGGTATAAATCAAGCATAAGGCTTAGAGGGATATTATTGCATGGTCCCATCTGCGAATCAATGTTATCCCTCATCCTGCCGAGGGAAAAGTCTGTTCTGTTTGTGCACAGATGAAACAACATGCCATATGCTCTACTACAGAGATCTCGGGTGGGTAGCAGAAGACATGGTGGGAGGTGGGAATCCATGAGACTGTTAGTCTGATTGTATTGTACAACAAATCATTGTCATAAGGTGCTTATGGAAAAGGCTGGAGAGCCAGAGATAATCCTATAGTCTAACTTAAGAAAATGCTCCATATATGCCCTAATTACAGAACAATATGGAGATATGTTTTGTATAGTGTTTTGTCTATTTGTTTGCCTACACCCAGGAGTTTGGTAATTGCACTTTGCACAAATCTGAATTCTACAAAGACTGTACGCATCAGTGTGCATCCATTATTCTTATGTTCCTTTGAATTAGATTGAAGTAACAGGCTTCAACAGAATTACTTTGAACTTGGGAGGTTTGATTGGATTCTAGCACAATTTCATCATGTAGTATTATTATGTGAAAGCTTGTCTCAGTAATAAACCCTGCCTAATTTAGTCATAAATATGTATTTTAAGAATCATACAGTGCAAAGGCTGTCAAATAATGGTCTAACTGACAGCGTCAACACGTAACAGGCTATTGTTGCAACAAAATGGTTTCACACACAAAAAAAATATTAATCTCTAATGAAAACATTTCACATTTACTGCCATTTGCATGCCATTTCCCTGCTGGTTCATGTCTTCGTGAGATTGAATGGGCTCCATTTGAATAGCTTAGGACAAGTAACTCTTCATATAATAAAGTGGTAATGTGAGAGTCCCGCACCGTAAAATCTTCAGTGTTAATTTATCCATTTGTAACTCAAGAGAGTGTACAAATGGAACCAAAACGGACCCTCACGGGTTTGTTTGGTTCCATTTGCACACTCAAAGTTAAATTAACACTCAGGATTTTGCAGCGCAGTTGGCCAATATGTCATCATAAAAGCCACTGAGGGACGGGGTGATGGTATGGGAGCGCGGCAGGGCCACCTCTCCATCTGCTAATAAAGTGCACACTGGCTGGTCAGGGATGGAGAGGAGAGTTATGGCTGTGGTCCCCCAGCAGCAAGAGGCTTTTAATGGCATCCTTTCAAAGAGATAGACTGGCATCTGCAGGCTTCTACATCTGACTGAGACCGACTTGGGAGACCGCCTTGAGAGACATACAGTATGCAGCAACACGCAGTACAGTACAGCAGGTACCACAGGTACTTGCAGGAAAACATGGACCCTTATGCCTGCATGCACACGAACCACTGGGTGGCTGATACTATGAAGCAGTTGTCCTCTGGGAACTGTTCATCCTCAACATTTGTAAAAGGAAAATCCATTTTAATCACTTCTCTATGTATTTGATCTAGGATAGATGGTTCAACATACCACTATAGCCTTTATACTGCTTTTACTCCTGCTACTACTACTACTACTACTACTACTACTACTACTACTACTACTACTACTACTACTACTACTACTACTACTACTACTACTACTACTACTACTACTACTACTACTACTACTACTACTACTGTAACAGTGTATTCACAGGTCTCCCTAAGAAAATGGATCAGACAGCTGCATTTGATTCAGAACTCTGCTGCTCGAGTCCTTACCAAGACCAAGAAAGTGGATCATATCACTCTAGTTCTCAGATCTTGACTCCGGCTCCCTATCTGTCAAAGTATTGATTTCAAAATGCTGCTGTTGGTTTATAAAGCGTTGAATGGTTTAGGGCCAAAACACATTTCTGATTTTGTACTACATCATGAACCAATCCAGACCTATCAGGTTGGCTGGGACCGGTCTGCTTTGTAAACCCAGAGTCAGGATTAATTTTGGAGAAACAGCTTTTATGCACCACATATCTGGAACAGACTGCCAACAAAATTCAGGTGTGCTACAACTCAGTTCTTTTTAAATCAAAGCTAACAACCTTTCTGTTTGCTGTTGCCTTTTACTGAGGTTTTTAATTATTTCTTCTGCACTCATTTTAATCTCTGTTTTGTGTATTCAAATGTAGTTTTATAATATTCAATCTTAATGTCTCCAAGAGTAAAGCACTTTGAATTGCCTTGTAGTTGAAATGTGCAATAAAATTTACCTTGCCTTACTACAGTACAATATGTATACTTTTTTATATGTCTGATTTTAGTTATCTAAAAGCCTCTAGGCTTCTAAACTTCTCCTGCACAATATTGTTATATGTATTTTTTCTTATATTTTTAACTCTTTATGTGCTGCTAATAAATAAAACTAAAAACTCAAAAACTGTTGATGACGACGACTACTACTAATACTACTACTGTAATATATTGGAGGTTTGACATACAACAAATACCTGTAGACAGTGGTGGAAGAAGTACTGTACTCAAATTTTTTACTTGAGTAAAAGTATCAATGCCACAATGTAGAAATGGTGAGGAAAAGGTTTGGAATTCAAAATGTACTTAGTATATGCAGGGCATCAAAATATACTTAGTATATACAGGGCTGAAGTAGTTGATGTACGTTTTGTAATAATAATCATTATAATCAAAAGAAAATCTAGTAACTAAAGTTGTCCAATCATTGTAGTGGCGTAAAAAGAACAATATTTGCCTCTGAGGTGTAGTGGAGTAGAAGTAAAAGTATAGAAATTTGGAAATTGTCCAGTAAAGTCAGAATTGTAATTAAGTACAGTACTTGAGTAAATGTACTTAAGCACTTTCCACCACTGCCTGTAGGCTACTGAATTATACTTATTTAAGTCTAGTAGATGGACAATCTTGGAGATATTCTTGTGCCGCCATGCACTCTACTTTGTCCAATACTGCAGGCCCAAACATATGGGAACTGTTGAAGACAAGTACAACTGATCTACTCAGAGAGATAAAAAAGTGTATTGTGTCTTTCTCTTTATCACATGACTGTGATAAAGACCTGCCTTGCCTTGTTCCTGTCCTGTCCTGCCTTGCCTTGCCTTGTCTAGCTTAGCTTTATCAGTCATGACTCATATCTTCTGGCCTTGTGAACGTGACCTCTGCATTCTCTGTATGTACTTAATAAACTTCAGAACATGACGTGTGACTCTATCCTGTTGTAATCTTATTCTCCGAGCTCATGCTTGCTTGCAGAGGGGCAATTCAACTGAATGACTAAGCAGGGGGATATTATCACAACAGAGGTCTACTTAATTCACAAAAACAACAACAACTACTACTACTACTACTACTACTACTACTGCTGCTGCTACTACTACTACTACTATTAATAGAACTACTATAACTACTAATAATACTGTACCATATATCAGTGGTTCTCAACCTTTTCAGGCCGTGACCCCCCAAAATAATCATATTTTAACTGGGGACCCCCCTCCCTTACTAGCACTTGGAATGTGGGAGTTGAGGCATAACATTTTCGGTTCCACAGATAAATATTGTGAAAATAGCAGATGTACAAGCTCACAATTTTGTTGATTACTTTTGATGCAGTAATGGCCTTTTTCTTTTCTTTCTTTTTGAGGTCCCCCCCCCACCCCCAAATCATGTGAGGACCCCCCCTGGGGGTCCCGACCCACAGGTTGAGAACCACTGCCATATATGCCAGTAATGATTCAATGGCAGCTTCATTGTTACTCGGCTTTATTACTCAACATCGCACTAATAAATGTTACTGCATCATATACAGAGTAGAGCTGTATCCAAACTACCTCTCTCAACAGATGCAGAGAGGTAGCTATATTCCCAAGCATTGGGAATATAGCCCAGTGGCGTACCCACTGTAGAGGCAGGACAGGCGGTCGCCTGCCCAACTAGGATCTCACCTCCCCTAGAAAACCCAAATAACCTGAAAATGTATCATTGCGTGCTTAATGTCCTCAAAGTCACGCATCCAACACGCTTTGAACTGAGCAGATTGGACCTTCCGTTCCAGAGATAATGGCCAAAACATCTTGAAAACGTCCACTTTCACCGGTTCGGTCGATTTGGGGGTGGGGGGGTGCAAAAAAAAAAACTCGCCTGCCCTAAATTTATTCCTGGGGCGCTACTGATATAGCCTACCTGAGACACAACCCAACCCCTCATCCCTGCAACTGCCAAACACAGTACACCCCAACAATGAAAATACAAGCTGGACTGACAACCCATGAGTGACTGGCAGGGTGGACACCACACACAACTCTGTAAACCACTGGTTCTCAACGTGGGTTCCCAAGGAAACCCCTCAAGGACCCCTGGAGGTCCCCACTCCCCAGCAAAATGAGCAAGAGTTTAAACCCATTAAGACCTGAGGCGATTCTTTAAAAAATTCTAAATCCTACGTTTTTGGAAAAAAAAATCTAAAAACATTTTTTTCAAGATTTTTCAAAAATAGCAGATCTACAAGCTCGTAGCGCAGCACTCGGTGCCGCGCTATGAGCTTGTATATCTGCTATTTTTTAATAGCCAAAGAAATCTAAAGTGACACAGATGCGTTCCAGGTCTCAATGGGTTGAACACTTGAGGCCAAGGGGGGAATCCCTCTATTGGTTTCCCTATTGGTTTCCCACGCAGCCGCAGGAGACCCGGTTCAAATCTAGGGTGTTAAAAGTTGTGTGTGCCGAATATAGCAGATCTCTACAAGCTCACAACGGGTCGCGGTTGCGATACGTTGTGATCTTGCAAATCCGCCAGGTTCAGAGCATAACACTGTCATATGACGAAGTATACCGTAAATCAGGCTTGAGTGTGGGCACACAAACATGCATGGCCTCCAGGCCATGCATGACGGAGGGCCTCAGTATTGTTCTTCATATACTGTACAGTCTGCATAACAACAAGCAGAACTTTGTTGTTATTGTTGTTTTTTTTGCTTTTATGTATATCTACCCGTTTCACTGAAGAGTACCTGTTTGAGAAAGCCACAGAACCCAGGCAGCGCTTCCTCCTTCTGTTTTATGCATGGCAACCAGTTCATCATCTGTGAAAAAGCACCAGAAAGATGATGACACCACAAGTGATGCGTTATGTGTGTATAAGTGGTGTATAAGTGGTGTGTTATGAGCTTTTAGATGCTATAAGAAAAATGTTGAAAAACACAAATATCGTATGGGGGTCCCTGTCACAAAATCTTTTCAGATGGGGGTTCAGGGCCAAGTGCATATTAATTTGGGGGTCCTAGACATGAACATGAAGTTTGAGAACCACTGTCTTATAATTAATGCTGCAATCCGTACCTTTTATGTCCTACCAGGGATTCAGACCCTTGTCTCCTGCACGAGAGACCAAAGTTCTACCGCTCATTAAAGAGGCAATCCCTGCTAATCCAGGCGAGATATTGTGCTTATGCGTTTCAGGCAGTACTACTTGTCTACCAGTAGGATGTCTTACCCAACACCAGGGTATGTATGATATGATGTCGGGTATGGAATGGTATGGAAGAGTAGGGAGACCGCCTCCAACCACTGCAGATGTATTTACAAACTCTACCACATGGGGTCTTCAACAGGGGGTCCGGGACCCCTAGGGGGTCCTCAGAGTTACTACATGGGGGCTGCCTATAGTGCCTGCAGGCAGCTAAGATCAGTTGCTCACCAAGATATCATCACCGCACTATTCTGACATCATAGTGTCATAGTGCGTCAGTGCATCATAGTGCGTCATTTTTGTGTAATCTGGCCCAAATTGTGTCTTATTATATATGATTTTGGGTTAGGTTGTTTTTGCCAAATCATTGTGTGATAGGAACTTTTTACTTTAACCACTTGAACCCTAGCATCCCTATTCTGGGGGGAACATTCGCAGAGAATAGAAGTTCTACAAGCTCGCAAAACGTTGCAGTGCGAGGTTGTATATCTGCATCTTTTGCATTGCAAAGAGGTTTGGTGTAGACGGAAAAAATAACAGACCAAGTACAGAGCCAAAGGTCAAGTTTAGCAAGTATATTAAGTGGTTAAATGTCTGAAAATACACATGAACATGAATCCAACATATCAATAGAAAAGATAATGATGTGTAAACAAACAAACAAAAGCATTAATTTACACAACACTGATGTCAAACAAGTCTATATGAAATCTATGAAAAGTTAAATCTGCAATACAATTCTATACAATAGGCTATGGAGTTGGGGGGGTCCCTGCTTCATCTCTCTCTCAGGGGTCCTTGGCTTGAAAAAGACCCCTGGTCTACCGCAATGTGGAAATTGTTTTAAGAAGTTAAATAGGCTATATATTGCAGGCCTACCTTTGTTACATGAAGGATAGAGATACTGTAGGTGCTGGTGGTTCGCCCTGGATTGTTGGTCAGAACACAAGGATGAGGCAAGGTGTAGAGTTGTTTAACCATTTACTGATGCCCAACTCAAAAACAGACAGCATACAGGTGATGTGTGTGGCTCCTGAAACAAATCAGGATGAAACATACTGTAAGCTCTACTGTACATTATATAACATTACAAAATTAAATAAACACAGGTAAAGGAGTAAAGAAAGACAATAACCCAAGGCATCATCTAGCAAAGGCATACAGCTCCTGTAGGTCACATGATGTGACTGCCTGCTTAGGATGAATCAACATGCACCACAAACAAAGTAGGATTAAATAACAACGGTTTAATAAACATGGAAACACAACTTACTGCGCTGGTCAATGACGCGCACATGGGGACAGAAACAGCAGAAAAATAATATAACAATAGTGTCCATTAACGTCGCTCTGTAGCGCAAACTTCTCTCACAGTCACTTTAATCACTAATTATGAACAGGTGCGCTGTTGCAGCAGCGCTCTGTGCCATAAAGCCTGGCTGTGCTGTGACTGCTGTCTCTATAGCTCTTGGACGTTATTACATTAAATGTAACAAAAACCATGTTTAAAATGTCATGAGTGCGTCACATTTTTACATGTCTTAAATGTTGAACTAATCGGCATCGTGGTGTGTGTGTGTGTGTGTGTGTGTGTGTGTGTGTGTGTGTGTGTGCGCGCGCGCGCGCGTGTGTGTGTGTGTGTGTGTGTGTGTGTGTGTGTGCGTGCGTGCGTGTGTGCGTGCGTGCGTGCGTGCGTGCGTGTGTGTGTGTGTGTTTGGCCACTGTGGGGGTGATAATAATAGGTATTAGGCTAATAATAATATTAATGATAATATAGAAATATATTATGCCTTCTTACATAGCCTATTAAATGTTGGGGGGGTGCATGGTCCTTGAGGATTGTTTTAAATATGCTAGTGGTCCAGAAGTTAAAAAAACAAAACAAATGTAGACAACCACAGCTCTGCCGTACAGATTGGTTAAAATGACATTGTTATCGTAAAATGAATTCTGATTTGCAGCTTTAAATGGGCCTATTCTAACCATTTATTACAATTAAACCCAGAGCTGCAAACAAGGCTGTCCTGACCTGAATACAAAGCTCAAGGGCAATTAACACCAACAAGAGAATGCATAATGAGGGACAAAGGAGCATGTTGTTTTTGGGGGCCTATCTTTCGATTGCACGGTTGGTAGATTGATTGGTTTAAATAAAATCCATCATCTGCACTTTGGGATTTACAGTTTATCTGAGAAAAAAAAAAGTTCTGTACCATTTCAGAAAAGAATCAGGGCAGATTATTTTCTCTTCAAACTGGCGCTGCACAGTAAAACCCTCTGTTAATTTATCCATTTATTGTTAACCCTGAGAGACGAGTGTTCAAATGGAACAAAATGGACTCTTATGGGTCCATGTTGTTCCATTTGTACACTCAAAGTGAAATGAACACTCGGGGTTTTACAGTGTGCGTGTGCTGTGATGGGATGGAAAAGAGGGGCATATTGTACAAAGCAACACACTGCGCACCAATTTCCCCCCCTTGGACACCACCACCAGGGATTAATGCTCTTTACTGGAAGAGAGCCTGCATTCACTCCACTGATCCACTACGATTCTGTGACTCGACACAAAAAAAAAACCTGCTTAGATACCCGCTGGTTCTTCACGATGGGAATTAAAATGTCCTTTTCAATTCTGCTGTAATTAAAGTGTGTGGTGCTGTGAGGAAGCGCTGACTTTGCGAACAGGAGCGGTTCCCCCCTGGAACAAGTGAGGGAGCAACAACACCCAGCGAACGTTCGAGATGATCCCGATAAGAAATAATCGATATTAAATCCCTTAGGTAAAAAAAAAAAAAGGAATACCCTGCGCCCATATATGGATTAAGTTCCAAGTTACCTCGACCACCAACAAACCATTAAATCGTGTTGAATCGCAGCTGCCTACGGGCAGCAGAAGATCAGTTGCGCACCAAGAAGATCATCACCGCACTATTTCTGATGTGATTATTTATTTTTTTGCGTAATTTGGCCCAAATTGTGGCCTTTATTACACCGTATGATGCATTATTTGGGTTCGGTTGTTTTCTTTAAACGCCACTCAAGGGCTGTGCTTGTTTATTGATGGCAGACTAGCCATGTTATCAACTTGTAACGTAATGTTTGTCTCGGCTGGCAGTCGGTCTCAGTGCAGAAGTTGATGAGACACGGTGCGCTGCGTCGCCGAGCGCATGAGGAAAGGGGAAGGTGACGCCGCTCGATGCTCGAGGAAGGTCTCCGTTGAACTTCCACCATCATTCTACTGCGATCCAGAGGATCAAATCTACCCTCCAGATGATGTATTGTTCTATCTCGTTGCCTATACTTCAAAACAAACCTAATTTGCGATAATCCAGCCACAGGATTGACTGCATAAACTTGCCAAATCCTCTCCTCGGAGTCGTACGTATATACGGTTAGTTGAACTTGTCTTGGACGCAGAGCTCGGCTCCCCGCTCCTCTCTCTCTGCGTTGACAGCCGGTTTGTGAGATACAAACGGGATTTGTTTTGATCAACGGGATATTATCTGTCCATCACATTTTGGCCTGGGCTTTCTTTTTTTCCCCTTCTTCTCTCTCTTCTGCTATTATACCTCAAAATGGACGCCAATGACAGACAATCGAAACACCACCGGAGTAACTATTTTGTCCTCCCCCGTGTCGAGCATCTTCACATGTAAAACCAGGAGATTTTTAAAGTTGGAATAACAACAACAAGCCGATAAGGGAAGGACCGGTCGGGGGGCCAGCAGGGAGGAGGATGCAGTCGGGAGTGAAGACGTTCTCCGCAGGTGGAGGTGCGTCACTTTGCTGCCTGCTGCTCCTGTGGATGTTCTACTCCCATCTCCTGAGAGAGGGTAAGAACCCAACATATACATCACACCTGGGTGGAAAAAGACAACTGTTATATTACTTTGGACCTACCAGAGTGAGTGTGTGTGTGTGTGTGTGTGTGTGTGTGTGTGTGTGTGTGTGTGTGTGTGTGTGTATGTGTGTGTGTGTGAGAGAGAGAGAGAGAGAGAGAGAGAGGCACACACACACACACACACACACACACACACACACACACACACACACACACACACACACACACACACACACACACGTGCAGGTGCAAACGCCATGCCTGTGTGTGTGTGTGTGTGTGTGTGTGTGTGTGTGTGTGTGTGTGTGTGTGTGTGTGTGTGTGTGTGTCTCTATGTGTGTGTGTGTGTGTGTGTGTGTGTGTGTGTGTGTGTGTGTGTGTGTGTGTGTGTGTGTGTGTGTGTGTGTGTGTGTGTCTATCTATACTGTGTATATTTATAATATACTTTAGGAGCTATACATTGCAGTGTCATCTTTTGTGATGATTTCATTCTGCCCTGCCCCTGCTGCACCTGCTCAACATATTGGATGTGCATGCACGTTCTTTTCTTTTTGTTACTGCTGCAAATGCCCCATAATTATACAGCAATTATGTTCGCAGCCATCAAACCTCATTCACATTATACATTATGTGCTATTCTTATAGCTGATAGGCTACACTTGTTCCCTTTCACGGTTTGATTATTAGTGAATGAATGGGGGTTTTGGTTAAACCATACATCCTGATCCTTTCTTTCAGTGAGAAGAAAAAAAGACGAGAACATCACTCCGACCGTAGTTTGCTATAGGCCTAGGCTACTGCTGGCAATACTTTCATTTTATATATATTCAAAGCCTTACCATTCCTTTCAGGTTTCGGCTATGTTCGTCCATTTCATGCTATGCTACTGTTATAACCTTTCCTGTTGAATAATGCATCCCCTACAGCAATTACACCTTCAGCCTCCAGGACATAAAGCAAAAACATGATTCACTCCACTTCATTGGCCACTGTCCTAACACAACACTAAAGAGCCCAGTTTTGTGGAGGATACATTAGCAGAACATAAAGCAATGGAACTTGTTAGGAAGACTCTCCTCTTTTTCATTATACACACCATGTTAGCAGATTAAATCTTCTAATCAACCATCGACCAGAAGTAGCCTATAATGAGGCCTATACCACCGTTTCTCAACGCCTGGTTCGGGGCCCACCAGAAGTCCAAATTGGGGACGCTTATGGGTCTGTAATTCTGAGAGTGTACAAACAGAAGCATAATCTACACTTTCAGTGTTAATAATTAACTCTGAGAGTGAACAACTGGAACCAAAAGGACCAGTAATTGTCCACGCATTTGGTACCATTTTGTACACTCTCAGAGTTACAGACCCTTAAGGGTCCATTTGGACCCCCTGGTGGGCCCCAGACCCGACATTAAGAACCAGTGGCCTGTACCACCGTGGAGCAGGCATTGTGCCCACATGAATGTATTTTGGCCCAATGCCGGGTACAGAATTTGATAATGATGTAAAATGAATTGCCTGTTCAATGAAATGTTCTTCCTTTGCCCTGAGATGCTTAATTTATGCTCCGTCATATGACGGTGTCCCACGCGATGCCATAAATTGGGCATTATACGCGCCATGTTTTCACCCATCTCTTCTCATCTCCCTCTCATCGCCACCCTCAATCAATCACTCTCGAGCAACTGTGTCATCTCAGGAAGTACAACACTTCTCGCAAAAGCCATCTATTATTGGCCTGTTTTCATCACCAAACCATGTCATTGCTTTATTATTATGAGCTACAAAATCAATTTGTCAATCTAGTATGAACTCTGTTCCGCTAGCTGTGGCCGATATTCCCAGAGTAAGACAGCAGTCTCCGGGGATTGCATGCCCCAATTATGCTTAATGTATAGTCTGTTGTATGATGGTGTCGCGCGCCAAAAAAAGCAGATCTACAAGCTCTACTGCATTTGAGCTTTTTTGGCACATGACACTGTCATTATGATGAAATATAAATCAGGCTTTATACACAGCTGTATCTGACTTGAACTTTGACAGTCTCCTTGTAAGTAGCCGGGGGGTGGAGGTGGGGTTCTCGCCCCCATATTTGAGTCCAGCTTTGAACTGAATTGTGTAGCGATGTGTAATTCTTAAGCCTCAATACTAATCTGCAAATCCTACTACAAAAGATCCACCTTTTGAAAGTAGCTGTGTGATCAGTTGCTGCTGTTGGATGCATATTTCTATGCTGTGCCTCCATCAGTCAGAGTTAGATACTTAGGTTAAAGCTACAGTCCGTATGTTTTATGTGATGTTATTTCAACGATGTTCAGACCACAATAAAATGGCGGTGCTTCTAGTGTGCAAGCTGGAGTGCTGTCTGCTAAAATAACTTTATTGACATTGTCAATGAGTCAGTGTCCTACCCGACACCAGGGTCTAAACTTCTCAATGGAAGAGTAGGGACTCCACCTCCAACCATTGCAGGTGTACTAGTTATATTTTATCAACATACTCTACCATACAGATAACGTTTTATTCATTGAAATAAGTCCTGGATTGTAACTTTAAGCCTGAAAGTAATCTCTTATCTCTTGGAAGGCCTATGAGCCAGAGCACACCTTAAAATGACTTACAGACAACACCTACGCACCACGTCCACTCGCCCGGTCCCGAAAGGCCACAGCAATGAGGCAAGGTGCGGGTGGATGAGTGGGCCAAGCGGATGGCAGCCGGTGAGGTGCTGTGGCGAGTGGCTGCCTCACACCGCCTTCCCCCCTCCGTTGCTCCGCCATCCGTCATGGCGGTAGAGACAGGAAATCAAAGCGCTGTTGCCTGTCCACGCATGCCATTGGGCCGGCGCCCGGCACGATGAATGGCCTGTCAGACCCCTCTCCGCGCTGCCAGTTTATTCAACGATAAATTTGGAAATGTCTGGATTTCCTCACTGGGGCCCACTCCGGTTCAGTGGTGCAGTCACAGAGCAGCGGCAACCCTTCTCTGCTTTGTCAACCACAAACCTTAGTGCTCGACAGGGGGGGTCGCAGCCGAGGTTCGAGACAGAGGCAATTTTTCTCCCATTTAGAAGTTTAAGGCACAGGTTTTCAAAGCCAAAGGCTATTTGGGGATCCTTGGCATGGAAAACTTTGGGAGGCCCTGGTTTGAAGTGCCAATGAAATGAAAAATGTGTTTTTCACACTTTCAGAGCATATCCGTGGTCATAATTAGCAAGCAGTGAAGCCATTTCCTGACATCTTTATAAGGCACATTGGTAAAGTAACAAGAAGACACTGACTGCAGGCCTCTACTCAGTAGGCTGCCTTTTAATGCCATAAGGCAATTGTTTTATGGGAGAATATAGGATCAAGGTGTTACACCAAGCAACTGCTCCAAAGATTCATACTAAATATTCAGACTTCCGTATCCGTAATAAGGTCAAGGTCATTTTGATACAACAAGCCTCATTTATATATTTTTTCGTAATCTGTGTGTAAATGTATGGATCAGTGGATACAAACAACAACAACAAAAATGTACTGAATTTATAATGCACAAAGATACAACATTGTTTGTATCCTTGTTATTTGTTGATAAATACCAATACACGCCCCTGAAATACCATGCAAGTAACTTGGAATTCCCAGCTCCTTACTTTGGTGGCAATGTAGAGATGGCAGAGAAAAGGCAAAAGGCAAAAAAGAATTTCTGTGTCAAAAGTTCTGCAACATGTTATTATTATTTGACAAAAATCCAAGCCTACAAAAACCCACGTCAGCCACAACCACAATGTCCACAATGGATGAACGCACTATCCATGTCTTTGGCTTCATTCATTCGTTAATTGTTCAGCTCATGGTAAGTGCTAATCACACAAACTAACATAACTAACATAGAACATTTTATAGCAAATTCCTTATAAAGGAAATGGCCAAATTCGCTGGCTATATTACCATCACAAGTAACATCTATTGCCATAATAGGAGAAAGCCACAATGTAAATGCTTAAATGAACCCTAAAATCTGTTTCAAAGAAAATACTCTACTGTTATGAGTGCACACAGTGTTGTCCTCCATTATGCAAACTGCCAAACTTTAAAGTAATGTGAGCCAAATCGACTTTCATAATCTGTCTGCTTCAGACATTTTAGTGAATCACACTTTTACAATCAAGCATCTACAAACACATTTTACAGACATGTTTTCGCCATTAACGAATACAATATGAAGTTATGAACAGATTAGAGAACTTGTTAAATCTCTTCAGACCCTATGAATGAACTGATAAGACAACTTTGATAAAGCCCACATTGTTTGTCTAAATGCAATGCCCAGCGATTTATGATCAAATTGTTTCATCTCACATTTGATAAATGTAGCCCAATAAGTCACTTACTGTAAAGGTGGGGAGGAATCCTGTCATTTTGATTGCCTTAAAGGAGTAGTTCACCAAAAAAAATTACTTATTTTCTATCAATTACACACCCGATGAAGCATTGAATTTGTGGATTATTTTTCCCGTTTTTGACGCATTCCTGAGCCAATAATTTGATGACCGGGTGTATTTCCGGTAGGAGACTCAAAGAGACTCCTTTGAGTCTCCTACCGGATACATTAGCGTCTTTCTGCCGGTAATCAAATTATTGGCTTAGGAATGCGACAAAAACTAAAAAATCTCCATGAATTCAAATGCTTCATGGGGTGTGTAATTGATAGAAAATAAGACATTTTTTGGGTCAGCTACTCCTTTAAACAACCCAAAGAATAACTATTTCAAAGCTATTTAATTTATGCTGTCATCTCTATTTACAGCCTGGAGCTGCCCCTTTGACAGTAGACTTGTGCAAGCAGTACCACTTTGTGGACTGGTGCAATGTTTCTTTGTTGGATTACTTGGATACAGTGGATACAAATGGATACAGTATGTGCATACAGTAACTCACAAACCAGAACATGTACTCTTATGTAAACAATGCTCCAAGGTTCCATCATGGTTTTCTCTTCTATCTTTAAAAGACGATTGTCTGGTATGTTTAGTCCATTGACTCTGGTTAATGACTATTTTCCAAAGCATGCTATGGTTTGATTTTGAATTCCATTTGAGACTTGAACTTAATTGAGATAGGAAATCTCAATTGCGTTTTGTTCAATTTTACTGTACAGATGAATTTGAAAAATCTAGCCCAGAATTGTTCCTAGATAAAAGTTTGATTTACAATCGGATTTGAAACGTCCATAACTCTTAACCGTTAACCGACTAAGTTACTCAGTTTGCCAACATTTTAACGGAAAATTGTGTTTATGTATGTTGTGACAAAAGCTGTGAATAATAATGATGACAATGGCGTGTATTGACACCGCTATGGACCTTTAAGAATTGATTGTCTATATGAAACTGTATTTTGGAGAGACATCATCACAGGATATAGAGGGAAGGATACGTTCTTGTGTCTTGTCTCTCAATGTGGGACACAGTTGCCTCTTGTAGAACAGGCACCTAAAAAATAAATAAAAAAGGAGATTGATTAGTATTCTTTTGGGGACTCAGAGAGATGCGCTACACTGTCCTGTTACGCTGCACTGCTCAACCGTCCAGGCATCAAACTAACTAGAATGGCGGAGAATTACTGACGTTCTAAAATGAAAAGCGATACTTTCTGATCCAGACTTCCATTAGGCATGCACAAGGAAGACAGCTTTGATTATGACCTTGGCAGCGAATTGTAAGCAGATCAACCAGCCCTGCTACAGTATGCGCTGAAGCTGCAAACCTGTGAGAATGTTTATGGTGGGAAAAAATGAAAAAGAATTCTCTCTTTTACAGCTAAATCAATTTGGCAGCACACAAACCTCATATTTCATAGCTCTCCCTGAATATGAATTTCCGTTCAGCTGTCTGCTTTGCCTTCCCTCGTGGTCGAGTCGAGTGCAGTGCTCAGTTTGTTTCTGCATTGTTATTTTCTCTGTAGAAGGCATTGGGCTTGAAAGTGTTCCATCACGGGGCGAGGAGAGAGGTGTAAATGATTTCAGTTGAATTCCCTGCATCTCGGGTACCATACAACCTCTCTTGGCCCAATACCGCGTTCATATTTTCCTCACAGAGGGGAGCTGTGCTTGCAATTCTCAAGGCACCAATACTTCCAGATGCCAAAATCACTTGGCACTTATGGAGGAATAACAGTCTATGGTATGGTTTGGGCGTGCGCTGGTTTCTCTGTCTGTCGCATTAACATAAAGAACATGAGAAGGGTGTGCTTTCTAAAGGCCTAATTCAGTACTCACCGCTGCCTCAGAATCCCCCTACGCATTACAATCACAGAAAGATACTGTTTGGCCTCATAGCACAGTGGTACATTCATGCCTCAAGCTTGTATTTGTAGAGAACATAAATAGAGCCTGACCAATATGCCGGTTTAGCGGATATTGTATCTTTCATTATTGGACTGTTTGTGACAACATCGGTATGGGCAACCGATGATGTATATATACCTACGTAATGTTTCATTTGTGTTTATTTGGATTTATTTGTTTGCTTATAAATGTTCTCAAATATAGAAACTTTAACCACTTGCAGTAAGCCCTATTCAAAAACATTTACAAAAAATAGTCCATCTACAAGCTCAGGTGTTGCAATGCGACACGTTGTGAGCTTGTAGATCTTTCTGTTTTTGTAATCGGTGGGCTAGGACTCTCCGAAATCAGGATCTAAACGTAAACTCAACTGCACGTTGGCTACACCAGATCACATACAGTACATGCTGTGGCTTTGGTGACACATTTAAGCCGGCCTGTCCCACGCGGAAGACGATGTACATCCCACAAGTGCAAGAGTACGTACAGTACTGCACTGTCAGCCCTGCTAGGTGTACAATTAAAGAGAAACACCCAACTCAATTTAATAATGCAGTATAATGTTAGTCCTGTGGTCTGGGGCGGTCCAGTCGTTATTAATATTGTGATGTAAGCTGTAAATGTGGAGCGAGACTGATGTTGTGTACCAGCAGATGGTTTATATCTTACAGCCAAATTAAATTTGTTTTTGCTTTTTCTTCTTCTTCTTTTTTACCTAAAAATGCACTCATATCTCTGCTAAAAAAATTACATCTGGGTGCAGTTAATTGATCTCATCTACACACAGTCACACACAGGTTCAAGTCTTAGTGCTGTGATTTGTGGAGAATAAGACAGTTTATGGTCATACATACTGATCGGGTTGTCGTACAGCAGATGCATAACATCTGGAACCGAGCCGTATGCCCTCTTTAGACTTGATATAGTGTGTGTGTGTGTGTGTGTGTGTGTGTGTGTGTGTGTGTGTGTGTGTGTGTGTGTGTGTGTGTGTGTGTGTGTGTGTGTGTGTGTGTGTGTGTGTGTGTGTGTGTGTGTGTGTGTGTGTCGCTCCAGTGCTCTTGTGCCCTACTTGCTGAGGAACATAAGATCACAGTGGTGTAGCGTGCAGGGTCATCAGAAGAACATCTGGTTCCTTCACCTGCCCGGTGTCCTACTAGCGTATATGTATAGTACTACCTACTGTGCCTTAGGTATCACATGGCGTTAAGGTAATGAGATGCGCAGTGCTATAGAGATGTCATGACTAGCGTATGCTATTTGAAATAAGATTCGCCAGTAGATGTCCTCCTGGATTGAAGTAGCAGTGGGATTGCAAATGGCATGGAGGGAAAATTATGGGAGTTTAAGGCTGCAATTCAGAACTTATTTGAATGAATAAAACGTTATTTAACCAATCTGTATGGTAGAGCAGGGGTCTTCAACGTTTTCAGCCCTAGCTGAGAGAGAGATGAAGCAGGGACCCCCTCTATATTGTATAAAATTGTGTTTCGGATTACACTTTTTTTGTTTATGTGGTCTGCTCTTTTTCCCCTCTACACCGATAGCTCTTTGCCAAAAAATAGCCGATCTACAAGCTGACAACGCCTCGCAGCGCGAGGCGTTGTCAGCTTGTAGATCGGCTATTTTTGGCCAAAGTTCTCCTCAGAAAAGGGATGCTAGGGTTCAAGGGGTTAATGTAAAAACAAATATATATCACACAAAGATTTGGCGGACCCCCTGTAGTAACTCTGAGGACCCCCTAGGGGTCCCGGACCCCTGTTGAAGACCCCTGTGGTAGAGTATGTTATAGAACTGAACTCTTATACAACTCTTCCATTGAGAAATTTAGGGTGTGTTTAGAAATACACTCTGAGACCGCTGGGTCATACTCTCTGGGGGCAGACATCGATACCAGAGTTCAGCTGAGTTCTGAGCACATTCTCAGAGTTTTATTTCCGAATGCACCCTTAGACCCAATGTCGGGTAGATCACCTACGTGTTTAAGTAGTACTGCCTGAAGCTCATTATGCTCAATATCTCCCCTGGCCAAACAGGGATTCTGTCTACTGTTAAATATATTTTCATTAATTCCGCCAACACAAATCCATTGTTCAAAAATTATCTCTAGTTGGTCTTATTTTTGTTTGTTGTTCAGGGGCCTTAAAACAGGAGGTAGATTGCCCAATTCTAACAGAAAGGTTGGCAAATTGTCTGTACCATGTAAATCAAATGTATACTTTGCATCTATACCTTTTTTTTCTCCGACCGTACTCTGAACATTGGGTACTTGGGAGTATTATTTTCTAGAAGTTGAACATTTTCATCATGGCAACCAGGCAGTTCAACGGCGGACATAATAAGAAAGGACAAATTGTGGCAGTGAGTTGACATGCTGTAATGGTAACCTGTTTCCCTGCAGTTATGTAACCATGTGGTCCTATGGTTTTCTGATCTTCTGTATATTTCACTTCAAAGCTATGGCGTGCGTTGAACAGACATGGGTGAAATAACACAGCCAGCTAGAACTATGCCCGGAGCCGTTGTGCTGCTCGAACCTCCGTGCCAGTGTCTCGGTCGTATATGTGATGGGGCTTTTCAAGTGGATGCTGGTGTGATCCAGTGATAAGGTCATTCGCCCGCCAGTCAGCACTGGGAGACGGTCTCTGCGCTCTAGGGTGGGGGTGGGCGGTGGTGGGAGGGGGGGCACAGCCTCGGCAGTTGTCATCTGTGATGGAAACCGGTGGCCACAGACGACAGCCCCCCCCGTGTCATCCGTCACTTGGCACGCCCGCTGTCGCCGCCGCGTTCGCATTTCATCATCTGACTGAAAGAGAGACGAGGCCAATGTCTATACTTCGGTGACAGAAACCACCCCCGTCACATGAATGAACTCCCCCTATGCGCGATGGAGCGCTGCTGGCCATGGCTGAGGGCGCAAAGCAGAGCGTCTCCGAATCCCCACCGTCACCTCCACCCACCCCCCCCCCACATCCATAAGTCTCTGTGCCACTGGCCACTGTTCCTCACTTCAACTCTATTCTGCCGTTTTCCTTTTAAGGCTTTGTAAACTAAAATTGCACAGGGCAGATATGTCAAATCCTATGTTTAAATTAAAACCGATCTTTCTGACGACACGACATAGCGGTGTATGGGAACCTGCAGTATGTCGCACCAAACGTGGCACAAATACTGTTCAGGGGTCTGCCATGAGAATAGTCACCCTGCAGGGACTACATGACGGCTCCTATGATCCAATCCGCACCAAGCCTGCCACAAACACTATTCAGGGGTCTGGCATGAGGATAGCAAACATATGGGGCACCTACAGCAGTGTTAGAGCATTTTAAACACTTCAAATGGACATAACTCGGTGACCATTGCTCTGATCAGCGCGATGTAGGGCTAGATTTGAAGGCCACACAGCTGCCCGAAAATAATCTAGTAACATATACAAAGACATTTCTTACAATGACTAGTTCCAAATAAACAAAGTAAATAACAATAGAATTGTACTATTGCCAAAACGGACCATATCCTTGATCATTTTAATAATTGTTCAACCGTGTCGTGAGCTTGTAGATCGGCTATTTTCACTACATTTTGGACATTTGTATCAACATTTTTGAACAATTTCTCACTAAATGGCTCCCAAGATAAGGATACTAGGTTGAAAGTGGTTAAAAGAGCATGGACAACCATGTGGAAATAATGATGGAAATATGCCATATCTGTTTATTTCCTCCAGCTGTTTTCATGCTGGATGAATGGAAATGATTCAAACGATAATGAAAAAGAATTGCGATAAGCTCAAATAATATAGCAATCATGCGATTATGTACCTCCTTCAGGCTTATTGCAAGAGACCCATTCATCTGTTAGCGTCATCTGTTGAAAACACGGGAAAAGGCACTGATATGATGGCATATGATGAGGGAAGGGGGGGGGGCAAGATGTGCGTCACCTTCAAAGATTGTGGGTGTTTTAAGACGCCGCTGTTTAAATTCCTAAATCAGTGAGCGCCAGTGGAGCAGTGCCTCACTAGATGCACAGTCAAATCCTCAGTGTTAATCGGACTCTGAAAGTGTACAAAATGTGTGCCTTCTCAGTTGCTGGGAAGGTTTGACCTTGCACTTCAAATGCATTCCGCCTCGCTTCAACGTCTGTCTGCTTTCATTCATGACTAAATGACTCTCTAGATTTTTGAAGCGTTTGAACATGATACACAGTTTCTGCTTTATGAGATAATTGCATTTGTGGCAAACATGGGACAGTAGACCGTATTCATGCACACCGGTTTCATATTTCTTAATTAAATGCTGCTTTTATGTGAATTAAATGTGTCAACCACAGAGTTCAAATTGAGGTCAGATCAAGTCAGTTGAGATGAAGTAAGATGTCTCTTTCGAATACGTCTTAGGTATATGGTGCATTTCCATAGCACCTATCTCCAAAGTGGTTTACAATGTGCATTACATTCACCCATTCACACACAGACAGTGGAGGAAACCATGCTCATCGGGAACAGTTACGTTAAGTCTTGCTCAAGGATACTTCGACACAAAGCCAGTCTGACTGTAACTTTTGTCAGTAATTGGTATAGAAAAATATACTGTAAATAAAACTGTTTTTCTTTCAAGTGTGTGAGGAAAGTAGGCCTTTAACCCCCAAGGTAGATAAAAGTGTGCCCTGAATAGAGCTAATGTTTTAGAAAACAAGAGGATTAATACAGTATAACAGTTAATACATTCAGAGTAGTAATGTGCGTTGTGGACAGGGTCAGTGTAAATAAAAAGCTACAATTATCCCGGGTGTTTTACAGCACGCCACCTCAACAAAACCACTTATCATTTAATGTTGATGAGAGAGATTACATGCTACAAAAGGCCATCCATAGGTCTCCATGCATACTGTAGGTATCATTATGTTCAGTTCAGGCAATGAAACAATGTTGCAATTGTTGATGCTACAGCACATTGCGTTGTTTTCCCATAGGGCTGGGATGTTTCCTGAGCTGCGTGTGTTCCTCTGACTCAGCTGTGTGTGTGAGGAGACTATTGACCAGATAATACTGATCGTTACACCGTCTAAATGCTTGGATCTGCAGTTTCTGGATGGAGCGGAAAGCTGTTGAGCCAAGAAAGCAAGGGGCCAGAAGAACTAAACTTTTAACCTTCAGAGTAGTTCAACCTTGCTTTAAGAGTAATTACAGGTGTACATTTCTGAAATGAGCAATGTGATTATTTCCTTGGCGAATGTTCTCCCGGGTGTTACAGAAAAAGTTCTCTCTCTCATCCAACTTAAATTGTTTGGGGATTCTCTACATTTTTCACACAGATATAACTCAAATTGGATTATTTGTCTAAAGAATTTGAGGCAAAAGTTTGAAAGTGATTTTTCACAGACTCTTTGCTCCCCAGGCATGAGATGATGAGGAAAAATGCACCCTCTCTGATGTTTTTAGTGATGATAAAACACTATTTCCCGAACAGCACATTTGATGTTGAAATACCCATGTGGGTTACTTAAATATGGGTAATTAATTTAGAGGTAGGCCTATCCATTCTGACTTTTCATTTTGCAGAAAGGAGAAATAGGAAAAAGAAAACAAGAAAACGAATAAGCCAGAATGCCGTCGCCCTGGAGTTATGCATCAATTTGTAATGTCTCGAGAACTCTGAAGTAATTCTGTGCACAGCCACCATGGAGCATATTGAAAAGAAAGTGTGTCCACTTTCCATGGCCTTGATGTTTCAGCTGACTTGGTTTAACCCATTAAGACCGGGAACGCCTCCGTTTGAGATTTGTTTGGCTATTCAAAAATAGCAGAGTGCCGCGCTATGAGCTTGTAGATCTGCATTTTTTTTGAAAAATCGTGAAAATGTGAGCTACTGGGGGTCCCTGGAACAAAATATTGTGAGATGAGGGTCCGTGGTCAAATACATATAATTTTGACATGAAAAAGTTTGAGCATCACTGATATTGTAGCAACATATGTTTTTTTCAAAAAACTGTTAGGATTTAGGAGACATTTGTAGAATCCCCAGAAGCAAAGATTTGAGTTAAAAATGTTTGCTTTAAAAATATATATATATTCAAAGATTTGCACACATTTTCACGATAAAAAAAAAATAGGAGATCTACAAGCTATGAGCTTGTAGATCTGCTATTTTTGAATAGCTTAAATGACAGAGATGCGTTCCCGGTCTCAATGAGTTAAAGGCTGCCGTGCTACGAAGCCGTTACAGGTCACCTCCGCCAAGGTATCGTTGTGATTGGTGGGAGCAGACGTCAGCAAATTATCTTTATTTCCAACAAACACCACGGGATTGCGTGTGCGCTTTGGACTATGAACAACAACAGCATTTGTAATTTGTTTTGCTGTGGCCTTTTTTTTATGGTAATGTGATGTGCTTTGTTCCCCTTTGCCAGGCCAGTTGGCGGTGGGCACCTGTGAGATAGTGATGCTGAACCGAGACAGCAGCATGCCCAGACGTACCATCGCCCGGCAGACGGCCCGCTGCGCCTGCCGGAGAGGCCAGATTGCAGGCACCACGCGGGCCCGTCCGGCATGTGTCGACGGTGAGTGTGTAATAATGATCACTATCTGTTACACACCTAAAAACAGACAATCTACAACCTCACATCTGCTACAATGGCTATTTTAGATTTTTATTTTGTATTTCTGAACATGTTCACCGATAATAACATGCCCAAAATGGGCACACCTGGTTGAAAGTGTTTAACAAACTTTATGCTTACCACCGCATCGCTGCTCTGGAGCTGGGCATAAACTCATTTGTCATGCGTTTTTGACTTGGTCCGAGGTTGAAGCCCCTCTGTTTTGCATACGGCGTGGACAATAGATTTTTGTCCCAGCGCAACACAGGGATTTAACTCGTGGTTTAAAAATCGGGAAGACATTACCAGCCGAGCAACCTCTACTGTGCAGTAATTGCCATATGCTGACTCCAGTGTATGCGGAATGCTACGGCTCTGCAGCAGGAGAGGAACGACACGACATGGGAGGGTTGGCCAAATCCAAACGCTCAATGGCATTGTGTATCTCAAGGCCCTTGCAGGTCCAATTTTACAATCCCAGTTAAATTAACACCTCTCTCTCCCTCCCTCTCTCTCTCTCTCTCTCTCTCTCTCTCTCTATCTCTCTCTTGCTCTCTGACTCCGCAGACAAGGGGACTGTAACACTCAACAGACACAATTAACTAAGAGAGAACTATGATTACACTGGCAAGAGATTGATTATTACTGGCTGCCCAGCCTGCCTTCCCCCAGTGCGCTCCATTAATAGCCAGTGCATTAAAGACAGGGCCTGAATGCTGGCACGCTCCGCCGCCAGGTCGCTGACAACTGAAAACTTGTCCGTCGCTACAGAATTTCACCCATACTGCACCTAAGCACCTTCAATGGTCCCCCTCATAAAGATGCTGTCTCAGAGCTTTACGGCTCAGCAGGTATTTACCATCAGGGCATCCTGGAGGCTCACCCTAATTATTACGCACGCCACGCTGGCACAAATTTAATTGACCTGAAATGGTTCCCAAACACCTCGTTCCTGTGTCTCCATTTAATAAAGCAGATATGCCTTCGGAAGGATAATGCATTTTTTTAAAGCTCCATTTTGATTAGAATTCCCCTTTCTCCCTTGTAGCCTTTTTTCTTTTTTCTTTGAAAAGTACACAGTCCCGCTTGTATCCTTCACTTATTCATCTTAGTAATTTTGCTCTTATTACCACAGCAAAGGCTGAGTGTCCTCTGGATATTACTTCGGCGCGTATTCAGGAAAGGGCTCTCAAATGAAACAGCTCTCAAACACCCTGTGATAATCTACATGATATATAAGAGCTCATTTAAAGGTGCAATCCAGAACTTATTTTAATGAATAAAATGCCATTTTGAGTATGTTAATACAATAAAACTAGCACATCTGCAGTGGTTGGACTCTCTCCCTACTCTTCCATTGAGAAATGTAGACCCATGGTGTCGCGTTGGACACCTACTGGTTGCCAACGTCAGTAAAGTTATTTGAAGCAGACAAGCACACCGGATCGCACCCTAGATGCGCCGCCATCTTTATTGTACTTCAGACATAATTGCATTTACCTCAACATAACACATAACACTTACGGAGCTGCATCAGCAGTAGCGTGTCCACAAAAGATTGGCCCTGCGGTGAACAAAGAGTTCCGCCTATCAGCGTGAAACTGTAATGATGGAGCTTGTACGACAAAGGATTTCACCCACGTCTTCACACCTATAAACCTGTGATGTGACAATGAAGTTGAGTTGAGTTGAGGTGTTTGAAGGTTTCCAAACGCCTCGTTAACTTTGACTCTTTTCAGTCAGCTGCCTCTTGGGCCACTGTGCGATTGGAGTGGATCCGTTTCATCTGTACTATTCTTTTCAACGGTGGTGTGAAGTAACTACGTACATTTACTCAAGTACTGTACTTAAGTACAATTGTGAAGTATTTTTTACTTTACTTGAGTATTTCCAATTTTCTGTACTTTTACTTCTACTCCACTACATCTCAGAGGCAAATATTGCTCCACTACAATTATTTGAAAACTTTAGTTAACTTTGTAGATTTGGATTATTATTACAAAATATACATTAACCACTTCAGCCCTATACATTTCGGCCATTTGAAAATAGCAGATCTACAAGCTCATAATGCATCGCGATGTGACGCATTGTGAGCTTGTAGATCTGCTATTTTCAAAGGATTTCTTTTTTTTTATAGATTTGAAAACTTCTGCATAATGAATACTTTTACTCTTGGTACTTTAAGTACATTTTTGATACCAATACTTTTGTACTTTTAATCAAGTACATTTTGAATTCCGGACTTTTACTTGTAACTTGTAAAACAATTGAGTACTTTTTCCACCCCTGCTTTTCAAGCCGACTAACTGGCATTGCTTGCGCCGTTTACATTAAAAGACAAATACATTCAGTGTTATACTGTATAAAACAAGACCTTGGTCTTGCCAGGGCTTCCGTTAGGTGTTGCTGGCTTTTAGCCTCTCGTTTTTGTGGCGAGGTGTGTTGCTATTGTGCTGATTAAGTCTGCATACACAGGGGGATTATGGGCTTTTTCTTGCTCATCTCCCGCTCATCTCCCGCCTCTCATTGTAATCTCCTCTCCTCGCCTGATTTCTCTCCCCCTTCTGTCTGTCTGTCTGTCTGTCTGTCTGTCTGTCTGTCTGTCTGTCTGTCTGTCTGTCTGTCTCTCTCTCTCCGTCTTCTCTCTCCCCCTCTCTCACTCCCTTTCTGTCTCTCTCTCTCCCCCTATCTCTCTCTCTCTCTCTCTCTCTCTCTCTCTTTGTCGCTCTCTCCTTGGCCCACTGTTGCCATGCCACCACAGCCATATAAAGCTCGACAGCTAATATGAAGAGAGTCTGCATGCAGCAAGATGTATCTACAGCTGCAAGCTTCGTCTTTCTCCAGCGCTCTCTCTCTCTCTCTCTCTCTCTCTCTCTCTCTCTCTGCCTCGGTTTCTACTCCCACTCTTCCTCTCTTGCACATCCCTCTATCTTACCCTTATCATCCTCTCCGCCACCCCCCCCCCCTTCTCTCTTTGTCTTCCTCCTACGTTCTCATGCTGCTGTGGTCACATGCGTACAGTGGTGTAAAGTAACTACTGTTACTTTACTAGTGCATTTACTCAAGCACTGTACTTAAAGGTAGGGTATGTGATATTCTTTTGTGTTTTTTTTGTTAAAAAGGTTAAAGTACTATATTCTGATAGTAATCATTGCTACAGAGCGTTTGTTCGGTCACAGGGGTCTCTCCAGCTCTTTAGTAAACAGAATATAGTACATTTTCAGGTAGGTGACAACATTTAAGCCAATCAGGAGAGAGCACTGAAAATGCTTTTTCTGTTTAACCCATTAAGACCTGGAACTGTGTCATTTTTTGATTTGAGCTAAAAAAGCATTATTTTACACTTTGGGCTATTCAAAAATAGCAGATCTACAAGCTCGTAGCGCGGCACCGAGTGCCGCGCTACGAGCTTGTAGATCTGCTATTTTTGAAAAATCGTGAAAATGTGTGCAAATCTTTGAATATATATATTTTTAAAGCGAACATTTTCAAATCTTTGCTTCTGGGGGGTCCCTGGAACAACATATTTTGAAGGGGGTCCGTGGCCAAATACATAATTTTGGGGGTCCTTGACATGAAAAAGATTGAGCACCACTGATATAGAAACATACGTTTTTCAGAATACTGTTGAGATTTAGGAGACATGTAGAATCGGCTTCAGGTCTCAATGGGTTAATAAAGAGCTGGAGAGACATGGAGACTCCTTTTTACTGAACAAACACTCTATAGCAATGATTACTATCAGAATATAGAGCTATTTAACACTTATTTTAACCAAAGTAAATCACTTACCCTACCTTTAAGTACAATTTTAGGTACTTTTACTTACTTTTACTTACAAAGACACTTTATAGCTAATTAAGTTATATGGTAGTTATAACGAGCTGTTCTGCTGAGCTTATAATGCATTATGACCAGCACTTTTAATACCTCATAAACCTGTTTATACAGTAAGTTGTTATGCATAATTATGAACATTTATAACAAGCGTTATAGCCTTGTAAGTGCATTATAATGCATTATAATTGCGATTTTAGCGCATTATAGACCCGACCTTTAATTTAAGTGTTACCAAACCGAGTACTTCCTCCACCAATGCAAGCGTATGCTGGCCCGGTCCTCTCTGGCCCCTCAGGCCGTGCCGGGCTGGGCCCGGGACAGCCCGGGCTTGGATGGCATGCTTTTCGCTGAGACACATGTGTGATCTGGTGGAAGGGCCAAAGACAGTGACAGGCGAGAGTCTCTATATATACTGCTGGGACCAGGGGCAGCTGACATCCCCGGGCTGCTGTCCACAGCCTCTGGGTTTGAAATCCGACACAGCCGGCATCTGTCTATCTGGACAGGCCACCCGGGTGCCGTGCAGCAGCCAGAATGTCATACCCCCCCGCGTGAACGGTATAGCGTCTCAGGAGGTAGAAGCAGCCGAAAGTTCCCGGTTCGATCCTGGGCTCCCACCTGTGTTAAGCTGGACACATACGCCACTTTTAGGTGATCACCCTCTCACCGCGGTGGTTGGAAAACTACAACATGACGTCACTGAGCCGCGGTGATAAGCGGGTCACCGCTCACCCCGACTCATCTCTCTGTTTTTACTAACCGAAATCACCCTGCCGCAGTGATTGGTCTAGAACAGTGGTTTTCAATCTTTTTCATGCCAAGGACCCCTAAATTGATATACATTTGGCCGCGGACCCCCATCTGAAATATGTTTGTGCCAGGGACCCCCAGAAGCAAAGATTTTAGTTAAAAATTGCTTTAGAAAATATATATATTCAAAGATATGCACACATTTTCAAGATTTTTCAAAAATAGCAGATCTACAAGCTCATAGCGCGGCACTCGGTGCCGCGCTTTGAGCTTGTAGATCTGCTATTTTTGAATAGCCAAAACCAAGTGGTTAAAATGATTGTGACGCTATGTTAACTAATTTTGCTAGGGACCCCCTGGTACCCCCCCAAGGGCCACTGGTGGTCCCCGGACCACTGGTTGAAAACCACTGGTCTAGAAGTTGGGTGGGCGGTCCCCTTGGTTTCACAGGCACATCGTGAACAGTGTTGTGAAACAGATGGGAGACACAGAACAGAGCGCAGCAGAGAGCAAGCGGACATCACCCGACTATGACCTTTCAGGCGAAAACGTTTTCACCTAAATGGTGAAAGGGTTAGCAGCTAAAATGGTAGCATGCAGCCACCTTTACTGTCGAAGTGTCCTTGAGCAAGACACTGAACCCCCTAACTGCTCCCGATGAGCAGGTTGGTGCCTTGCATGGTTTCCACCGCCATCGGAGTGTGTGTGAATGGGTGAATGTCATGCACATTGATAAAGGCGCTAAATAATTGCACCATTTACCATACACAACTTCTTCTCATCTCTCCCCACCGCAATAGGCGTGCTTACATTCATCCTGGCGTCATGTCATACTTTATTTATTTTATTTCAAACAATCTTCAAAATGTTTCGAAAATAGCAGATCCACAATAGGGCTTAAAACGGCCATCCCTCCCGGAGGGACAGGTCTTTAGTTGCACCAAACTCAGCGAAATTGTGCAAAAAAGCCGAACTGATGGGGGGGGGTAAAAAGATATACTGTATAGATTTACATTCCATCCAGCAACTCAGCTGTTTGCATCAGCCGAGCATTTCAGCAACCTCATAGAGGTATTATAATGACACCGTATCTTATAAAACATAATGACACATGATAACATGATGACGGTCATTTCTTTACGCAAGACTGAATGAGATGCTAAATGGAAAATCTCTAGTTAGGAGTGTGTGTGTGTGTGAGTGTGAGTGGGTGTGTGTGTGTGTGTGTGTGTGTGTGTGTGTGTGTGTGTGTGTGTGTGTGTGTGTGTGTACGCACAAAAGCAAATTAGTTCGACATCGGCTGAAATGAAAACTTAACAGCAGCATTAAACAGCTACATTGAGCGCATTCTGCTTGAACGCATGTAATCCACCAGTCAACACTGATCAAGTAAAATCTTCATACGTAGATGGCTCTGAATAGATAAATAAAAAATACTAACAAGTGTGGGTTCCATATAACAGTATCTAGAACCACGGGCAGCAGAAGCAGTGGATGAAGAATGCATTTTATTTGAGCCAAGCTCCACTATAGCCTTGGTGGGTGGGCTGATGCACTCTGCCGTTAGTCAGCACTCCCTCTGCTTTGCCTACTCAGCTTTTATTCCGTGCCCCTGGAAAATTGAGTTTTGCCAGCCCCCGTAATGCACTCAAAACTACATCTGCAAGTGACTGATAAATCTACGCTTTGTTGCGCCTGACGGATGGCTGTGACAATGGAATTCACCGCGGCGGGCTGCTGTGTCAGTAGCGGGGTCGCGCTCGGCGCTCGCCCCACCACCGCTTGTCAGTGGAATCAACGGGCAGCGCCGACCACAAATAATGATGTCTTGAAATCTAGCTGTATGTGTTGTGGGGGGATGTGGGTGTCTTGTTTATGCCGTCTTCTTCATGTAAAGGAGGGGAGTCAACATGGACTCCATACCCTCATTTCCATGTACGAGGACAGAATGCCTTCTTCACGTGTGTCAACAGTATCCATTATTTGCTGAGGTGGAAATGGCCTCCTGTCTACGGAGCTGTAATTGTGTGTGTGTGTGTGTGTGTGTGTGTGTGCGTGTGCGTGTGCGTGTGCGTGTGCGTGTGCGTGTGCGTGTTCGTTCGTACATACATGTGACCGCTGTTCGCAAGGCTCAATAAATCTCGCTGGATGACATGTCTTTATGGCATATAGCAGCACCCAGGGTCTGACTCCAAGGACCTATTTCAAATGACAGAGTGTTAACAAGGTTTGTTCCAGGGTTACCTTACGGCAAAATGTCACCAGGTCTCCCCTCCCCTCTCTCTCTCTTTTTCCCTCTCTCTCTCAGTCCCCCCCCCCCCCCCCCCCGGCTCTCAGCGTGGACCTTCGAACAAACCTCACAGTCCCTCTCTTTCAATTTGTTCCCTCGCCGCACACCCGAGGGACGGCTGGGCAGACGGGAGCACGGCGGGCAGGGTTGCCAGATTTGCTTATTATAATTTCCCCACAATATTTTATTTGAAAATAGCCGATCTACAAGCTCACAACGCGTCGCATCGCGACGCGTTGTGAGCTTGTAGATCGGCTATTTTCAAATAGCTGATGTATATGTTAACTTAAAGTGCTCATTGTGGACCATAGTCGCTTCTTTTGGGCTGGTTGTCCTAGACCTGGTTGCTTGTTTCTCTCACGGAATCTGGCAACACCGACGGCAGGCGGCTGCGGCCAGGTCCACAGAGAGCAGATAACCTTTTTGAGTGTTGCTTTGCCGCACTGTGCAAAGAACAATCAGTGCTTATCAGCGTGGACTATACGGGGCGAATGCTAATCCAGTGTCACGCGCACGAACACATTACAGAGAGAGCGAGTGAGGAAACGAGAGTCTGTCACTCCGGCCACTGCAGACAAATAAACTTCAGATAGAAATCAAAGCAAGTCCATCTGTTTTTGATGGCCATGCCTATAGAGCCCGACTGACGTATCGCTCTGGTCGATATATCTGCCATTATTTTGACCTTTTTGGTGACCTCGGTATCTGCAATTATGCGGCCGCTGCGTACTGATTTTTAACTACTGTAACCCTGGTGTCCCTGGTTTTGGGGATGTCATTGCAGGTGAAACTTTTCAAAAGTTTATTTTTGAACATGTTTGAATGGGGCTTAAGTGGTTAAATAAAATCTAATGTTACTTGTTTGCTTGTTCTTTGCATAATTAACCCATTAAGACCTGGAACGCATCTGTGTCATTTTTTGATTTGAGCTAAAAAAGCATGATTTTGCACTTTTGGCTATTCAAAATGAACTTGTAGATCTGCTATTTTTTTTAAATCGTGAAAATGTGTGCAAATCTTTTAATATATATTGTTTTAAAGCAAACATTTTTAACTCAAATCTTTGCTTCTGGGGGGTCCCTGGAACAAAACATTCTGAGATGGGGGTCTGCGGGCAAATACATATAATTTTGGGGGTCCTTGACATGAAAAAGATTGAGCACCACTGATATAGAAACATATGTTTTTGTCAGAAAACTGTTGGGATTTAGAAGACATTCGTAGAATCGGCTTCAGGTCTCAATTGGTTAAAGTAAAATGTTCTTCTCAAAAAAAGTTATTTGTGTTTGATTTTAAGTTAAGTTTTCCCCCCAAAAAAATCGGTCAAAGCTTTGGTAGGATTGGTCTAGGACCCTCCAAAATTTGGGTTTTTCCAAATGTGCCCCCCAATCCTCCCCCAACACCACAATATGGACGCTATAGGGTTTAACCCATTGAGACCTGAAGCCGATTCTACATGTCTCCTAAATCCCAACAATTTTCTGAAAAACGTATGTTTCTATATCAGTGGTACTCAATCTTTTTCATGTCAAGGACCCCCAAAATTATATGTATTTGGCCGTGGACCCCCATCAAAATATGTTGTTCCAGGGACCCCCAGAAGCAAAGATTTGAGTTAAAAATGTTCGCTTTAAAAATATATATATTGAAAGATTTGCACACATTTTCACGAATTTTCAAAAATAGCAGATCTACAAGCTCATAGCGCGGCACTCGGTGCCGCGCTATGAGCTTGTATATCTGCTATTTTTGAATAGCCCAAAGTGTAAAATAATGCTTTTTTGCTAAAATCTAAAAATTACACAGTTCCAGGTCTTAATGGGTTAAGAGGTTATATATATTGCGCTAATTTGCCCTGCATGCATGCCCTCTGTCTGCCCCACAGCGCGCATCGTGAGGAGTCGTCAGTGGTGTGAGATGGCGCCCTGCCTGGAGGGCGAGGCGTGCGGCCTCCTTTTCAACCGATCGGGCTGGACCTGCACCAGAGGCAGCGGACGCATCAAGACCGTCACGGTAATCCAGTGTTTCCCATCCTAGTGTCAGACGAGGGGGGGGGGGGCAAAAAGCAAGCAAAAAGGTTGCGCTCTCCTCACAGGTGAACCACGCGCTCTGCGTTCAGTGGATCAGAGCGTGACATCGCTCGATCCCGTCAACTCACAGCCAGGGCCCACCGCACGACGTGTTCAGCAACTTAACCCATTAAGACCTGGAACTGTGTCATTTTTAGATTTGAGCTAAAAAGAATTATTTTACAATTTGGGCTATTCAAAAATAGCAGATCTACAAGCTCGTAGCGCGGCACTCGGTGCCGCGCTATGAGCTTGTAGATCTGCTATTTTTGAATAGCCCAGATGCTTTTTGAAAAATCGTGAAAATGTGTGCAAATCTTTGAATATATATATTTTTAAAGCGAACATTTTTAACTAAAATCTTTGCTTCTGGGGGGTCCCTGGAACAAAATATTTTGATGGGGGTCCGCGGCCAAAAACATATAATTTTGGGGGTCCTTGACATGAAAAAGATTGAGCACCACTGATACAGAATACTGTTGAGATTTAGGAGACATGTAAAATCGGCTTCAGGTCTCAATGGGTTAAAACCCGACGAGGGCATTGAGGACGGCTTTTTTTTCTATTATGTTCCTTCCTGGCTGGCGGAGTGGTGGTAGCACCTGCAGACGATCGAGGTTCACCTGAGGTTGAGGGAGGGAGGGAGGGAGGGAGGGAGAGAGAGTGTGGGGTGGTGAGTAAAGGAATAAGCAGAATAGACAGTAAGTAACCTATAGAGACAGGGAGACAGCGCAGACAGAGTGTGTTGGTGTCAGCGGTCAGCGTGCGGTGACAGTAGGGACAGAGAGCTCATTGTCAGGTACACGGTGTCAGAGGTCAGCCAGTGACTGAGTCTGATGAGTTTCAGCCTCTCTTTTTCTCTCTTTCTCTCTTCCTCTTCTCTCTCCCTCCACACCCCCACCGCTGTGCCAGATTTCATGCTTGCGTTGCCACTGCGCTGTTTGTGTTTACAGCTTGGTAAATAGATTTTTAAAAGATCAATACATTTATTTAAAAAATGCCGATTACGCTGCATACCCTCCATTGGCTTTCAGTGAAGGGCTTTTGGAGAAGTTAATTGTAAGCGATGTTTGTTTGGGGCTTTTTGTGTGTGTGTGTGTGTGTGTGTGTGTGTGTGTGTGTGTGTGTGTGTGTGTGTGTGTGTGTGTGTGTGTGTGTGTGTGTGTGTGTGTGTGTGTGTGTGTGTGTGTGTGTGTGTGTGTGTGTGTGTTTACTTTGGTTTTGTTTTGTTGTGCTGCGTTTTGTTTGTTTGGAAGGGGGCGAGACTTGGCAGCTAAGGAGAAGAGACATTTGTTGTACTGTAAGGACCTGTAATGAGAGGGAAGCACATTCCACAAGATGGATGAAAATGAGAAATCTATACAGAGGATTGATCAGACTCAGGGATGGAGAGAATGCGAGGGCAGAGGACAGAGAGAGAGCGATAGAGACAGAGAGAGAGAGAGAGAGAGAGAGAGAGAGAGAGAGAGAGAGAGAGAGAGAGAGAGAGGGGGAGAGAGAGAGAGAGAGAGAGAGAGAGAGAGAGAGAGAGAGAGAGAGAGAGAGAGGGGGGGAGAGAGAGAGAGACAGACAGAGAGAGGTATAAGAGAGCCAGGATTGAGCAAGCGACAAGCTGCAGTTAGGCAATCAGCCAAGCACTTTGTATATTGTGTGTGTGTGTGTGTGTGTGTGTGTGTGTGTGTGTGTGTGTGTGTGTGTGTGTGTGTGTGTGTGTGTGTGTGTGTGTGTGTGTGTGTGTGTGTGTGTGTGTGTGTGTGTGTGTGTGTGTGTGTGTGTGTGTGTGTGTGTGCCTGCCCATCTGTGTGTGCACTGCATGCATGTGTGTATGTGCCTGCATGTAGGTCCTCATCTTTGTGACTCCCTGTCATCACACACACACACACACACACACACACACACACACACACACACACACACACACACACACACACACACACGCGCGCGCACGCACACACACACTAACTTCACGCACACTTTCCCCCTGCACCTGCAACTCGTTCTAAATTCTGCGCTCCCTCCCCCCTCTGGGGTGTGTTGCTAGCGGTGGCACTGCCAGGTCACACACTCCAGGCTAACCCGCTAATGGAGTTTGCATATGCAGCCCGCTCCCATTGCCAGGCAGCCATTAATATGAATCACTCTCGAGAGGCCCCCCAAACAAGCTGGCAATTTGTCTTCACTAGTGAGCCGCTGAAAGGTTCAAATATGATATTCTCCTGGGTGGAGAGCCCGATGGGAAGAGGGGGGGGGGTTAGGTTTGGTGCTGCAAACCTGATTGTGGGCTGTCTCTCGTCTTGGGACCGCATTCAAACTGGCGGTGTGCTCCGAGGGTGTCTGGACATCCGATGTTTGTAGATATGGATTGCCGCGGTCGCACAAGAGGACTAACTGTTTATGGGTGTGAAGAGGGAGGGCAGTCGCTGAGGTGAATGGTCGACAACGCGGTCAAGATGAAAGTGGAGTGCGGTAGATCACATCAGTAGCTCACAGCCCGGTGAGTGAACGCTGTAGCATTGGCCTTTGCCACACGAGTGCCGCGAGTGCAAATTTAAAACAAACCCAGCTAAAAACGCTTCTTGACTTATGGAAGAGACTAGGCAGCTCCCTGAAATGATGTTCTATGCTGCAAGAGTTTCTTCTTTCTTTTTCTTTTTCCCCTTTTCAACCAATTTTAGTCATTATGTAAATTCCCAATTCCCCTTGCACTGTAGTCCCTTGTCGCTGCTGACCCTTACTTTTAGTTTCAGGAGGGAAGGCGAAGGCGTTGTGTGAGAGACATCTCCCACACAGTGCTTAATTAATTATTTCCAGTTTGAAGCTTGTGTAAGTGTATATCATTTTATTATTTTTACCAGTCTGCTTCTTTCCCCTGGCATCGAGAAGTTTCACCGGGAGGACTATAGCACATGCGGAGTAACACGCTATTCTTCACAGTTCAGCTCCCAACTGAACAGGCAAACTAGGAGTCACTAGTCCAGCGAAAGAGATCGCCCTGTCCGCCCGTCTTCCCACCCTCGAACATGTCCAATGGTGTTTGCATGGAACGCCAGGCCAAGCCAGAGGCACCAGAGAAAATCTCGAAGATGGTGGTAAGGAAATGTACCCCCCCGTGCCACACGGACACCACAGCAAAAGTTTCTTTACAGGGAAGAGGGAGCTTTGTTTCATGAACTGCAGGTTCTGTAATTGAATCACTGATTTGATCACACTGTCACTGAAGATTTCACTTGCAACTTATGTCCCTGAGACAACACTTGACAGTAGCTGGGGGGCAAATTACTCACGTTACATAATTGCGACGCTGTTGCTCAGCTGTTGTGTTGCCTGGAGTGGAACTGAATAGCTGCAGTGGTGCATTTGTATTGGTTTTATTGCTTCTGTTGTTTTTTAAACCAAATGAAGGTATGTTGAAAAACAAACAACACACATACATTTTGTTTGCTCTTGTTCACAGATTTTCAATCACAAATGTATGAAATAATATTTGTCAGACAGACACACACCTATGCAATGACCTCTTCTGTAATATTATAATGTCTATGACAAGCTAGTAACACTCAAGTCATGTTTCATATGGCCAGAATTCCTTTATATCCTTCTGTTGATAAGCTGCCAGACCAGAGAGACTTCCTCACAGGGAACATGAAAGAGACACAGTCACCAATGGAGCCGTTTATCTCCTAGATCTAAATGGATTTGGAAATGTTGGTTGTTTGATGTACTTGACAGCCTGGGGTTGTCGATGGCCTGGTGGTGACTGCCTGTAAATGCACAGAAACAATTATTGGAAGGTCCTGGGTTCGATTCCCGCAGGGGACGCTGTGGGCGTTGGGGGCGTGTCCTCTCCTCCGCGTCATCAGTGCCCATACCTTAGGTGGGGTTGGCAAAAGGGCCTCTCTGTGTGAAGTTTGCATGTTCTCCCCGTGTCCCCTAGGGTAGGTACCCTCACAAAAAAATGCAGTAATCCTGGTCACTATACTTCTTCCCCCTGGCCAGCCGGGGCGCCTGATGGAGGGGAAGGGAACTGGTTGGAATAACGTGTTCCTTCCACGCGCTACGTCCAACCAGGGAAACTCTCCCCTGTCAGGTGACAAGAAGGTCAGTTGGCTCTCATGCATAGACAATTAGCACTGGGTGTAAAAAATGGGGTTTAGTTTCAAAATTGTGGGATAAAAATAAATAAAAATAAATAAAAATAAATAAAAATAAATAAAAATAAATAAAAATAAACAATTATTGGTGCGCCATGTGCAATGGCCGTGCGGTCGACTCAGCGCTGTCCGAGTTGCATACCGATAGGGTGGGAATCAGTTGTGATCATTATGTCATCGTAACCATGGTACGCGAACGGGCATCCTCTGCGTCAGCATTGGACGCGAAAGGTACGAAATATGATGAGCGTAGATGTGAGAATACGTTGCGTTGGTATTTGAGTAAAATCTAGCAAGGCCTATGGTAGGCTAGCCTTGAGCAGAGAACAGAGGAGTACAACAATGGAGTACAGTCAAGTCACCAAGATTACAATTCATTTTAACCACGTGAACCCTAGCATCCTTATTCTGGACATGTCATAATAAGCGAACATTTGGCAAAAGTAGGAAAACGTTCTACAAAAATAGCGGATCTACAAGGTCACAACTCACTTTGCAATGTGAGGTGTTGTGAGCTGGTAGACGTGCTATTTTCGCTATTTGATGTACGTCAAAGTATACAGGGTTTAAGTGGTTAATGGAACATACAAGCTTCCATATGGGTTTAACTGTGACACCTGCTCTAGTTTATGTTCAGAAATGATTTTCATTCTCTGTCTCATTTGCATGTGACTCTACAGAACACACAGCACTTTATATATAGTGCTGTATGTGTACATGACAGCCATGTGGACCTGGGAAAGACCTGTGAGGGAGTTTATGTACAGTACATGTGATTCTGAGTATATTTCCGCTATGAACTATAGTGACATTATTCCTCTGAATTTACATATAATTGCACGTAACCACCACAGCTATTAGAGCTGTGAAACACATTCGGATCAAAGGTCCTAGTAATTTAGGCAGTCACGCTGCAGTGACCGCTATGGAGGCTGCAAGTCAGGTTTCACAGAAAAAGACGGAAGACTGGGGTATGTATGGTAGCTGTTCATGTAGGGGCTGGTCAGCAGGTGCAATTCAGCCATTTTGTTTGAACAAGAAGCAAATGTTGGAGAAACAAGAGGCGGTAAAGCCGCTGGGACCTGTGTGTGCTTCCACCCCATACCACTGCCTCTGGGTGCTCTGAGCTTTCCTACAGACGTATTTCCTTGAGTAAAGTTTCCTCAGGGCAGCTGAAGAAATGTGTGATAAAAGCTGCCAGACACACTGTCCCCTCATGGGAAAGACCACATTCTGACTAATAGTGTGAGACAATTTATAAAAAAGAATGGGAATATTATTATTAATACAAATCCAGAGTTCCGAACAGCGTGTCCTGAAATTGTTTAATAATAACAGCAAGAACAGATAGAGAGTCTAATAACGGCGTGGCCTCCCTGTCCAATCCTTTTGTTATCGATAGACTATGTGCAGATTGTGAATGAAGGCATACAAATCATAAGCTTTTATCTCAGTGGTGAAGCTAGGTCTATGCGACCTAGCTGCTGTGTATTCATATCGTCGCTGTTCGGTGGAGTCACAAGCCTTTGTTACTACTTTTCAGTTGTTATGTATTGTCATGTATTAAATATTTATAAAACCCATAAACAGACTTGAACACTTTCAACCCGGAGTCTATCTATCTATCTATCTATCTATCTGTCTGTCTGTCTGTCTATCTGTCTATCTATCTATCTATCTATCTATCTATCTATCTATCTATCTATCTATCTATCTATCTATCTATCTATCTATCTATCTATCTATCTATCTATCTATCTATCTATCTATCTATCTACCTACCATATCTATCTACACACAAATGTACAGCAAAAACAGCAGATTTGCAAGCTCACATCGTGATGCATTGTGAGGGTCTAGGTCGTCTATTTTCACTAGCTTTATGCAAAACTGTCATACAACTAAGTATAAAATTAATAATAATGGAAAAAAATTACATGGAGAGTTTTCTGGCCGACAGCGACGGTATCATAGTGTGGTGACAGTCTACACCTCGTTGGGTGCTTCACAGGAAAGATGTTGGATGCTGGAAGGTAAGGTGTAACTAGAGCATGAGCTGTGATTGGTCTACATTTGAGGGGAAGGGAAGACATTCTGTACATACAAATGGTGCTCTGCACAGCTTGGCCTACGGCCATAGTTAAAGTGAGGTTAATATAATATAATTGGCAGAGGTATAGATATTTCCTGGCTTTAATTATGTGATTTAACCACATGAACCCTAGCGTGCCTTGCCTGTTCTGGAGCAAAGAGATTTGGGGCCCTATCTTGCCGCCTTACGCCTTTATGCCTTTAACTTTTTGGGAATTTTTTACTCTTTTGAAAAACATTTTAAAATTGTTTTTCAAAATAGTCAAAAATGCCAAAAAGGTATAGGCGCAAGATAGGGCCCTCCGTGTTGAGGGGAAAAGGAGCTGACCAAGAATAGAGTCCTGGGGGACCCCTGTCAACTAAGTATAGGTATTAAGTGTTTAAGAAAGTAGTAAAAATCTCAAAATAATTTACCAAAAATAAATGCAGATATTTTATTCTATCAGTACTTTGCTGTACTAGTATTTGTAAAAAAGAAAGAGAAAAGAAAGAGGGGAAAAAAGCATTTTATATAAAACAAAGCTAATGTTTAGGCAACGCCTGTTAGCTTTCAAATGCCTACTGTACAGTACTTACACACTTACTTTTGTACTTACGTACATACAGGCAACATATCACACTGAACTGCAAGTAGTACTGTAGATGTGAATAGCAACCACAACTTCATTACCACTACACTATATCAAATTGAAACGTTCATCTCATAGAAAGGATTGAACAGGTCATACTGCAACTGCTTTACAAAACTCGAGTTTAATTTTCACGCTAACCACTGTGTTATTATCACAGGTTATTCACTAACGGCAAGAATCTCTTGTCATTGTCTGTTCAACTATACTGAGAAAGTTATCCTGGGATTAAAAAATGCTGTGGTCATTTTGATACGATAAAAGCATGTGCCAAAATTATAAATGGACAGAATAGTTTTTTAGTTTGCACCAAACTACCAGGTTATATGTTTAATTTTTTTTTATTAATTCCAACTACTCTTTTGTGTAAAATCTGGCTGCCTGTTCTGAATAGGTTTCATACTGTAAGGGCCGTCACATTTGACAGGAATTCATGATTTCATTTGGACAACCTGGTTAAATATAAATTCACATCAAGAGAAGCATGTGCAGTGTGTGTGTGTGTGTGTGGTCTACAAATTGAATTCGCTTTTTCAATTTCAGTTGCTGTTAATTAAGTAACCGGTGCCACAAATTCACAATGAAAATTAAAAGTAGGTCATGTATTACCCCGAGATAATAACACCCTGAAAGGATTTGGGTGGAATGCGTGGTCACCAGTGTCCCCCTGAGCTTCCTGACTTCCAACACAGTCTGCCATTGTTAATCTGTACCTCTTAGGAATGGAGGTCCTTAGAGAAATGTTCACCCTTTTTAAAATGAATTAAAATACCAGGACAGAGGTCTGGTACTTGCACTACAGTAGAAATGTATTCTTTTTTTAAAAAGGAGCACAAACCCAGTTTGTATACACTGTATACGCTGACTGTGCTACTTGGTTTAATTCCAAAGGCTGCTGTGTATTCTGGTCCCTGTTGGTGAAGTGACAGTTGTCAGGTCAACTTATCAGATTGTAAGCTGGCCGAACTCCAAGAGAAGGACGCTGTGGGTTGCTGTGCCATTTCCAATGCTTTTCATGCAGGGGCGATGAATTTCAACTCATTCAGTCAGCATGAATCTCAGTACTATATACAGCACAAATGATAGATGTTATGGTAGATAAGCAAATATTGTCCATTCCTATTTGTTTCTCGATCTGTCATTTATCGAGTGTACATGAGAAATGCACGTATTGGTTTTGTACTCGTCTGCTAGCCTGGATGTCGTGGTGTGCTCATCAGTCTTGTGTGTCAGTAGAGATAATATCATTGCTGTCAGGTGGAAAACCTTATCTGTCAAAGAAAAAAAAGGAATCTGTGTTCCAATGGATCCAATGTAGTTATTATTTAGTCGCACGCTGTTGTTAGTCATTTTTATTGGTTAAATATTTATAAACCCACAGACGTAACCACTTTCACTTTTCTTTTAAATAGCGAAAATAGTCAAGCTCACAGTTGTGCTGCATCGCAATGTATTTCCGCTACTTTTGTGTAACACTATTGTAGTACTATGAAGTAGGGTATTAATTTAAGGAAGAAAAAAATTACATACAAAGTTGAAATATGGAGATACAAGGTTTTTGCCCAACAGCAACAATATGTGGACTTATGTGGAAATAACATTGAACCTGGGTTATAGGATGGAGACATGAGAGATACAGTAGAGAGAGAAACGTTTAGGTTACTTTGATTCCGTTCACTGACTTCCCAGTTTGCTCCTTTTATCTTTTCATTTCCCAAGCCTCTCATGTTGCGGTTTCCATTTAAGAAGCTAGTTAAGTTCATGACACCACTGACAAGAGCTGATGTCTCTTTTGGCAATGCCTTTGTTCTGAAGGATAAATAAAGCAACATTTTTTTGTGGTTCATTCTTTCTGCTGCCACCACCTATTAATCGAGCTCTTTATTTCTTCTTTCTGCATGTTACTAGTCGCTTGTCTCTGTCTCACTCTCGGAGCGAATGCGTTGCCCTTCTTCTGCGATCACTTTGAGCACCCCCCCCCACACACATTTCAGAGCAAGTTATGGTCTAGAATAATGTTAATGGATGCACAGCCTGTGGAATGAAAACACAGAGACAGATTTGACTCGCAAAGTCATTTTTGTGCCCCTTGGATCTTTTCTTTTCTGTAATACTTACTGTAGGCCCATTATTATACTGCAAGCACCTCTACCCAGTGATGAAATCAGTACTGAAAAATATCTTGAATGTACACATTCGTCACCCTACCAATGAACTGCCCGGAGTAGTTTCCACATGATGTCTGCCCAGCCAGTGACGGAGAGCCTGCAGAGTCGGATGTTTCACAGATAATTACACATTTTTGGCCCTGTACAACTTCAGTTCCCACCCAGAATAAGTGACGCGGTGTCTACTTAATCCCCTAACAGTTCCTCCCTGAATGCTCATCCTAGCCATATGAGCAGCCATCAGCTGCGTTGTGCTGAATGTGTGCTGAATTTCCACCACAGGAGTAATGTTAAAAAGGTTTACTGGGACAGGTGCGTAGGAGCAGGCAGTCAATGCGTTGCGAGTACACCGTTTCGGTCCAACTGACCTTCATCAGGTATCCCCAACAGTGATACCTGATGAAGGTACCTTATTTCTTGAAATGATGTCATCGGTGAGAACCCATATATGAAGATGATATCGTTGCTGTCCGGCAGAAAACAAATCCTCCTAACTCCTGAAAAATGAACATTTTGGAGTGATTTCTGCCGGACAGCTGGCAGAAACCAGCTGAAAAAAAGGCATAACTTATAATAACAGCATTTCTAGTGGCTGCTAATAGCTAGTAGCTCTGGGAGTCTTTAGTTCATGAAGGCAGTGAAGTCCTCTATAGCAGCCCGCTCTGACACCCCTTGAGCAGTAAACAAACAAGCTGCTTTACCTGAGGTGGACGTTCCACTAGGCAGACTTTCTATGTAGAGGGGTTGGCAGAATTACCCTTTTTTGCAGGGTTGATTTGGGTAATCTGAAGCGTACTCCATTTCGAAGAGGCTTTGATCCTCCAAATATGCTGTTTTGATGATAAGGGAAAGAGTTTAATTGAATCGTTTATAATGTTTTTTGCCAGTGCCTGTTGGCACTCTTTCATAGATCCCAGCCTTCATTTGAACTCTGAAACGTAATCATTTACGCTGATTACTGTGTGCACAAGGCAGGCTCGAACAAAAGCACCTATCGCTCCAGGCTGGGATACAGGAGTTTCACTTTCACCCCCAGCATGGGCAATTAGCAACCTGTGCAATTAGCAAAATGCTCATTAGTGTCTTTCTATCCCCTCCTCAATCTCTCAATCCCCCCCTCCCCCCCCCCCGTGCCAGTGGTAGATGAATATGTCTGCAGTGCCGCTGGCTTCTTGCCTTGTAACCAGCATGGGCAGTGTGAGTACTGCTCAGCGGTTCATGGTTGGCAGGCGAGCGGGCCCTCTCTCTGTCTCCTGCCCACCTCATCTCATGGGGGGCCCACCTCACCTTGTTACCCTTTTAATTAGTAGGAGCAGTTAATAGTCCCGACTTCTGCCGCCTCAGCACTCTGCTCCTGACTTCAAGAATCCCTCCCGATCAATAGCTGGGGAGCGAGATAGAGAGCGAGGGAGGGAATTGGTGGGGGGTTCTATTGTGGGGAGGAATAAAGGTACAGCAGTAGCCCGTCTTTAGATTGAAAGGAAAACGAAAAGCTCTTGTTTTTTTTCTTTTCTTATTTTTCCTAGAATGGCAGGGGAAGAAAGCACCGAGTCTATGTGTATTGCCATCTATCATGTAGCTTTTCGCCCTCGTACGTTTGAATAGATGGCATGATCTTGGAATTCCTCTCACACACCGACAGAGAAAACACAGAAGGGTCTAAACATTCACTCGACATTTTCTCTCACCCCCCCCCCCCCTCAATGTAATCAAAGAGCCAAGAGGTTTTGCTGTGAAGATTCTGTGTTGGCCCTATCAGCTTTCCCCCCCCCCCGCACCCCTTCACCCGCCCTCGGCACCCAGTTCTTGTTTTGATTTAAAGATGCAATAGAAAATACTTAGCATTTAGATGACATGTTGGTGGATCAGAGGACTGCAGGCGGACAGACAGCCCACAGAGAGACAGACAGGCACGTGGAACGGCAGGCCCGGGGTGGGCAGCAGAATACCAAGTTCACCCCCGCTGCTGCAGAATGCCTGGCACAGCACATAGGGGAGAGCAGAGGCTGCTGGGAATGCCAATGCGCTGCCCAGACAGCCGTCCCGCCTCGGCCGGCGCGATTGGCTGAACAGGCCATTAGCTTCCTGATTATGATTAGCCCGGCCATTATCTGCACAAAAGTGGCTCATTCACCAACATCAAGAAGCCGAGGGAGCTGTTTTCTTCCTCCAGTCAAGAGGAAAACACAGCCATTTCATGTCCAGTATTAACCCATTAAGACCTGAAGCCGATTCTACATGTCTCCTAAATCCCAACATTATTCTGAAAAACGTATGTTTCTATATAAGTGGTGCTCAATCTTTTTCATGCCAAGGACCCCCAAAATTATATGTATTTGGCCGCGGACCCCCATCTGAAAATATTTTGTTCCAGGGACCCCCCAGAAGCAAAGATTTGAGTTAAAAATATTCGCTTTAAAAATATATATATTCAAAGATTTGCACACATTTTAACGATTTTTCAAAAATAGCAGATCTACAAGCTCATAGCGCGGCACTCGGTGCCGCGCTATGAGCTTGTATATCTGCTATTTTTGAATAGCCAAAAGGGTGAAATATGGCTTTTTAGCTCAAATCTAAAAATGACACAGATACCAGGTCTTAATGGGTTAACACGGTGCGAGAGTGGGAAACGGCCAGTTGTTGCTCAGAGAGCTACAGAGAGGTGAAATTAGCACACTACGTTTCTTTATTGTTATTCTCTACAGCTAATATGATACATTAGATTATTAATTTGAAATCAGCGTGGGTGAAATAGATTCATAGAAGCACGGGGATCACTCTTGTCCGTTAACCCCAGAAGTTCTGGCGGACGTTACAAAGAGAAGCAGAGTCCATGGAGGTCATAAAATGTAGCAGATGACAAAATAACCTTCTTTTCTCCAACACTTTGCCTTGGATATAATTGAGAGCTGCGCCATCTGTGGTTTAACAAGGACATATGCTGTTCTGCGTCCAAGGCCAATTCACTGAGGGGGTGGGGTTGGGGGGGGGTGGGGGTTGCATGATAGTTTATTTTGGTAAAATACTGTGAAGTCTTCACTTTGTGCTTCTCTGATGTCGACCTTCTCTTCTTCTTTCTAGCCTTTGCCAAAGGAGCCATCGTAGAGAGCTGGGAGAATGCAGCGAGTAAGTACTGTGAGTTTATCTTCTATACTGAATGAAGCTCAGATACAATGCAGCCTTGGTGCATTTACACACCCACAAGGACGTTTTCATTCCTGCATCTTGTGAAGCACTTTTCTTTTCAGAACACAGAAGTACACATTCATCTTTGAAGAGCCTGCGATGTTAACAATAAGGCCCTGTTCTCTAGAGAAAAACGGCAAAATGAAATATCAGATGTGCCGTCCGTTTAGACGGCAATGGTGCTGTCGGGGGTTGAAAACGTAGCAAAGTGAAACCACCTTCCATGAGTATGAAATCTTTGAAAACGCAGGCAAACAGGCAATACGGGGAATCCGCAAATCGTGTGATGTCATGGCTCACGTTGGCTCGCAGTAGCGAGCCGCAGAACCAGTGTTGCCAGATTCTGTGAGAGAAATAAGCAACCGGGTTTATGAAAACAAGCCCAAAAGAAGCGACTAGGCCAGGGGCTAGGCTACGTCAGCACTTTAAACCTGTATACATTGGATATTGGAAAATAGCCGATTAAGAAAATGTGAAAAATGCTGAATGTTTTTTTAAACATTTAACAACTGGGTCTCTGGCATAAAATATGATGGGGTCGGGGACAGATGGGGGTCTACTCTGCAGACAAATAGGTCTACATATTAATCTGGGGGTCCTTGACATGAAAATGTTTGAGAACCACTGGTCTCTAAACAACATTTAGGAAACAAGCCCTAACAACTTCACTTTAGAAACAAGCCCAAAAAAAACGCGAACCTGGCAACCCTGCGCAGAACCACACTGCATTGCTGTACTGTATGTGTATGTAAACAAACAGGCAGCTGTGCCAGGAAGTAGAACGGAAGTGGTTCCACGCATGCGTGACTGGTCTATCTGGCAGCGTGTCTCTGCCACCTAGCCAGCTGGCATGCACACTATAGTGTTTTCGATCACTGTTGTGTCTCCGTGTAAACGCGTGTAAAAATGCTAAAGTGAGAACGCAACAGGACTTTGCCGCTTTCTCTAGAGACTGCTGTCGTCTAAACATGGCCTAATTAACATGCATTTTCTCCATTCCCAGCCCTATCATTGTGAATCACATCTGGATGAAATGTGGTCCTGTCGATTGATATAATGTACACATACACATGTAGCACATAAGGCATGTTCATTGTGAGTCGTCTTAACCACTGAAAATTATATTCTTAGCGATTATTCTATTGAATATTGTTGTGATTAATTGAATAATCGACAAGTGCGTTTTGTAAGGAAAAAATGTATTCATCATAATCTATCAACAACTTGTCAACTTGAAATTCTAATCGATTTTTCATAATCGACTAAATCGATTTGTCTGTTTTATATTTTGGTGTCGCACAAAAACAACCAGCACAAAATGTGACGCATGGCGCCACACTGTGAGCTTGTAGATCTGCTACTGTTTAAAAAAAAAAAATGTTTGATTTTTATTATTAAATTGTAAAAAAAATTTATTACATTGATTAGTCAGAGTAACTGTTTCACCCCTAAATCACTTTCATCCTAGCCTACATACAGATTTTGGGCATGATGTTATACTGTATTGTCAAAAGATTTTTTTAAAATGCTAAAATCACAGATCTACAACCTCACAACGTGATACGTTGTGTACCTTGTTTTCACCATGCATTGTATGACGAAGTATAGGGCTTAAGTGGTTAACTCCGATTAATTAGTGGATGCACCACAGTTTGGCATGGTTAACTGTTGAGGTTAAGTTAACATCAAGTCTTATCAAATTTTCCAGAAATGCAATTATTGAGGGGAAGCCAGATTTCATCAAATTTTTCGCAAATATTAGACAAATCAAGAGCAAATACGTATTCAAAAAATAAAGAATAAAGAAAGAATAAACTCAGACCACAGCATACAGCCATGTTGTGTCGACCATCGGATGCTTTAATCATTTATTTTCCACCAGGAACTGCTCCCTCCACACTGGAAAGTCCTGAGTCTTCATTTTAACTCTAAGAGACGTTTTCACAGTGTCCCTTTCTTTAATTAATGCTGTCTTAACACGTGAGTAAGACCCAATTGGCTCCTTCTCCCACCAGAGTACGGTGCAACTTTGATCTGGCTATGCAGAGAAACAGCCAGAAGTGAAATCAAAGGTAGATGTTTTGAAATGCGTACGGCTGCATATTAACAAAGCCCATGGAGGCTACTTGAAAAGGAGAGGCTACTTAAGATGGCCAAGTCTCCTGCAGAAGCAAGGAAGCACTCTGTGATATATTTATGGAGAGATTTCTTATTGGGGGGGAGGGGGGTAATGGAATGTAATCGGAAGACTTAACCACTTACGTAAACCCTCTATACTTAACGAAACAGACCTACTTGGTGCACTTTTTGACTGTGTGTCACACACAGTCCTATACACACCCGGCAATAAGAAGGCGTGCACTCCGTTCATATTAAATATGATATTAATTATACCCAAGGCAGGAAAGAGACGTGGCTGTGGAAAGGGGGCCTTCGGGCTATAGGATCTATCCTAAACTACGGCCTCCTGGAGATGGGATCCTAACACTGACTCGAGTCCCTCATCTGACTGACGATTGTCAGCGTCTGATAGCCAGTGGTGTAAAGTAACTAAGTACATTTACTCAAGTACTGTACTTAAGAGGAGTATTTCCTTCTACTCCACTACATCTCAGAGGCAAATATTATACTTTTACTCCACTACAATTATTTGAAATACTGTTTTTTTAATACCAATACTGTTTTTTTTACTTTTACTCAAGTCAATTTTGAATTCCTGACTTTTACTTTTAACAGAGTATTTCTACATTGCAGTATTGGTACTTTTACTTAAGTAAAAACATTGAGTACTTTTCCACCACTGCTGATCGCTCTGGTCAAACCCCATTCAGCAATTAATTCATTCTGCAGTTTTAGTGGCCTTAATTGTAAAATAAAACCAGCAGAATAAACATGCTGCATTCTGTCTTACCGTTCGTCAGTATAGTTGCAGCTTAATTCCATACATACAGTAGCATTTATTAGATTCATACACAGCCACAGAAAACACAATGAGTGTTCACATGGCTGTGTATGGAAGACATGCAATAATGTCCTGCTGTATTGTAACCTTATCAATCACTAGAAGAACGATGCAACGTTCATCTTGAGTACTGCTGGTGATTGTAGAGTGGGAAATTAGACTGGAGCAAGCGTCAGATAAATTATATAAATTATAGTTGTAACTACTAGAAACTATTCACATCCAACACAAATGCAGACTTTTACTAGGAAAAAATACACCTTTTGCCATGCACTTATTGCCATGCATATAGGCTCACATGTATCTTTTTGTCATTCATATTTATTGATGTAATTCACACTTAATGCTTAATGCTATTCATAACATATGCAATGTAATGTTTTCATATTGGTCAAGGTGCGCTGTCACAATGTTTTAACATTACGTCTGCATGTTTTTTATGGTGTGTGCGTGTCCGTGCGTGTTGCGCACGTGCGCGCAAATGCGTGTGCACGTGAATGCGCATGCATGTGCGCGAGCAAGTGTGTTATGCTGCACACACACAGTCAAATTGGATATGTTTATATCCAATTCATTCTTGTTTCACTCTACACCAAATCTCTTCACCAAAAATCTACAAGATCTACCGATCTACAAGCTCAGCTCGAGCTTGTAGATCTGCTTTTTTGGGTCGAATGTTTCCCCCAAGAGTAGGGATGCTGGGATTCAAGTGGTTAAGCAAATGTGTGGTTTTCAAATGTCATTCCCTAAACGTCATCGACTGTGGTAATTGGTCAGCGTAATTAATATGACTCGGGGACCAGCCTTATGTTCCGTCGAGCTTTGTTCCCTTGGAAACCGTTGTCAAGGTCGGTTAGTTGCATCCAGGTTTGCCCAAGCTTACGTGCAGGTGAGCCTGCAGTAACTGAGTGCTTTTCAGGGCTGCAACTATTGATTATTTCCTAGAGATTATTCTATCGATTCATCGAATAATGGAGAAGCAGGGTTTTGAAGAAAGAAAAGTTGTAAATATATCAATGAATCTACAAGCTCAAGTGTCGCATTGTGACACGTTGTGAGCTTCTAGAGCAGCTATTTTCACATTTTTTACGATTTTTGCCTGTAATGAGATGCCCAAAATAGGGGTTGATTATTAATCGATTATTCGATTAAATTACTGATTACCGAATATCATTTAAAAGCAATTACGGTAAATTGATTAGTTCAAGACTGTTGAACCTCTAGTGCTTTTCAAAGAGCAGAAGGGATTCTGCTTGAGCTTGAATTGAATCCCGCCCCCATGAACATGACTGCTCAAATGCAGAACACAGGTATTATTACTAAAGGCACATTGAGGACATTTATAAATATAGATTTTCCTTGACTGGGAATCCAATGCAACCCTTTGCGACACCGAGTGCCGCGCTATGAGCTTGTAGATCTTCTATTTTTTTAAATTCGTGGCACATTTTGGATTATATATTTTTTAAAGCGAACATTTAAAATATTTAGTTCCAGGAACCCCCAGAAGCAAAGATTTGAGTTACAAAAAAAAATAAAATAAAATATTTGCACAACTTTTCATGATTTATAAAAAATAGCAGATCTACAAGCTCGGTGCCACGCTATAAGCTTGTATATCTGCTATTTTTGATTTGCCAAAGAAATCTAAAAATGACACACAGATACGTTCCCGGTCTTAAAGAGTTAAGCGTCTGAAAGATTCATAAGGACGGTCCCGGATGCCTACTGTCACCCTTGGTAATTATTTTAAATCTAAAATATGTCATCAACTTCAGAATTTCTCCCTGAAACCGACGAGACTGGGGTGTACTTCTATGTGATATGTGCCAGTCCAGACTTTTTCTGTAATTGTCTGATTTCCAATCATGAACATTTTTATTACACCGAGCTCGAGCTCGAGGAGAAAGTTCAATTTCCCATTTTCCACCACAGGGCTGTGTGACGTGTCATGCTGTGCCGTGAAAATCATGGTTAGGAAGTCTCCCACGATGCCAGCCCGCTTCTGTACAGATTCCAACTGTGAAAGACTTTCAGCCCTTCTGAGCCCCATTTGTGACCTGGCGCTGGCCTGTTTAGAATGGGTTTAAATTCTAGTTGACTGTGACTGAACTGTCAGCAGGATGATTAAACTAGCCATAAACATGTACCACTTTCAAACAGATGCTCCTATTTTTGGGCATGTGGTTAAAGAAAAAAATCTTAAAAATGTCAACATAAAAAAAAGTAGGGAAATAAATGTATGGTGTAGTCCACCATGACAATTACGACACTGGGGAGCGAATCCATCTAGAGTTACAGGATGTCATGTTCAACAACGTTCAACGTGTTTACAGAACGTTATCATTCATCAGTGTGAGGATCACATCAATACCGTTAAATAATTATCTTCCTAGCTATCATTCTTGGTGTGTGTTATTATTTATACTTTATTGCACAACCATGTTGCTGGTCAAAAACAATAATTTCAACTGTGTTTTTCAAAGTGTCACATTGACACTTTTGAATACTTTTCATGGACCCTTTTGAAATTCGACAAACTATAAATTACCCTTATTAGCATAACAGATAACAGCTGGAAAAGACAAAGGCTCAGCCCAGCACAACTCGGCACCTGGTAATGAGTTTTTTCCCCTCCTTTTTCCCCTCCTCTTCCCCTCTGCCCACTGTCATGCAGGTTTATCGACATCCATGCTGCAACAGGGACTGAGGCCAATCACTACACCATCGCGTCCACTCACCACTGCAACGCTCATCACTGAAACACAAAGCCCTGACCTTCACTGCAAACTCCTGGAAACCCTCCATCACCACACACAGTAAAACACCCTCAGCTCTTCAATTTGGTCCCAAAAACCACCCTGAACTCTCTGAGAGGAGAGCGTCATGGCACACCATCGGCATGGAATCTTCACCCGAGTCAGATTATGAAAAGTTAATTTTACAGCAAACACCTGTAAAGAACATTTGTGGTATTTCAGTTGGTTTTGAACTTCTTTGTATTGTTTTGTCATGTGCCAACATCTGCTCTTCTGGGGGAGGACATCTCGTGGACATTTCTTTACTAATGGCTTTGCTTAAAACTCATGACAAGGACTTTCAAAACTCAGAGCCCCCCCCCCTCTCCCACCACTGCCGTGGATCCATCCCAGGTTTATTCCAAACTACAACAGAGATTTGTTGGATGGCTGTGCTCGTTCGTAAAGAGGAACATTCTTGGGGATTGAGACATGTCTTTGAACGGATTCCAGCCATGTCCCTTGTGTCCCTACTGTACATGTAGGTACAGTAAAACTTGCTACACTCTAGCCTACATTAACTCCAGAAACCACATGCATCGAGCGGACATTTTGAAACGGCATGAGACTCTGTGGGAATGATACAAACGTATTTGGATGTGACACTTTCTCCAGTGAACCAGGTGAATGGACTGACAGGGGGGCGGTGACCATGCGAGTGACATGGGGACATTGTTGACTGACGTGGCTCATATCGTATGTACTGTATGTGATGCAACTGTAGACTAGCTATCCCCATAGATTTCATCAGTAAAATCACCTGCACACTAAACGGGTGTGCTCATCGGACATCTGCGTGCGTGTGTGTGTGTGTGTGTGTGTGTGTGTGTGTGTGTGTGTGTGTGTGTGTGTGTGTGTGTGTGTGTGTGTGTGTGTGTGTGTGCGTGCGCGTGCGTGCGTGCGTGCTCGTGCGTGCATGCGTGCAAGCGTGCGTGTGTGTTTGTGTGCACACATGCGCACATGCGTGCGTGAGCTGGGGTCTGTGCATCCTGAGATACACTGTGAAATAAATCATATACAACATGTCATTAATACTCTTGTATATTTTTGGGACATCAGTCCAAATCAGACATCGGCAGTCTTGCATACATTGAACTCATTTGTATTCATCAGGAGCTGTGTTTAGACATTGATTTTCCTTCTTTGATATATAGGTATATTTATATTGGGGGGGGTGGGGGTATTGAAAGAGCTGTCGCATAAGTTAAATTCTGTGATTAAAATCCATTCGTGAGCGATGAAATGTATTTCAGCGTTGCTGTCTAAATTGCATATGTTTTGCTATGCAACATATTTGGGTCGTAAAACAGAATGTGCAGTCGCCTGACTGCAGATGTGTAATATACTTGAAATAGCAAATGCATTTGCAGTATTTTTATGTGCCATAAATATAATTTCAGCAAGAAATAAGGCAGAAAATGAGAGAAGATATTGGGAATTAGTTTTTCTTTTCTTTTTTTTCCCTTTCTTTGTCAGAATTACAGTACAATATATCTCCATGTAAATGTAATGTACAGTATGTGTTCTTTAAAAAAAACAGCAGGATAAAAGGTGAGCCTACCTTCCCTCGGCTTGTGTGTGTACGTGTCCATCTGTGCACTGCACACTTTGCATCACCTGCATACATGTGCAGGCAGCATCTTTGTGTGTGTGTGTGTGTGTGTGTGTGTGGGCGTGCGCGTGTGAGTCTGTGCGTGCGTTTGTGTGTTGGGGCCGTGCGTGACCTTCACAGTGACATTGACCTTAGCATCCAAGTGGACACTTGTGCCAAATGTCAGGAAATTCCCTCAAGGCGTTCCTGACCTATGTCACAGGGTTGGGACGTATGTACGTATGTACAGTACAGTACATGGATAGATATGGATGTACAGACATACACGTATGGACGGACAGGCAACCGTATCAATGAAAATCTAGCCAAATGTAACCAAATGGACCTGGGCCCATTTGGTTACATACACTCTCAGAGTTACAAATTGATAAATTAACGGGATTTTACTATGCAGACTCATGACAGACAGAGGTGATGGTTGAAAATGTGCTGGTATTGGCAAACTGAGCTTTGAAAATGCTATTCTTAATGTTGTGAAAATGTCGGTCCCAGAGAAAAGCAACCATAACATTGCATGATGACAAGGCTCCATTTTTGTTTTGTAGCCTTTTATCTTCCCTTTTGAAGTTTCAGGGTATCGGCTCCATTTTTGTTTTGTTGTCTTATCTTCCTTTTTACAGCAGACATCTGGACATGGTTAATGACACACAAACACACTCCTGGGGGCCTGGACTTGCTAAATACAGCATCGGTGAACAGCGTCGCAGCGTAGCGAATTAGCTTTTATGCCCACATAAAAGTCCATTTACTGAGCCATTAGCTTAGCATAGTGCTAATGAGATGCCAATGACGGCTCGCTGGGGACTTAAGCTAGCAAGCACATGGTCATTATTGGTAGAGACTTACAGTAGGCTACACAGGGTTCCTATGAGAAAACAGCGGTATGCCTGGTCTTCTGGAACTCCTGCTGTGACAATACAACCCCAGTTCAAAGAAATGAAAGTTTAGAAAAAAGGCTTCCAAAAAGGCTAAATAATGCATATGTGATACTGTAACACTGTATAATTATCTTATATTAAAATTGCAATGTGGGCGTTACAAATGTAACAGCCAGATTTGATTTAACCAAGTTTGCGTGATGTAGTGCTCTAATCAGCACTAGTAGATTTTCAGGCCTGAAAATCTTGTAATGGTAAACACTTTGCTTGCTTTTATAACAAGAATCATGACACATGACATTTTATAATTACTTATAAGGTCAGGAATCATAATTATTCATACTGTAATTGCTGGTCACTCACAGAACTTTGCGTTAACACTGAAATTCTCATAGTTGTAATACATTAATAATTTAAAAATGCATTATAATTACAGCTATAATGCATTATATTGTGATTATAAGCTACTGTAAGTGGTCATCACACAAAACATTTCTGCCTACACCTCCAGGAATGTCATTACTTTACTCAGAGCACGCGATGACCAGCAAATTTGAGATATTACTTGACAGTCCTTATGATTGATTATAAAATGCTTTATAATGTGTTATAATTGCATTATTAATTGTTAAAAGCATTATTAACAGAAATTGATTCCAATAGTTAAAAAGCATTATTAATAGAAATTGTTACCATATTAAATAAAGAACATTTTCACCAGTAACATATAGGATACCACTTTAGCCAATGGGCATGAGCACAGCACCACAATAAATGTATTTATCATATACCAAGCCTAACCCTTTATTTGCCATGGTGATGAATGTGAGGGAGAAAAACTTGGAGTGATTGTAGCTGCCATATTTTCCCATGGAGTTATACAGCAGCTGTCCAATCAGCGCAAGCTGGTTCCCAAACAGTGGTTCGAGACCCATTTAAGTCGCGGATACATTTTTGTGGGTCGCGACTTGAGTAACCCATAAAAATGTTAAGTACCTATATATATTTTTTTAAAGTATTTTAATATATATTTCATTAAAAAAAACTAAATGTTTTCCAAAGAATGTCATAAATAAATACAAATTCAAAGAAATTCCATGAATTATTTTTTTTACTTTAAGAAGTAGTGAGCGTAGATCGGAGACATATTTCACTAGTTTGAGTACCAGCGATACATAAAAATCATTTTTTTGGTCTCGAGCTAAAAAGTTTGGGAAACATTGTTCTATTATAGGAGTTATACAGAGATGTCCAGTCAGCGCAAGCTCATGCCATAACTTCCCCAGGAGTTATACAGCAGGCAGCTTTCAACAGCAGCCAAATGGGCCCTGTTCACTGCAGCCATTTTGACAGGTAAACACAGCTGCAGATATAAACTGTTAATTGTGTGTTACATTTAAATGTTTCTGCCAGCATGAAGTTAACTGTACATGAGCTGTCCATGCTAGCACACAGTTACTAAATTAAACACATGGGTCACAATTAATGATCATTACCTTCAGCTGTACCTGTCAAAATGGCTACTGTGAAAAGGATCAATATTATTGTCCCTGCTGAACAAGCACTGCGAGCAGCCCTGCTTAAGGAACTCAAAATGTCAAACACGGATGGAACTCGGCCAAACCGCTGCAGATTTTTTGGTAGAATTCCCAACTGTGACACTATCTGAGTGCAAAGGAACCAAAATGGAGTGGGAAATGGTGACCTTCAACGGTTCATAGAATAGCTGCATACCACGAAGGTGAGACATGGCAGCAACACACTGAGCCAACTCTCTCCCAGCACTGTTGGTGAATCCCAGTGGGCCTATACTTTACCTGACTTCATTGTCCCCAAGGGGAAATTCCCTTTGTTAGCTGTTCCTGTCCACATTGACAGTAATGTTAATCTAAAGTGTATTTCTACTTTCTTTGTAGTAATAAGAATAATAATTGTGTCCCCTTTCGTTGTATGGGGATATTTGTCAATGTACATTTTCATTATGTGAAAATATTCCTCTGTATTTATAACCCATACTAGGAGCAGTGAGGAAGTGCCAATAATACAGTCCCCATGGGTTAAGTGTCTTGCTCAGGGTCACTCGAACACACAGACTGGCCGGACAGGGGGGTGAACCTGCGACCTTCTGATTACCAGACAGCCTCTCTACCCATTCGGATACAGACGCCTGGGGAAAAGTGAACAAAATACAGCCTATGGGTATGTGACAAACAAATTTTCACTTCGCCGTTCGTTATTGACCTCGAATTATCCCTCCTTGGGCAGGCACGAGCCTGCCCTCGGTTGGATAAGCTCGGGCAGTGACGAGTGACCGTGTGATAATCTATATATAACGCCTGTCCTCCTGTGTATTGTGTGCTCAGAGACATGCATCATACTTGTACACCCTGAGTGTCACTGATAAGCATTTCCTCAAAATGCCACCCAGACACCTGCACGAGTCTGTCTCTTGGGAAATGGAAGTGCCTCTGTCACATGGAATCTGTTGTGCCATCCCTCAAACTAGTGATAAGACAGTGTCTACACTCTGACAATTACGCCCCCCCACCGAGTCTCCAGCTAAAGCCTAATTTATACTTTGTAGTTAGTATGACACGCTGTTAGCTGGTAGATCTGTTCTTTTTGGCAAGCGACACCCTCCCGTGATGGAGTATAAATTAATCTTAACAGACAAGTAGGGCAGCCAGTACCTGCAGCTGATGTACTAGATATACTATATGTACCAGATGTATATTGTACTCTATGTGGTGAAAAAAAGACAGGCCGCCTGCCATTCACTACACAATCTACTGCTTTCCTTTGGGGTACGGAAACAAACACAGAAGGAGAGGGAGGAAAAAACAAAAATCACAAAAAGATATTTGTTGTTTCAAAATAACTCTGGAGTGGGCAACCGTCATTCGGAAAGGGAAAGGGGGGGTTTAGGCTACAGAGGTACAAAGGTATAAAATGGTCATTTTGCTAGTGCAACACAAGCTAATTTATCATTCTTTGGGGGTCATGCGAAGCACCCTCGGTTGTGAATTTTAATGTTGTTTTTTTATGGGTCTTAATAAAGTCTATTTGGCTGCGAGCGTTTATGCAGAAGAGCACAACATCCTTCACTCCCCTCATTTAGTGAGTCAAGGAGAGAGGTCTGGGCCAAATTTAGCCACGGGACTTGTCGTTCTCACATACACACACGCCGAGGACACAGTAAGGTCAAAGATTCAAGGTGTTTGGAAGAATATGGAATTCAATGACACTTTTTTTCGTACACGTTCTTGGCACACTGTCATATATTCTGCCTGCCAGATAATGTTGCCGTGTTATAATGTGCTGTTATTTTTGGGGGTTGGATTTAACTGCCTCAAGTGCCATCCACCTCCTGATAATTTGAAGTCAGGGGTCACGATATGCCAGTGACCCGTGTAAGGGGCAGGAAATTGATTGTGATGAGGGTCTGCATGGCCATGCGGCACTATTGACTTGTTTATTGGATTTTAAAACGTTGAGTGGCATCATTTAACACCAGGGTCAATACGTGTGTACATGACTGTTTCCTGGCTCTATCTATCTCGCTCATCTACACATCACTTGCATACAGACAATTAACAAGCTATGTGCCTTCAGCAAAACAAGACTGTGTCGTGACTCTCTGACGTCATGTTGATGACATGTTATTGATGACATTGTCTTGCCCAAATATGGAGGGACAGTGGGAGATTATGAATTCACAAAAAAATATAAAAAATGATGTGAAAAATATTTATTTCATAAAATATTTACTTCCTTGGCTGACTAGCAGTGTGCCCAAGAGATTTGGTGCTGTGGTTTGCAAGGATAGTCGTGGACAGACACACAGTTAGGATGGGTAAATACAGAGGATTGATTTCAGTTATTTACTCAATAAAGTAAAAAAAGTAAAGTAAATGTACTTGACTAATACCTTATACCTCAACAACAACAACAATACGCAGACACACAGTAGATCCTCATCTAGACGGCTCGCCTCCAAGGAGCTATGCTGTAAAGAAATGTGTAGCCTAAACATAGCTCCACACAGCATCAGTGGTGGAAAAAGTACTCAAATTCTTTACTTAAGTAAAAGTACCAATACTGCAATATAAAAATACTCTGTTACAAGTAAAAGTCCAGAATAAAAAAATTACTTGAGTAAAAGTACAAAAGTATTGGCATCAAAATGTACTTAAAGTACCAAAAGTAAAAGTACTAAATATTTGAAAATAGCAGATCTACAAGCTCACAACAAGCTCGCATCGCGACGCGTTGTGAGCTTGTAGATCGGCTATTTTCAAATAGCCTATGTATAAAATAGGGCTAAAGTGGTTAATGTATGTTTTATTATATCATAGTTTATATCTGAAAAGTAACTAGTAACTAAAGATTTCAAGTAAATGTAGTGGAGTAAAAGTACAATATTTGCCTCTGAGATGTAGTGGAGTAGAAGTAAAAGTATTGGAAATTGGAAATACTCAAGTAAAGTACAAATACCTCAAAATTGTACTTAAGTACAGTACTTAAGTAAATGTACTTAGTTACTTTCCACCACTGCACAGCATACAATCTGACATAAAACAAGGAGATTGAGAAGGAAGGCGATATTTAAATCAAGGCAAATCAAGGTTTGATGCAACATATGGCCCAGCTGGCACTCACTCACAATGCAAAATACAGGGTTGCCATCAAGTCATAACACACTGCATAATTCTATGTGTAAATCAAGCAGTCTAATTGCAGTGAGGATTAAATGAGTCCCTGTTTGATTTGCTCTTCAATACAGCTACTGTCAGGTGGCACACAGAGAATTTAAATTTCAGAGGACAATTTGGACTGCCAGTAACTAGCTAGCAGGGAGGCTGGCTGGCTCACACACCAGTAACCTTCATTATTTTCACCAAAGCTCCACATGCTCATGCTCAAGCCCATGGTGCCAAAGCAGCTAAATCACTTTTTATAGTGATTGTATATATTACATGGTGCTGTGCACCATGACAAGAGCAAAATTCCATTGGACTCGACTGATGATAGATGTGCAATACTGTGCTAGTCTCATGTAGCCAGACGAGAGAGATCTCAGCCTACTAATTCGCCTGGTGTGACATCTAAATTCAATGAATGGGCTAAAACTGTCCACAAAATAATAATAATAACTGCATTGCGGAACCTTTATTGGGACAGTGATATGATTTGTTTTCAAGGCAGTGGACGTAAATTCAATATATATTATATTGAATTTACTGTACATTTCACCAGACGAATAAATAGGCGGAGATATCTGATCGTCTGATTACGCGAGACTAACTGAGTGCAGACAAAAGCAATAGTATATTTCAAACACAATGACAAAAGCACAATAAGTTAACCACTTGAACCCCAGCGCCCACCTGAGGGGACATTCGCCAGAAATAGCTTCCAGTTTTGCGATCACATCCTTTTCTGTATAAGAGATAAACAACTTTTTAATACTAACATCCCTTCAGGCGTTAAATATGTACTCAACATATTGTCAAATATTGTTGTATGTGGATTGTACCCAGCTCCATTTTTACCGTTACTTTTTTTTCTTCTTTTCAATTAAAGAATAATGACATGCTTATTAAGTTGGCCTTGCAGTTGACGTACGGTCACACAGTGTGTTGAGGCTATATTTAAAAATCTATTTTCAGACGTGCCCTCCATGCTGTTTTGATTTACTGTTAGCTGAAAATTAGTTTGATATCATCTCTACTCTCTCTCTCTCTCTCTCTCTGCCACACGGTCGGTGCTGTTAATCTCCTGAAACCTTAACTCAAAGCTCAATCTGTAGCCACTCTTCCTTGTGTGTCTAAACTGAGCCCTACGATGGCTGATTAAAGCTGCAATCTAGAACTTATTTAAACTGTATTTATTTCGATACTCTTTTTTTTCCAGTGAGACAAGAATGCATTTTTCTTTTAACCTGATCGAAAAGGTATAGGCAGAAGCTTGTAGACGATTATGCAAAAGATATTGTGATTATCTCAAATAATTGCGATAATAGGCGATTATGTAATAATTGTGACAAGCCTAGTTCTAATCTCATGTATCTTTTTCTTTATTTTTCCTTTATTTATTCAGGGAAGCCCATTGAGAGCAAGCTCTCTTTTTCAAGGACGCCCTGATAACAACATATAAATTACATACATAATGAGAAACAATAACAAACATTTGAATCACATTACAATATATGCAATATATACAGTATGATATATGAAACTCATGGACTGCAGCTTTAACCCAAAGCTGAATCTGTACAGTCTTGTGTGTCGGAGCCTCATGATGGTTGATTAAATGATGTTTGCCCACTGGGGCCCCGGGATCCCTTTCCATGCCATGAACTAGAAAACAAGATATCCTCAACTGTGAAATATGCAACAGATTAAAAAAGTCTGCCATTCCAGCCAGGCATTCTGTCATTGCCAATCTTGATGAAGTCAAACTGCGCTGAGCTGTGTGTGTGTTGTCCCAGCCACGCTGTCTTGAAGACTGCGTCCCCTGGGCTTCAGCTGTGACAGATTGAGGGTGTCAGGAATGATTGCCAAGGGGGCATGTGTATGTGTGTGTATGCATGTATGTGTGTGTGTGTGTGTGTGTGTGTGTGTGTGTGTGTGTGTGTGTGTGTGTGTGTGTGTGTGTGTGTGGTGTGTGTGTGTGTGTGTGTGTGTGTGTGTGTGTGTGTGTGTGTGTGTGTGTGTGTGTGTGTGTGTGTGTGTGTGTGTGTGTGTGTATGCATGTATGTATGTATGTGTGTGCTGCCTACAGAGAGGCACTGTACATGGTTGTACGCATGTACTGTACATGTGCGAGTGTGTTTATATGTGTGTGTGTGTGTGTGTGTGTGTGTGTGTGTGTGTGTGTGTGTGTGTGTGTGTGTGTGCGTGTGCGCGTGCGCGTGTGCGCGTGCGCGTGTGCGCGCGTGTGTGTGTGTGTGTGTGTGTGTGTGTCGGGGGGTAGTAGACATGATTCACATGTCTACTGTCACTCTGACAGCATCAAGCCGAACCCAATCACTGCCCTGAGGGCCCTCCAATCACAGTGACTGAAACACAGAGAGGCAGAGAGGGAGAGAGCAAGAGGGAGAGAGAGAGAGAGGGGTTGTGGACAGAAGAGAGCGAGAGGAGGCATAGAGATAGAGATGACCACAGGAGAGAGGCAAAGAGAGATAGGACAGATTGCAGCAGAGTCACAAGGGGTGGGTGGAGGGGGGGGGAGATATGAGAGGGAGATGTAGAAATGAGGAAGAGGGTGGGAGAGTGTCACACTGGTAAGCTAAATGAGTCATTACCAGAATGTAGGATATGTTTTTCCCGAAATAGACTCAACTGCTTTTCACTGTGGATGCTCTTTTGCATAGATAGATGGATGGATGGATGGATGGATGGATGGATGGATATTATTATTACAGAATAACTGAAATAACTGCGTCGTCAAACTACGTAATATGATGAGGTATACTGTAATAGGCCAGGTCCAGGGGAAAAAAAACTATGAAGCTCAAGAGCTTTGTTTCCATTATTTAGATCAATAGACAGACAGACGGGCAGACGGACAGACAGACAGACAGACAGACAGACAGACAGACAGACAGACAGACAGACAGACAGACAGACAGACAGACAGACACCCAGCATGTTTTGATCTGTGTCCCCCGGGGGTCCGATGTCCAGATGGCTCATTGGAAAGCATATCCTCCCTCCACTCATCCATGAGAGCCCTGTCTCTCATGCCACATGGAGAGCTTGTTATCCGACCAGAGTGTGTACTCTTGCACTGTGCTCTGTGGTCACAAATTACACGCCTTCCCGTGTATTTGTTCCAGTTGCCCATCCCTTGAAGCACGTGTGTCAGCTGTTTATTTAACCACTTAAGCCTGATTGATACTCTGTTTATAATGGTGTTGAATGTGGAACTAAAATGGTATAAAAGTGGTTAACAAGTAACTAAAGTTTTCAAATAATTGTGGTAATATCAAAACTATATTTGCCTCAGAGATGTAGTTGGAGTAGAAGTATAAAGTATTGAAAAATTGAAGTGAAGTCAAAGTACCTCAAAACTTTACTTAAGTACAGTGCTTGAGTGAATGTACAGTACTTAATTACTTTGCACCACTGGTGCAAATGTGATCTGCTTGTAGCCTACAAGAGAACACTGTTCGAGCATAACATGTCGGCCTAAATGGCTACTTAATGAAACACATAGAGAGAGCTCCAACTGTGTTAAATGATAAGAGCAGTGGTGTGTTCTACCGTGTTACGCTATATATGTAGTATGACGTGCAGAATGTTTTGAAAAAAAGCGTAGCCCTCTACTAACCATTTCATCCATTGACCACGCACGAGCGTTCGTAACCACGACCACACGCAGGGAATGATTATCGTATGCCCTTCGAAAAAACCTACCACCGGATAAGAGGAATGCTTGTCATATGGTTCATGAGCAGCTGGATCTTTTTTTGTTGGTTACATTTACATAAAGGCCTGCTTTAAATGATAATTCAAATGTGCTTCATTATTTGATTTAGGGGCACACAAAAAAAGGCCAGTAGTACTGTAGCTTTCTCTGGGTTTAATGTGTATTTTTTCGACATGCAAATCGGTGGGTTAGCAAAGTGGCAATTGGAATTCCGCACATGTGAGCATTTGATCCGAGCCCAGTGTGGATCCACGGGGCGCGTCGATCAGGGGTAATTCGCTATGAAATATCCAGAGTTACGCTTCGGCGAGTGCATCTGGCCCCCGCCATTCATTTTGTTTAGCCACTCCAATGTGGCAATCAAAATGAATTAGCATGACAATTTTATTTCTGAAAAGGCTGAGGGCGGCCCACTTTTATTGATGAATTTCAATAAGGACTCGACAAAAGGTCCTTTGAAATTGACTGTTCCCCTGTCTCCACTTGACCTTCAGGTGTCCAGTCTCCTCTGTGTGCGTTCGCAGGCGCTGTAAATGTCCATATCAGTTGTATGGTTTTACGATGGCGCTCCGAAGCCGCATTAATGGAGGCTCAGAGAATGTAAGAACCTTAGGTAATAGAAGGAGCTGAATAAATGATGGCCGACTTGCTCATAAATCTCCAGTGTGTTTTAAGATACACATCCAAACTCAAATTCATTTCCCCTGTCGCTAGGTTGTTGTTGTTATTTTGGATGAATATTGTTCTAATTCTCTACTGTTGATGATATAGGATATGGAATAATGTGTATATTGTTTGGGGTGTTATGGTGCTATCATTTGTAACTGACTGGATTTGAGCCAGCCATCTGGCTGAAGATCATCTTCTGGATTTTGACTAAAGCTGTCCTACGAACCGTCGGGCATTGCCACATACACAGCAAAATCCTGCTTTTTAACTCTGACCTGCAATGGCCTCTTTATACTCTAAATAAAATTTAAATTAAATAACACAGTATTTTACAGTGCGCATTACACTGGAGTACCTTTAACCTTTTAAGCCCTATTCTATACGTTGTCGTAGAACGTAACAGAGATAGCAGACCTACAAGCTCACCAATGCATTGCACTGCAGTGGTTAAGTGTCCTCAAATACATCACAAAGAAACAGCAACCCTCAAAATGGACGGCCCCCCTCCTGCTTCCTCTGATTTACTTCCTCTGATTTACGGGGCCTCCCTCGAAGAGTCGTGGACACCAAAACTCCAAGCGTGCTGCTCAGTGTTATCTACAACAGGCTTCCCAGTGGCAAAGCAAGAGGGTCAGAGCACCAGGAAAACCTTCCCCTCAGGGGAGGCCGCTAACACTATCATCAAAGAACTGCTGGTGTTTGATCTGCCCAGCATCAAAAGGTAGAGGACAGAACGGTCCTGCTGCTGTGGTGTTGCATGAGCCATGCACATACAAGAAGAGAGAGAGAGAGAGAGAGAGAGAGAGAGAGAGAGAGAGAGAGAGAGAGAGAGAGAGAGAGAGAGAGATGTGACTGGTATAATTGCGACCGCAGGGAGTCCATGTTTGGTCTGAAGGGATTTCCCACAAGGTCTCATCTGCGTCTCATCAAAGGCTACATACAGCTACATGTCACTCTCCCACAGAACTCTATCTCTTACCCCATGGGCCTGACACCAGCACATTGATTATCATACCCCAGAAGCAAGAAATACTTCAAGTTGACAACAACTTGTTCCACTGTCCACAAGACAAATCTCAACCAACATCAGTTCTTTTTCAATGCTAGCTGTTTTCTTCATCACTGATTTATAAACTGACCAGGGACAAATCGGTAGCGTACTGTTTATACTGCTGTGACCCTGTCACTCTCCAGTAGGTTTGTCCTATTGGCTATTGATGTTCAATGGCCAAGTAGCTAACCGTTAGCCCTGGTCAACCTTCCCAACAGGCATCTCATTAGCTTCCAAAGGGCATCACAGGAAACTAAGTTCTCCTCACTGTCCATCATTATCCATTTATCTGTAAAGGGCTATGGATACTGGCAGTGTCTATTCACTGCTTCACAATATGTAGATTTAGATTTTGTGTATGTTTACCAACTTTACTGGTCTTACCTGAATAATTGAGTGAATGTTGGCTAAACATTATTATAACCCCAGAAGGCCACAGTCATTGACATTTGAATTTCTCCGTAAATCCATATTTAATCTATTTCTAAATAAATCCGTGCTTTAAAATGCATTGAAACATATCAATAAGGTAACTTAAACAACACAAAGATATGTTGAGTTACTTATTTCAAGCAAGTTTCAAGTCTGCAAGTTGATTTTAATGCTCTACTGAAATTAATGGAATCAATGGCTTCCTCAAAAACAAAAATCTAAAAGGAAAAAAGTAGAAAAAAATCATAACTCCATCCCGAGTCGACCGCAGCTCGACTCGGGATGGAGTTATGATTTTTTTCTAATGTACCACTCGTCAGAGAATGTAAGGACCTTAAGTAATAGAAGGAGCTGAATAGATGATGACCGATCTTGCTCATAAATCTCCAGTGTGGTTTAAGATACACTTCCAAACTCATTTTCCCTGGTTGTCGCTATAGGTTGTTGTTGTTATTTTGTATGAATATTGTTTTAATTATCTACTGTTGATGATATAGGATGGAGTTATGATTTCTTTCTACTGTAGGCCTACCACTTGTCCTAGGACATCATAAAAAAGTAAGAGAAACGGCGGGCGGAATTCTCCTTTAACATGGACAGAGACAACCCAGACAAGCTATCCATAATAAAGCACTGAAAGTGTAAAATGGACACATAAGGGTCACTTTCAGAGTATGTTCAATTAAGATCTGTGTAGCTATGTCGTATGCGAGCGGGGTTTCGTGCAAGCGGTTGCTAGATACGGAGAGAGTATTTGTGATTGATTGAGAGAGTGAGTGAGTTAGACTGCAAGTGAGTTTCAAAGAGAGTGTGTGCACACACTCACAGCCCCTAATAAAGTATTAGTGGGACAAGCAATTTGCTGCTTTGCCAAGCTCCTTGGCATGTAAAGGAGGACTTACAATAATGAGAGAGGCAGTGGAAATGGACTCTTATCTCAACTAAAAGAGCAAAGGAGAGAAAGACTTAAATGGCATTGTATATCAGCACAGAACAGAGGGAGAGAGAGGGGGCACAGCTGATAATTCACGTTAGCTTCTTTAACCTCCAGTTAGCATTAGCCTAGCTACACAACCTGCATGGCCTTCTAAAGCTTTCAGTTATGAATGTGATGTCCAGTAAAAAAAAACAATATGTGCCTACTGCGTTAAAGTTGTATGTCCTCTCCTGAAGAGGTAATTGCAACTGTGACACCAGCGATTCAAACTTGGGGCTCCCGCTTGGGAAACTAAACATCTACCGCTCAGCAAAAGGGACTGACCCCTTGGCCATTGGAGATATTGGGCTTATGAGTGTCAGGCAGGGCAACTTGTCAACCAGTATGTCCTTTAGACACCATACGGTCTACATTTCTCAATGGAAGACCACCTCCAAACCACTGCAGATGTGCTAGTTTTATTGTATTAACATCTCCAGATTCATTCAAATAACATTGTATTCATTAGAATAAGTCCTGGATTGCAGCTTGGAAGTTGAATACCATCAAATCTATATTATTTCTTGCATACAGCTTAAAGCACCAATTTGAAGCGCTTTTTTAGAACGATTTTAGAACACGGCCATGGGGATGTCTCTTGAAATGGTTTCAAACCATTGAGACTGTTACACAGAGTTGCGGACTGGCACCTCAATTTAATGATTCATAAACACTGCATTCCTATGGTCCAGAAACAACTGTGCTAAAGCCAGGGAATGAAGACTTCATCTTATGAGTGATGTCATGAACGTGTTAAACCTGGAGCAGTTTTACAGACAATGAATAGGACGGAGGCAGATTTTTCTTAACCCACTGAATATTTGAGGTTTTCATATACTTAAATGAGATTGATTCTATGGTAGTGCTATCTCGGAACCATAAAATAGTACCCGTACTCCCAGATTATCCCCCTGGGTGCTCTTGCAGTCAGCTTTAACATATTCCCCACTTTATTCTCCATGGAACAGTTCCAGATTTTTACATATTTGACATATGACTTCAGAGGAGTAATAGATAGTTATCTGGTTCTGGGCTTTGATAAGAGTTTTTCATATTCATGAATACTGATTTGAGTGTCCTTGGCCATAGGCTAGTCTAGCGTATATAATTCTTGACTTCAACCAGGAATAGCGTATGCATTCTTAGATGTGATATTCTCACTGTTAGATCATTAATTATCATATGTGGTTTAGAAAAGAAAGCATTATAGCTCTACATCTGCATATAATTAGTGCCCTGATGTGTAGTAGTTAAGTATCTGCCTGCCAGAGGAAAACGGTGTCAAGAGGGAATATAACTCTGCCTAGTAACGAGACGTGTAACAAACTTAAATTTCCTGACCACCGGATATAAATCATAGGAATACGTTATTATCTCCACCAGGCCGGGAGGCAGGGGAGAGAGTTGTGTTTTCACCCCTGTCTGTTCGTCTGTCCGAAGCTAATCTTGCTAAGTAGAAGACCGTCTTACGCATGCTACCATTAGGACAAGGAACTGAATTTTTCAAATCGGTCAACGACAAGCGACAACTACGTTATTTTTGTGAATTCATAACCTCAGACCCACCATCCCTCCAGGCTATGGGGTACGTGTCTGCAAGGCTATGGAGTGCAACTAGCCAATTGTCCGAAAGCTGTCCGTCCGGCATATGGGATCTACTAGCAATTACAACGCTCCTGTCCTTCCATCACAAATTGGTAGGGCATGCTTCCTGGCAGAGAGGTACACTCTATTGAGCGCACCTTTGTAGTCTTGAGGATGTGAGTGAATTACTGCTCCCAATGAGATAAGTAAAGTGACAGGCCTAATACTGTTGCCTCTTTTATATGGTTAGTTGCAAATTCATGTTTTTGACTATACTGACACACAAAAACGAGCCCTGGAGGTCAAACAAATTAAGCAAAGCCTATTTAAAACCTGAACATGCACACATAATCTCTCTTTTGAAATGCTGAAGTGCAAATGTCTTTTAGCTGACAGTGACAACTCAACACAATGTATTGAAACCACCACAGCACAGGGTACTGTATATAGCAGTGATTCTCAACATGGGGTTCAGGGAGCCCCAAGGGCCCTTAAGTGAGTTCCAGGGGGTCCTCAGCTAAATGACTGATAGTTCATCTTCACCATTATTGTAGTACAGTATAGCAAGTACAGTAAGCAAATATAACTAGAGGATGTACAAGAATGGCTATTTACAAGAAGTGCTCGGGTGGTGCAGAGGGGTAAAACACTTGCCCATCACTATGGAATCCGCTGTGGTGCACCCGGCTTGCAGAGCGTTTATACGAACACAATAGGCTCTATGCACAGCAGCCATATTGGAAAGAAATTGGGCCTCTTCCTTACTTCCTTCGCAGGTTTTACCAATGATACTAATGAAGGCTTTGTTCCATTTCATGTAGCACTGTGGTTCTCAAACCTTTTTAATTTCAAGGACCCCCATAACTCTGAGAGTGTACAAATGGAACAGGTCCATTTGGTTCATTTTGGGGGCCGGGGCTCCTCACTGGCAGGTGAGCCAGTAGGGCACAACAGCAGTGGGAGGAATTAATTTGGCATAACGACTAAATTGGGAGTAATACATAGACTCTGGACAGTAAAGGAATTCTGGACCAAAATGAAAGACCACCATACCAGACAAAATCATGACTAGCATAAAACATTTTTCGTAGATTGTGGTCCCAGGGATACAAATCTCATGAAATGGGTGCCCGTGGCCTGGCTAATGCATATCAAATTTAGGGTCCTTGAAATTAAAACGGTTGAGAATCACTGGTTTACAGCGCCTGTGAGGTGGCGTAACCATGCAATATCTCTGAAAAACTACTACAGTGATATTGTTCATTGTCATTGGCAAGGATGAACGAGACACACTGGCACAGACCGGTCATTAGTCATGTCACTATTTATTCTCCACCCTTGTCTTTTTGTCTTCCTCTCCCCTCTCTCATGTGTTCCCTCTCTCCTCCTCCCACTTTCCCTCTCCTCCGTCCTGTCTCTTGCTCCCTTGCTAACTTAGCGAATTCAAGCCCTCTCTCTTATCATTTTATCGCCCTCATTTTCCCAACTGTTCCCTCTCTCTGTCTTAACTCTCTCTGTCCTCCTCTCCCTCCTCTTCACCTCATCTCTTTCCCCCCACTTCACTTTTGGTCTCTTTCTCCGCCTCTCCATCATCATCGACTCCCTCTCTCACCCTCTTCTCTCTCTCTCTCTCTCTCTCTCTCTCTCTCTCTCTCTCTCTCTCTCTCTCTCTCTCTCTCTCTCTCTCTCTCTCTCTCTCTCTCCTGGTGTAAAATGTAGCTCATTAGTTTGCTTGCCGCGCCGTCTTGTGTCAGTCTGTCCTTCACATCTCGCTGCACAGCTAAGAAGTCATTTACGCTGCTGCGTACCACCGCAGGACCGCCCCTCCCTCCCCATGCACACACACACACACACACACACACACACACACACACACACACACACACACACACACACACACACACACACACACACACACACACACACACACACACACACACACACACACACACACACACACACACTCTCACACACACACACTCAATCAGCAGCACACGCACGCTCTCTAAACCTTATGGTTCCGTCTTGATGATCCCACCGTGACACCTGGCAAAGAGAAAGAGCCCCCCAATGGCTCAAAAAACGGAGGAGTTTTTGGGCTATTGGTAGGCTTAAGGTGCTGCTGGGAGGGTGGGGTGCAGAGGACTAGGGGGAATTATCCCTATAGCACAATGATACCGGGAGGTATCAGGGAGGGCGAATGTTGTGACTGTATGTATGTATGTACAGTATGTATATATCAGCTAGTTAACCTGACATTGTCATTGCATGTATAATGTAATTTACCTACTGTACGTGCAGACTACAAATACAGTATTGTGTTTAGTCTGCAATTGGATAAAATTGGTATCCCAACCTGAAAATGTAGCTATTTTCTGTTTAATAGAGAGCTGGAGAGACCCCACTGAACAAACAGTCTATATAGCAATGATTACTATCAGAATAGATAGCATCTGTGAGAACCAATAATAAAACAGGTTTATCAAGCTGTGCGCTAGCACACAAGAGCACATTGAGAATGCATTGAAATGGCTGGGATGGCGGGGGGGTGACATTAACATTGAAGTCAATGAGACCACCTGGGTGCAAATTAAGTTTAAAGCTGCTTGCCCCAAAGCGGCGGGCCTACGGCTACACGGACGGGACTTTTGACCCTAATTGGATTGTGACATTCGGTAGGTGGTTTGAAGACACCACTTTTGGCGTAACACCATACAATGGCCAGTCACAGCTTTTAGAGTTATATGGTAGAATAATCATTTTAGCGTGCTCATCATCAGCAGGGAGGAATCTCTGGGCGAATTTTGACTGAGGGTACATTGGGATTGCAGGATGCCGGATTGGATGGATGGCGGTCTAATGCCTCTGTAGCTATACAGCAATACTGTACACATCTACTGTACACATGTAAAATACTGTCCTCCATTTAGACATTGAGGGTTATGTGATCATCATCGTGATGATAGTGTCATGGATCCCCTGTCCACTGTTCATGACATGCACAGATCTGTTTAAGAGAGGTGAGCATCCAAGCGGAAGCTTCCAGTCTGAAAAATGAAGGCAGTGCGAAAGTGTCTTAAACCTGCACTCTATCTATTTGCCAGCAGGGGGCGACTGCAAAAAGAAGTCAGACAGTCTGTATATAAGTCTATGAGAAAATAACTCTACTTCTCACTTAATGTGTTGCCTCTGTAAACATTTCCCAAATGATTTATGTTTTTGTTTTTGTAATTGGTCCCATTTGTAAAATGCAATAAAGCAGGGTACGCTTTAGGACGTGGCTACGGTGTGATTGATGTCACCATGGTACCTACATCATGATGATCAGAATAGAAGGCATAGCACTTCCACTTCCAACCTCTAGTCCAGAGGTCTTCAACAGGGGGTCCGCGGGTCCGCGGAGGTACTGCAGGGGGTCCGCGAAATTGTTGTTTGATTCAACAATATTTTAGTTTTTAAACATTTTTAAAACTTATTATTATTATTTTTTTATGTCAATTTGTCTTTAAACATAACATGACATATTTAAATTTTACATTTACAACCAGTACATCTACATCTACATCTACAACGTTAAGGCCGAAAGATTTCAAATATAAAGTGCTGGTCAAAGTACCCGTATCCTCCGTATTGTTCAATAAAAAGCTTTTCAATCCGATTGCTGGCCATTTAAACCGAAATCGGTTGGTAGGTGTATTGCACCATGATATATTATTACAAAAAAAATTAAAAAATGTAAAATGGCCGGTGATCGAATTAAAACGCTTTTTATTGAACAATACGGAAGATAACTTGCGCTTTAACTTGTAACATCCGGGAGGTCAGCACTTTAAATTTGAAATCTGAACGTTTATGTAGTAGCGTCATGGCGCTTGTGACAGATGAGAGTCATGTGAACCATGGCTACTACTGGGACAACCTGTATAGGAGCAGGCAACCATTGTTTCATATAAAACACAATTTTATACATAAATATACAATATATGTGGTGGCCCCCCTACCGTACGAGGTAGGGGGTCCCTGTTCCATCACCCCATCAGTTTGGGGGTCCCTGGCCTGAAAAGGTTGAAGACCTCGATCTGCGTCCAAATGTAGTCACTTCTGGCTACAGAAATAGTGGTGACATACATGGCAAAGATGGAACTCGAGGCTTCAAAACGGGAATCCACAAATCCATATGTGAACTCATGCATACTAGCATTTATTACGGCACAGCTCTGTAGGAGGCTAGCTGTCTATAGACTAATCCACAGAACGACAATCATTACTGCGGTGTTAAGCGGGTGCCGCTCCGCACCGCGACACCGCAGCTACAGGCAGCGCTCTGTGGATTCATAGGAGGGTTGGATCTCTTCCATCTGTGTGTCTGTCTGTGTGTTTCTCTGGAGCTGATCTCACAAAACACTTGACCGATCAGTGCCACATTTCTTGTGCACGCTGCCAGAGGGCCAACATTGTACCTCCATGCATTTTTCATAGATGTTTAATATCTTTTTTATTAAGTTTGATTTCACGATGGAAGTCAATGGGGCTTGGATCGAGCTCAAACCTTGCCCCAAAAATATGGACTCAATTTTTTGCTAAATATTCACCCCGAGTATAGGTTGTGTTTCTGCTGTGTTGAAGAACACAATAATACAGGAAGAGTGTAATTGGGGTGAAAACATGGGAAGAGTGTAGATGGGGCAGGAGACAACATGCAACTCAGGTTCGCAAGCAACTTGAACCTGATTCTGATTAGGTATAGCTGCAGGATTGTCCCATTTTTATGATGATGAGTTTTACGATGACTGAGCACAAATGGGATGTAGAGAACCGTACTCCTGTGTTGGTGAGGTCTTGACCGCGGCTGGGTGAGCCCATAAACCAAACGAACAATAAATTAGTCACACGCTCCAGCCTCACTGCAAAAACATTTAGTTGTGCTACTGCCAACATTTCATCTCTTCATCAGGATAAATAATGCTTGGGAGCGAGCCAAACCTTGATCGTGTAATGTCACAGAGAACAAAGGCTGCACGTTTTGTAGCTACAATTTATAATTTATGCATTTTAGTTGACGCTCTTTATCCGGAGTGACTTACAAATTGCAAGGTCAAGAAGAGTAAGCACTGTGAACGTTTGTCAAACAATAATAAGGCAAGGGGCATGGCAAACTCCCGAATGTTAAATTAACACTCCAGGTTTTTACTGTGCGAGAGCAAACACATGCTGGCTGCATAATTCAGGAGATCACATGCAGGTGCAGGGATATTAAAGTGCAAGACCACTTTGGTAGAGGTTTGGGTTGTGTAGTCACCTTGCCATGATGTAACTCCTACAAGAAATCAAAAATAATTGCTGCATCGATTAGACATTGATCATTCAAAATTGCTCCTCATTGACTTACATTGTACAGTGAAACAGAGTCACTCTTTTAGCACATAAACGAACGCAAACAAAAATGATTCCGACAATATAGAACATTACCAAACCCAGTAGCCTACTGTTTGATTTAGGCATTTTTATTAGGAAGAAACCCCAGACTGGATCCGCGGATCTAGATCCGGATCTTCAAATGGTAAAATCATTTTTTTATTTAAAAAACAAACTGGGTCTGGTGATGTTCCGTATTCTTTTGAATCAGCTTTGTTTGCATTCGTTTATGTGCTAAAAGAGTGACTTGTTTGTTGAGCTGTTTTCACTGTACAATGTAAGTCAATGAGGAGCATTGATTCTAATCAATGGAGCAATTATTCTTTATTTCTTGTCCACCTTTGGAGTTATATCATGGCAAGGAGACTACACAACCCAAAACTCTACCAAAGTGGTCTTGCCCTTTAATTTATCCCCAGTCCATTTTACACTGCCAGAGTTAAATGAACCCTCAGAATTGTACTGTGCACTGGTTCTGTGTACACAGTAAAGTACTCAGTGTTAGATCCATTTGTAACTCTGACAGTACGTTTTAACAGCGGGCGACTCTCGGGCGATCGCCGGGCGACATCGTCCAAAAGATAAAGAAAATCCATCTTTCATCGCCCCCCCGCCCACTTCGCCCTATCGCCAGTAGTTGCCGGCTCTCATAGACATATAATGCACTTCCGGAAAATACTATCCTGATCGCCCGCTGTTAAAACGCACCGTAAGAGTGTACAAATGGATCCTTGCGCCGCTTACGGATCCATTTGGTTACATTTGTACACTTTCATAGTTAAATGAACACTCTGGACTTCGCTGTGATGTCAAGGACCCCCCCCCCCCAAATGTATTTGGCTGCAAACCCCCATCTGAAAATATTGTGCGAGGGACCTGCATAGCAGAGGATGTGTTTTGTTAAAAAATTATAACATTATTCCAAATGTGTCAAACTTTTTCAAGATTTTTCCAAATGTTTCGAAACTACTCACTACTTGTAAAATAGGATTAAAATGATTCAACTGATCCTCATTTTTGCTGGGGTCCCCCTGGAACCCTGTCAAGGACCTCTGGGGGTCCCCGGACCACACTTTGAGAACCACTGGTCTACAGAACGGAGCACGCATGTGTTCACAATCGGATCTGAGATTTTCTACAAAATGGGCCTCTGAATCACGGTCATTTGACACACGTTCTGTTCCATTCAGCTAGTGAAGGGGATAATAAAATAGCAGTGAAGTGGCGTCAATGGAATAACAGGTTCCAAATATAAATATATATGCGTGTATTTTCACAGCCACATGCAGGAGCGTGGACTGCAGTGACTATGACAGATGGCCGTTATTTCAACGTCTACAAGCTACTGAACTCACACAACAGCCTTTATGATTATGCGTGTGTGCGTGCGTGCGTGCGTGCGTGCGTGCGTGCGTGCGTGCGTGCGTGCGTGCGTGCGTGCGTGCGTGCGTGCGTGCGTGCGTGCGTGCGTGCGTGCGTGCGTGCGTGCACATTTGTATACCCTTGTGTGCTCATGCGTGCATCTGAATGTAGAATGTGTATACTTATGTGAGCTAAGCACACTTGCAGTTGTGTATATTTGTGTGTGTGTGTGTGTGTGTGTGTGTGTGTGTGTGTGTGTGTGTGTGTGTGTGTGTGTGTGTGTGTGTGTGTGTGTGTGTGTGTGTGTGTGTGTGTGTGTGTGTGTGTGTGTGTGTGCGTGCGTGTGTGTGTGTGTTTGTGTGAGCGTGTGTGCTGAGTGCGTGTGTGCTTGCATATGTGTGTGTCTCTGAGAGGCAGAGCCGTGCACGTAGAAACAGAATATGTATGCAGTAGAAAAGGAGAGAGAGAGAGAGAGAGAAAAAGAAAGAAAGAAAGGAAATGACACAATGATTGGAAAGGCTTCCAATGCAGAGAGTCTAAGCTCATTTTTATGTAAATACTAACCTTTCAGCCATCGGACTTGTTGACATCCTGGTGCGTACAAAGATGTCTATCCTGTTGACAAGAGAGAGAGAGAGAGACACACAGACAGAGGGAAGGAGGGAGAGAGAGAAAGAGCGTGAGATATATAGAGAGAGGCCTGTCATCGCTGACTAATTGCACTGCTAGCTAACAGTTGAGTCTTCTGTTTACATTTGGACAGCCAAGGGAGCGCGAGATGAGCATCATTAATCAGATTTTTCTGTTGCATACCTATCAACACAAAGACACGCGCAAATAGCGGGCGCGCACAACACACACACACACGCACACACACGCGCGCGCGCGCGCACACACGCACACACACACGCACACACACAATTACACTATCGCAAATACCCATCAGTCATGTCTTGATTTGACACGAATGAAGGTCTTTCTAATTGCCAAAGAGTTTGCAGTGATGAATCCCAATAAACGCACAGTCCAGATCTGGTTAACCAAAACCTCTGGGGAGGGGTGGGGGGGGAGGAACCAATAGACTGCAGGCTTCAGTGTTGGTGAAAGTCAATGGGGACATGGGCCATTTCTAGCAAAACCATTTGCAAGCCATTCCATTACGTGCCACAAGATGTAATAAGATTTTGGTTGGGGGACAAATGCCTCAGTTCCCCATTGACTTGCACTGGCATTTTGATATGTGATCACTCCACTGGTTACTGGCTGCAGGGACACCTTACAGGAAAGTGATTATAAAAATAAATGTAATCACAGATGTGTAATAGGAATGCCTACACGTTTCCTTCAGGGGATCATTGTCAATTCAAATCAAACATGTGTTCTGTGTCAGCTCATTGGCATGTCAACATGTTTGCTGAGGAAATGCAATTGGTCTAAACTCACGTTCTCACATTGCCTGGAGGAGTTCTAAGGCAAATATGTCCAGCACTTATTAAGAAGTATTCCCTTTCCAAAAACTGACAGAAATCCTCTATAATATTGGATGCATACAGTAGCTTTCCAGGGATTTCTCCTGAATGGACATGTGTGTGCGTGGTGCGTGTGTGAGCCCCAACAAAAGCTCTCCCAGGTTTGAACCAGGGTTGCATTGCTCATGGGACGGCCTTGCACGCCGTGCAGGAACCTATTTGACCAGGAGCACGCGCAGGCACACACATAGATTTAAAACAACTTTAAATTCACACTTCAACAAACCCTTACAAAGGCTCCCGACACCTTTACAAAGGCTCCCGACTCACACCAAGTGGATTAACATAGGAATGAGCCTAGATGCATATCAATTGTCCATTGTGTGACCTGTAGTGTAGGTGTTAAGCGACGTGCGCGTCACGTCATTAAAATAGAGTGCAACCACGTTCCAACTCAGCATTGCAACATTGGTTTGAACCCACTAGAAGGCCCACATCCAAACAGTGAAAAATAGGCAAATACGAAAATAGCAGATCTACAAGCTCACAACGTGACACGTTGCAACTATTTCACTATTTGACGTACAACAACAAAGTATATAGGGTTTCAGTGGTTCTCACCCCATTAACTGGATTTGAAAAATCGGAAGGAAGGAAGGAAAGGAGAGAAGAGGAAATCAGAGGGCAGGAGTGGAGGAGAGAAGAGCCGGAGAGGAGAAGAAAGGAAAGGAGATAAAGGAGGAACTGTAGGGTAAAGAGGAGAAGAGAGGACCGGAGAGGAGTGCCCTGCCTTATCGTTTTAGCCTTGGACCAGTGGCTGGCGAGGGCCTCAGGTCATCTGGCACTAATGCACTGGGCCTCAGAGAGGCTCACTAATACACACTTAGACAAGGGCCACTGCAAAGGACAGAGAGGCAGAGGGACGCAAGAGAGAGAGAGAGGGTGAGCAAAACTGAACCCCACTGTGTGGTACAAGGTGGAAGGCAGGTGCTTGGAACACAGCCACCCAAAAGGAGAGGACAGAGGAAGAGATACGTGGACTAAATGAAGAGGAAGAGCAAAGTAGACAGTAATTATTATCTCTGGCCACAGGCTTGGCGTTTGCCAGTGTGTGTGTGTTCTGTGTGTGTGTGTTCTGTGCGTAAGTGCGTGCACGCTTGCGTGTCCATGCGTGCGTGCGTGTCAGTTCAGGTCCACTCTCACGTTTGATTAACACCAGCATGCGTGCGTGCGTGTCAGTTCGGGTCCACTCCCACGTTTGATTAACACCAGCATCCATTTATAAACGTGACAACACACCACAACACACCACATTAGAAGCTCAATGTCCGAGCACATTCAACTCACTTTAAGCTGTCGTAGCTCAGAGACAACGATAGGGAGCGCTCTTGATGCGTATGACTAGTGTTGTAAACACAAGTCTTTATGTGCTGTTCTACAGTGTGTGCGTGTACTATTAGTATTGTGTTTGTGTGAGTGCATGTGTGTTCTGTTTTATGTTCTCTATTTGATGTGTGTCTTTATGCTTGTGCGTGTGGCACGCACATGTGCGTTTGTGTATGGTGGTGATGCATGTGTATGACCTATGTTGACCGTGAATGTGTTCATGTGTGTTGTTTACATTGGAGCCATGCACTGATGCACATGTTATTTCAAGTACGTATGGCATCAGAAGCAACCCTTGTGTATTGTATAGATGTGGACTCAAAAAGGAATTAAAATTGTGTGTGTGTGTGTGTGTGTGTGTGTGTGTGTGTGTGTGTGTGTGTGTGTGTGTGTGTGTGTGTGTGTGTGTGTGAGTGTGAGTGTGAGTGTGAGTGTGTGTGTGTGTGTTGTTGGCCACTCCACCAGGTGACAGGTCTACTGGCCACAGTGAGCTGAACAGACAAGACACCTCACTGACAGCACATGTCCCCTCTGACAGCCTGCTGGAGTGGCCATGACAGGTACAAGTGACACGTTTTAGCCTGGACATTAACGCTATGTGACATAATGCTGCTCCCCCTGCCCTCTCTCCACGCAAGCCGAATATTTTACTTTGTCATACGACGGTGTGGCACGCCGGAAATACCCGATCTGCAAGATGTGACGCAATGCGTTGAGTTAGATGTTACACCTTTCAAATGCACAAAACTGTTACTTTTCAGGAAATGGAAAAGATTACCTGTGTTCGAAAGGATCCAATGTAGTTATCATTTAGTCACAATACTGACATCGTAGCTGACTGACAAACCTGAACATGCTTACTGCAACGTGACATGTTGTGAGCTTGTAGATCTGCTATTTGTCAGTGTGCGACACTGGTGTGCAACTATATGAATCAGGCTCTGAGTCATTTTATTTTAACTTCATTCTCATCTCTCTACTCTTACCTGTACCTTGTGTTTCACGCTCACTGCTGTTGATGCTACAACACCTGCCCCACAGGGATAAATAAAAAGGTTTATTTCATCTATTTATCTTTACTTATCTTTACCATTATGTTCTCAATTCAGATACTTCCGCAGGCACAATAATGACACTGCAGAATTCATAAGTGACAACATGTTGAATGGAGGCTAATTGCAGTTTATTTGTTGATGGAGTTTTTAATTGGTAGATAATAAAGTTAGGGTTAGGGTTAGTTTCAGACTTAACCACAAAATAAACAAAACTGTCCAGGAACTGTTGTTGTAAAATCTATCAGACCAGTTATATATACTCAGAACTACAAGCTCACAACGTGTTATGAATTTGCTATTTTTGCTTGTTGGAAAAATTAGAATATTTTGAAATCTTTTGAATTTTTTGAATGTTTTTTTTATTAAAAAAAAAGAATGAAAAGAAAAAGAAAAGAAATCTTTATACATATTATTTTTTTTACAAAAAGAGAAAGAACGGAAAATCACCTATAATGACATACCTTAAATAGGGACACCGGGTTGAAAGGGGTTAAGTATAAGTGACAATATGGATGCACATGCACACAAGGGAGAGCCTACAGTGTGCATTGTAGTGTATGAGGGCACTCATGTGTAGTGTGACAAGTGTGTACGCATTCATTTGAAAGATAGACAGACAGACAGACACACGAATGCAGACGCACGAATGCAGAACAGCTGGATTTACACATGAACACACACAGACTGTGTCACATATCTATTGTCTTATACGTATACTATGAGCGTTTTGCTGTTGGTTTCAGATTAGATAGAGTTCCGTGTTAGGTCAACACAGGGTGAAGATTCATCCAAAACGCTGTACCTTCCTAAATGTTATTAATGGGGTGTGACAATGTGTCATAGGACATCTATTCAAAACACATTTAACAGGCCTTCATTATATAACTTGACCACTTATATGTTAAAACCTATATTTGACTGGCATCCCCTAGACTCTATACTATGCTCCTTTTGCCTCTAGTCTACACCAATTCTCGACGATTCTCGAATGCTTACCCCAGAATAAGGACTAAACCATCATATACATAATTTTTTTTTATATTAGCAATTTTTTACTAATAAATGATCAAAATGACTTAGGCTGTAATGTTCTAAATAATGGATTCAGAACAATATTCTTGGGGTTCAATTAGTTATTAAAGTTATTACATTATTTTATAGTTGAAATTTTCACTGTAACAATTTCCGGTGCGTAATGCAACCAAGTATAAATCACCCTTTATTTCCTCTGGCTCACGCCCATGAATTAAAAGCCAGTATCTGTTGATAGCCTACTTTATATGGCCTGAACTAAACTAGCCAACACTGAAGGTCAGTCCAGTAAACAATGTCCTATAACATTATCAGCGTGCCATGATGTGGATACTGCAGCAACACAATGCCAAACGGCCTGGTGTAGCAATCGAATCGACTGCCTCTGCTGCGGGGGGCATGTTGCCAAACAAACAGACAACGACCACTAAGCCATGTGCTAACCTCACGTGGGGGTGATGTTTCACAGTTACTTACAGTAAGCCCGTCCATACGTTATATGAGAGTCACGGTAATGTGGCACCGTGGGAACTGGGAACGGTAGTAGCCTGGTATCCTCAGTCTGTCGTGCTACATGCTGACAGAACTGTCATCACTGGGGCAGCGTACCAGCCTCATATGAGAGAGAATGGGAGTGGTGATGAGTACACTATAGTGTATGTGCTTGCATTGGCATTTTGTGTGTGCGCACGCACGCACGCACATGCGGGCACAAGCAAAATAAGGTTCTTTTTATAGGCTACATGTGCTGCTTGCGTGTGTGCGTACGTGCACGCGGGCGTTCCCTCGTGTGCCAGTGTGCGGGCTGTATCACCCATCTGTCAGCCAATGTTAATCTATTAAAAACAAATGAAACATCTGCAAGGCTGGAAGAGATGGGGGTTTTATTATCGTTTTTTCTTTTTTTTTTTGCCCGCAACCCCTTCCATCAGGTCTCTCTCTCTCTCTCTCTCTCCCTCTCATCCTCCCTCCCTCCCTCCCTAGCTCTCTCTGTGTCCACCTCACGCTGAGAGAGAGAGAGAGAGAGAGAGAGAGAGAGAGAGAGAGAGAGCAGAGAGTCGGCATGCATGAATTGATGCAGTGGATGATTGTAAAAGCTCCGTGTCCTCAGAAGGAAGGTGAAGTCACGATCATGGTGGAAGCAGATGTGTTCATTGTTCTTCCCTGTGACAGACGCCGGGGTGAACAGGTCCGAGGGAAACAATGGCACACTTTAATGATAACCAGACGGGATTCTTTTTTCTTTTTTTTTTGTACATACATAGTTCTTTTGACATTTTATCTTTCAGAGAGATGAAGAGCTTTGTGCCATTTCCTTGCTGACTATTTCTCAGAGTCGCCCCAAACTCACCAACAACAGTAGAACCAACCAATGTGGTGACCCTGCAAAAGTAAACCCCTCAGTGTTGATTTTACCACTTAAACCCTGTATACTTAGTTGATCGGAGTCCCCCAGGGCTCACTAGGCACCCAGGCACCCTCCTGTTTTTGCTCTACATAACATTTCTTCACCGACCATGCCTGATCTAGAAGCTCACTGAGCTTGTAGATCTGCTATTTTCACAGAATGTTCGTGTTTGCCCCAAAATGGCATCAAACCCTGACCCTCTGGGTCAGGTCATAGATTATTTTTTTATCATGTCATATAAGAACTGTGTTAAAAAAAAATCCAGCGATTCTGTCAGGGAGGTGGCTCTGAATCGTTTATGATATTTAGCAATATGACATGGTGCTGATTGGTTGTGCGGCGGTGGTGCTGGGAGGTAATGTAGCCATTAGGTTATTTCTATTCTAAGCCAGAGCGTTGTTGTCGATCTGTACGTAGGTGGCCTTTTATATTTTCTTACTTCTTTGGATAAATGAGCACTTTTTGAAACATTTTTTTTAAGTCTTAGATTTTGAATGGGAAGAAATCTTTATGACCCAGGGTGTGTGGTTTTTGACATCAGACTTCAATACTCTAGCATATAGCAGTGGTGGCCATTTAGTGGTGCCACAGATAGAAACCCCATTCATTTTCCCATTGAGATTTCCGAAAATATTTATATGTGATAAAGGACTTCCGCACACCCAGTCAGTTTAAAAGCAGGTGTGGAGGCGACAAACAGTACGTGAGGTAAATCTGGAAAGATATAGGCTACCCGCACAGGCGCACACTGCCACTTGCACATTCAATAGAGGTTTTTTTTTTAATGTAAGTGTATGTGTCGTGTAGACCTTCTTCAGGTTTCACACTAAACCAAAAACCAAAAGATATTTGAGAACCGGAAAAAAGGGTATCATATAGTATATAATATAATTTAATATAAAATTTAAAAAATCACACAGAATCAAATGTTTTATGGTCATGATTCACCAGGAGCCTGGGCTGCTTGGTTCCAGGCTTAAAATATTATTTATACATTTTCGGAAATCTCTATGGGGGAAATGAATGGGGTTTCTATCTGTGGCACCACAACATGGCCGCCACTGCTATGTCCTATAGGCAGCTTGCCTAGGGTGCCATCCCAAGGGGGGTGGCAAATTTGTATCCAGAAAAAAATCTGTATGCAATTTTCCCGTCCCTAATTTGACTCCTGGCTGGGGACCTGTTTGCATGCCGTCCCCTTCTTTCTGGCCTTCCTGCCTCTCTCCGCTATCCAGTCCAAATAAGTCAATAACAAGGCCCAATTTTCAGGCGGAATAGCGTGAGGCACGCCATGGACAGCTTAATTGACTCAGGAGGAGAAGTGGGAGAGTGTTTTTCCCCAGCTGCATAATATGTTTGATGTTTTGAGGACTCGCTGTGCACTGTGTGGGAGAATAGTAGGGGGTATGTTGTTTGCAAATCAGAAGCGCATTTTAGGGTCAACAAGGACCATGATTTGCGTCATCCGCGAGCTTGGCAACTGGGCCATATCTCTATATATATATTTCTTATTAGTTTTTTTTTTTTCAATTGCTGGACCATGTCTGCCGCCGTAGTATAGTGAGTCACGCACTTGTCCACTGCTATTTTCAGCACACTTTAGGCGGAGGCACACCCAGATAGATCACACACAAGCCTGGGTTGTATCCACCTACATAATTAATTTGATGATTATGAATTGGGCTTATGAACTGGGCTTAATTGAGAAATGCCTCTTTAAGGACTAGCACCAGATGCATTCACTGTGTTTATTTCCTCCCAAGATAATTTTTACGTCATCTGCTCTTGGTGGTCTGTTTGAGGTGCTTTAGATCCATTATTGATGATTCTGCACCCCGCACATGGACATCAGTTTGCTCTTGGGAGAAATTAGATTTCTGAGGCTTTTCTTCCATGACACTGTGAAAATTATCAGTTGAAGGTGATGAAAAGCGATGATTTGATTGGTCATGATTGGATCCACTTGTAACACACCCACACCCATTAATTATATATCAGCCTAATCCAACCCACCTCGCCACTTCACTGTGGGTAGCCTACACTGCCTTTCTCCACTTCGGAAAAATTCAAAACTGAATTGAATGAAATTGCGTCTCCTCCTTCTTGCCTGGTACACAAAAGCAATGCAGTCTCTCTGAAATCCGTAAAAAGTCAAACAATTTCAACGTACTTGAGGCAAATTCCGTACGGGGAAAAAAACGGAAGGAGGAGTTTCACACACATCGGAGATAACGGAGGTTCCCATAGAAATGAATGTAACAAAAGGACTTACGGACAGAACACACAGCTGTGTGGAAACGAGGCGTAAGAGTCTAAAGAGTAAGCCCCTGGAGTCTGTGCTGCTTCTTACAACCAGCTGTTGTTGTTTTTGTTGTTGGGGTATTGTTCACTGTACATTTTGCACATACAGTACCTGACATTTGTCTTCTGTCTTTACCTATCCTAACTATTAGAAGCAGTGGGCACTATTAATACAGCACCTGGGGAGCGGTTGGGGTTTAAGTGTTTTGCTCAGGGAATTGTTAATCGAAGGGCAATAGAGGAAATGCCATGGAGTCACCAAAATCACCTGGATTCATCCTGCAATCTCCCTATTAGAGTATGAGATATCTTGTGTGAAAAGTTGTCATTTTGGTCTAAGAGTGGGACAAGAGGAAAGGGCATGGGATCACTCAAATAGGTTAGTTCCAAGGAGCAACTCAGCAAGTTTCAAAGCAATCTGCCCATTACATTTTGAGCCATTTTGTGTGCACGTGGACATTTTGAGCAAAGGCCACTGGGTCACCAAAATCAATAGGAGTCATCTTCTGAGGAACATGAAGGAAATACACAGCTAATTCCATGCCAGTCCAGCAAGTTTGAAATGTTGAGACCAAAATGGTGGACAGACATATGGACATATGGACAGATCAACATCGCCATACTTAGCGAGGCTAAAGGTGTCATAATGAATAACAAAAGCAATGAATCAACAGTTGATGGAAGAGATTGTTTTTAAGACATTTTAGCGTTTCCACCTACAGTAGGCGTACGTCAGTATTATACATGTATGCATCTGTTTGGTGTGTAGTCACTGTGCAGTCGCTCTGTTCAAAAGTGTGTACGGGTACTGTAGCAAATTGAAGTGTCTAGATTTATAGGATACTGTTGATGTTTTTTTTTAACATTAAGGTTCCATCAGTGTAATCTATCACTGTCAAAATATGGTCAAGTACAAAAAAAAAGAAAAATACAAAACAATACTTAAAAAAAAAGACGTTGATAGATAACGCATAAAGATAGATAAAGAATAGTTTTTTTCTTGACCACATTTTTACAATGATAGATGACATCGACTGAACCAAAACCTTCCTGGCCCCGGATCAAATTGTGCTAAAATATTCTCTCCTGTGCCTTCCTTGTTATTGTCCTCTCAGCTTTCCTTCTGTCTGTTTCACAAAAATAAAACACCTGGACCACCTGCTTGCCATGCCAAATAGGCTAAAGGCTAAAGCTCAATCTATGGGTTACTCCGTCACAAGACGCATCAGAATATCATTTGGTTCTTTTCGGCAAGTGACACCTGTTGTGCAACAGAGTATAAATTAGGCATTAGTCGTGACTCGTGTGGGAGAAGTCTTTGGCCTTCATTTGCAACTAAACACCATTGCTATGTTAATGCACAATGTATGCTTTACGGTAGGCTATGGTACTGTGGTTTCTCTTCTATAAAGTCAAAACAGTCAAAGCTACAATTCCACTAGCTGACAATTCCCTTCGGTCGTCTTTGTCAGGACAGATTGAACACGAGAGGCGCTTCAGTTACAAGGATTTCCTCTCCATTCTCGACTCTCCAAATGTGATTGACCTATTCGTGAAAGGCCTCAGTCAAATCACAATAGCACTCTCACCTTCAATCTATTAAATACCCCGAAAAAGGCATAGTGCTTTTGAAAGCTTAGTGGATTTGGCTTTAACCCTTTTTAAACCTGGCGTCCCTATTTCAGGCATGTTGTTATAGGCACGCAAAAAAATAAAAAAATAATCTAAAACCTCACGTGTTGTGAGCTCGTAGGTGGCTATTTCCGCTAGTCATCGTATGATGAAGTATATAGGGCTTAAGTGGTTAAAGACTCATTTGAATCCTGCCAGAAGCTGATGTCCCCGTGCTAAAAGCACAGCATCTGCACTGAATCCATGCTGCCCGCTGTGAAGGTCTCATGCACAACTATTTTTGTGCACGTGTGTGTGTCCGTACTTGTGTTTGGTTATCTGTGTGTGTGTGTGTGTATGCGCTCGCGTGAGTGTGTGTTTTTAGGTCTGTGTGTCGCACGCACGCTCGTGTGTGTAGGAGTGTGTTTGGTGCATTTGGATGCTGAGTACATGGGTGTTCCCTCCAGCGGCCCCCCTGGAGGTCACTTTGAAATGGAATAGATTTTTCTAGAACACACCCAAGGCTTTAGGGAAGGTCACTACATTAATCACAGCTAAATGCCACTGTCTGCCCGTCTCCCTTCTTAACCAAGTAACACCCACAGATAACATCATTGATTGATACTAATAATTAATTCTCCTTAAGTAGAGTGTTTGGTGTGAGAGAGAGAGAGAGAGAGAGAGAGAGAGAGAGAGAGAGAGAGAGAGAGAGAGAGAGAGAGAGAGAGATAAATGGAACCATTCAGTGGGACACCTTTAATTACCATGTGAAGACTGATTAGGTTAACGTCATTGTGGCCACAGTGGCACAGGGGCGAATAGATGTCTTCCTCTCTCTGTGGCCTTTGGTGTGGCCTGTCTTTTCCTTCTTTCAGTCTCTCTCTCTGTCAATCCATGTCTTTCCTTCAAACAGAATCAGAATTGTGTGTTTTTCTCATCTCCGTCCAGTGATGGGGTTAACGCACTACGAAAAGTTGGGTGATATTATTGCATTATTTATAGTTTTTTAAACTATCTAGCCAGTCTGGAGCCGTGAGGAACATATTTGAGCAAGACTGATGTCACATTGATGATCAGTCTCTCTCTCTCACACACACGCACGCACGCACGCACGCACGCACGCACGCACGCACGCACGCACGCACGCACGCACGCACGCACGCACGCACGCACGCACGCACGCACGCACGCACACACACACACACACACACACACACACACACACATTTTAATTCCTTTTTGAGTCCACATTATTTTTTATAACTGCAACCCTAATAACCTCTAAACCTAACCTCTAAAACCCAAACCCTAACCCCAACCTGAATCTTTTTCTAATTGTAAGCCTAAATCTTCCTTAACCATAAAACATCAATTTTTCTTGTGAGGACAAGGCAAATGGTTCTCTTCTGTTTCTCAAAATCTACTATACTTGTGGGGACATTTGGCACTAACAAGTATAGTAATACAAGTGTACACACACACACACACACACACACACACACACACACACACACACACACACACACACACACACACACACACACACACACACACACACACACACACACACACACATTTGTGGCGCTGATAGAGGGCAATGCGGCTTCAGAGTTGTTTGTGTTTTATCACGACATTGAAATAAGGCCGCTATAGCAATTTCATACTGATAACTTTCCCATTCAGTTTGCCCTCTGGCCTCTTCCATTTAATATGATGTCTGGTGCTTTAGCACTTCATTTGAGGCCGTTTTGTGACAGTAATGCAAAAGTGCCATACTTGGCACAGAAAGTAATGTTGTAATGTAACCTAACACATTACTTTTTTATTATTTAAAATGATGTGCCTGCATAGTAGACTGGCATCAATCGAAAGAAAAGGTGACAAGAAAGAAGGTTTACAGGGAGAGTGAAGTGCTAGATTGTGAGGTGGAGTCTGAGGAGTCTTCAGACCAGTGCCATGTCCACTTATTATAAGAGACTTTGGGCTTGTTTTTCTGTCACTTGTAAATATTGATAGTTGCGGGTTGCAGTTTTTTGGGCTTGTCAAGTGTCGTTGGGCTTGCGTCCTAATGTTGTTGAAACCAATGGTTCTCAAAAATGTTCTTGTCAGGGACCCCCAAATTAATATTTATTTGTCCGCGGACCCCCATCTGAAAATATTTTGTGTCTGGGACCCCTCCCCCATGCAAGATTTGTGTTGTTAAAACATTCCACATTTTTCCAATTTTTTTCAATATATATATTTAAAAAAAGTTGATCTACAAACGTGTCACAATGCGGTGTGTTGTGTGAGCTTGCAGATCGGCTATTTTCAAATAAAAGTACATTAACTAATTTAGCTGGGGACCCCCCTGTGTGTGTGTGTGTGTGTGTGTGTGTGTGTGTGTGTGTGTGTGTGTGTGTGTGTGTGTGTGTGTGTGTGTGTGTGTGTGTGTGTGTGTGTGTGTGTGTGTGTGTGTGTGTGATCATGCAACCTACTAGTCACTATGCGACTCGCCGACTCTCATTCCCTCTCTCTATCTCGCTAGCCTTCTGTCTGTCCGTCACACTCTCTCCTTCCCTGGCAGAATCCATTTAGCATGCGAGGTAAATTCCTCTGTTGAGCCACCTTTTGAAAATGTCAGGTGTTGCTCAGGAGGAATGTTGTAGCTGGATTGAGACAAATGTGATGAGAGCACACGCATGCGTGCACACACATACACACATACTGTACAGTACGATCCTTGTGGGGATGTCAGAAGCAGTTTTTCAATAAAGCTGTAATTCAGAACTTATTTTAATTGATACAAATGTTATTTCAACCAATCTGTAAGGTAGGGTGTGTTAATACAATATAACTAACCTCATTGGCAGATATCTGCATCCCATGGGGAGATAAAGCCTGGAAAATAATGACTGCCGTAACTGTAGTAGTAGTAACTGAAGTAGGCTATAACAATAGGGCTGCAACTAAAGCGAATATTGTCTTGATTATTGATTATGCATCATTCTATTCCTTCACTTTTTTTGATTACTTTTTTGATCACTTTTTCGATTAATCGCATAATCTATTCTAGAAGACATTTTTGATATTAAAACAAATATCATTATGAAACGCATCAATTAAACAGTTCTTGTCCAGCCTGTAACTAGTAGATCTGCAGTGGTTGGAGGTGGTCTCCCTGCTCTTCCATTGAGACATTTAGACCTTACTGGTTGACAAGTAGTACTGCCTGAAGCTCGTAAGTGCAATACCTCCCCTGGCCAAGTGGGGATTGCTTCTTGAATGAGCGCTAGATGTTTGATCTCCCACCCAGGAGGACACTGCAGGGTTTGAAATCCATGGGTATAGACATAACACTTACGGATCACAGCTTTAAAAATGCCATTGTGTGTGATACTCCTATCAACTTGGTTTAAGGGATTGAAGTATAAAAATGTGAATCCCAAAGCTTCTCTCCCTGCCCACACAGTTCTCTGGAATGAAAACCCACCAACCTAGCACACATCTTATTGTGGTTTTATAGTGCCTGCAGACATGCTGCTCTGCCTGCACATATACCGGTAAACAAGAACAGAGGACAATGATGCCATACAGTAGAACAATACAAACCTCTTTCTATGTGTTTTGGGATAAGGGGTGCAACAGTTAATCGAACTAATCAAGTCAATTGATTATGAAAAATAATACATTTTTAATTAAACAATATTTTTTTTACCTTTTTTAAAATACAGTGTGTGACACGTTGTGAGCTTGTAGATCAGCTATTTTCGTAGTTTTTGCATGACACCGTTGTACGAAGAAGTATAAAACAGGGCTTAAGCCGTTAATTAGACTAATAGATTTATTTGAAATTTCTTCATATCAATTTGTTGATGTATAAAAACAACAGCTCTTCTCCATTATTCAATTAATCAAAAAAGTAATCGATAGAATAATTGCTATGAAAATAATCAATAGTTGCAGCCCTAGTTGGGATTATGTATGGGAAGTTGGAGCAGCAATCCATCTCTTGATTAATGAAATAATTCATGGAAGGAACAGCATATATCACCAGAATTCTTTACATACATACTCCATTTCATTGTAATAAGCTATTGATCCATATCCATCATGGAATAAATACAGGTCAGACCATCAAACTTGGTCTGAATACATACCATAATATGTTCATGGACCCACCAAGCATTTTATAAGCTACATAGGCCTACTGCTGCTGGTGTTCATTATTTATTTCACATTTTGGTTGCACCAATGTAAAGTTAAGTGTTTGCACCACCCTGTGGTCAATGTCGGAACATTTTCAGACTTTTGCAAACGCCTGACCTCAGTGTTGTAATAACCAGGAAGGCAGCCCTCTCACCTTACCTCTCAGATGGCACATATTTTCACACAGCATAGAGTGAACCACTTTATCAGGGGAGGTACCAGCATTGTTCCGTATCGGCACAGTGCTGGTACTTCCCCTGGATATAGCAAACAGTAGGCTAGTGATGTCAGCCACAACTATGTGTGCCTGTCATACCACAAGATTGAAATGAGCTTAAAGGTTAGCACAAACTACTAGATGTTGAGAACATATTGCCATTTGGAACAAAGTCATTAAAGTTATTTTATTGTATTACCTACCTAATAATTGCTGTGCTAAATTGTGCAGGGTGACTAAACACACACACACACACACACACACACACACACACACACACACACACACACACACACACACACACACACACACACACGCACACATTACCATGAAACAATGTCTTGAAGATTAAAGGAACTAAGGCTAAATTATTTTTGAGAAGCTCCTGGCAGAGAGAGTAATTACAGGTCGACCACTCCTTTATTACATAATGCTGGCAGCTCACTCCTACACCAGAGCCAAGTCTGTCAAGTTGATGAATTTGAGAACTGGAAATGTTGGAAACCGACCGTGATAGTGGTGACGGTGACAGTGACAGCACCATCACGCAAATTTAATCTAAGTTTTGTCCCTGTGTGAAGGTATGAGATAAGTGAGCATCAATGTAATTTAATTTGTCACAGAACTTTTCACACTTTTCTTTTGGCCTCATAAAGATTCTATAAATAATCGATGGGACCTGACATTTCTGTTCCACTTACCTTGGCAGAGTAGTGGTAGCGGGTCTTTCTGAGCAATTTATGAAGTGCACGGTCAAATTAATTCAGCGAAATCACCTTCTCTCTGATATTAACATATATATGAAACGGAAAAGGACCACATGAGGACTGTGATGAATAATGAGGACCCCTTTGAAAACTAGATGATGCATCTCAAGGGCTTTATCATCTAATTACATTTTGAAATAAAATCAAATTCCCTGTGTTAAATAAACCTGTTTATCGGCACTCGAGCGGTGCAGTGGAAAAATCCCTGCACGCCACCACAGAGGTTGTGGGTTCGAATCCACCGCGGTGCATCCGGCTTTGTCGGGCGTCTACATGAACACAATTGGCCCGTGTTCGGGGGAGGGGGATATTTGTAACTGCATGTAATGGGGCTGGGGCAGCACCTGTCAGCGAGGAGTGTTGGGTGGGAGGAGTAGGACGAAGACCCTACGTCCTCCTGGTAGGGGCTCCTCACTGGCAGGTGAGTCAGTAGGATATAACAGCAGTGACAACAGAAATGTGTGTGGGGAGGAATTAATTGGCATAACGACTAAATTGGGGAGAAAAAGGGGGCACAAAATATTTATTAACAACCAATTTTCCCAAGGAAGACATATGTAGCCAAGTAATATCATAAACAAAGTTGCATATAAACGCCATAATAGCTCAAGTTCAAATAAATAAAAGAACAATACTAGTCATGCAATAGCCTGGTACAAGTTGTGCAGAAGGCTCAAGTCAATGTTGAGCAAAAAGCAAAATGGAGACAACTCCTGTGTCATCCTCAAAGCCCTCTAGAAGCATTTTAAATGATCCATTAATGTGTGAGCAGGAACATTTATAGCCATAAACACACACATACATATTGTAGCGTCCCAGGCTGCTGGTTGGCTGTGGAGGGACTTCCCAGCATGCCTCAGGGCGAATCTGTGTCATATTTATCGTGTTCATTATTTTGTTAATGTGTGCAGGGATGTGTGTTCATCATAGTTTATGTTATGTTGTTATTCTTCATTTATTTGATATACTGTACTTGTAGGTGTGGTATATTATGTAGTTAATATGTGCAGGGGAATGTGTATATTGTTGTTTATGTGTTGTTTTAACGTTATTCTTTATTTATTTTATATACTGTACCAGTATGTGTGTTAAAGGAGAACCCATGAGTGATAGGAATAGTTGTAACCTTTCTGTTAATGAGTTGCATTGTTTTTTGTTTTTGTTCTGTGTTCTTTACAGAGCCGAATAACACACTGTTCCTATCATGAAGAGTCATCATTCCTTATTGAACCCACGGTTCATTACAATATGAATGCATTTCTGTTCTCAGTTGCATCCTGCAGAACTGGCCACTTTAATGCACCATTGCTTGCACTTGTTCTACAATCTCACCATTCCTGCTCATTAAGTAGCCTACATCGCCTCCGGAGACAAAGCGGAGGAAAAGAAAACTCGTTTGGATCTCTGCAGACCTATGACAGCAGCCAAAAGTATTACAGCAAGATGAGTGACACACAAGTGGTAATGACCCATGTAGTATGTGGCAGGGACACACAATATTGGTATTTAACCACTTAAAGCTTCACTATATGTAACTTTTTTTTAGTGAATACATTTTTATTTGGACCAATCTATATGGTAGAGTATGTTAATGCAATATATACTATATGTAGGCTATGACAACTACTCGTTGAGAAGTGGTACTGCCTGAAGGTCAAAATCATCTTTCTCCCCTGAGTAAGTAGGAGTGTTCTATCAGGTCAGAGGAAACAAATTGTAGCACTTGCACGGTGTTTGAATTTCGATTAGGACATGATGCGATGTGATGCCTCGAGTGCAGACTAGCGTGGACTCCTGGATGGCAGCCCTCCCCGCCCTCCTAGCCAGCATTAGGGTCTTGAGCTCAGCAGTGTTGCTATAGCTCCGCTGTCACGTTGCATTGCGTCTATGTAGGTGGTGCGTCTCTTTCCCTTCCTATAGCTGTGCCTTGGGTTCCTGACCTTGTCCGTGACCCGCGGGAGGCCTCTGTAGAAGTCCACGTTTCTGATGTGGTCCGCCCACGTGGCATCGAGAGCCATTCGTGGCATTGTTGTGTAGACACCGTCCAGAGCTTTTTTTCTGCTGTGATGTGAGTGTCCATGTCTCTGCCCCGTACAGCAGCACTGATTCTACTGTAGCCACAAGCAGCCACCTCTTGAGGTCAGGACAGGAAATGTACACATTGTAGCTTTAAGCCCTATATATATAATTTTTTTTAATGTAATCCTCCCCCCCCCCCAAAGAAAAAGAAAAGAAAGAAAATGCCTTATCTATAAGTTCATAATGTGTCACGTCATTGTGAGCTTATAGATCTGCAATTTTCAAAAATACAAACATTTAAAAATGTTTTATGCCCAAAATAGGGACCCCAGGTTCAAAGTGGTGAAGTAAAAGAAGACCCAGCTGTGCAGCTAATGTCGCTGCCTCCCTCCCGGATGAGCTGAATAGTTTTGACCCCCCTTATCAAGGTTATTAACACCAATCTCATGGAGGGAGCCCCCCCACCACCACCACCACCGCTGACATGCTCAGAGCGTGCATGGTGCAGCTGGCTGGTGTGTTCATGGACACATTTAACCTTTCCTGTTCCCTGTGTGGAATCCTCTCCTGCTCCAAATCACACACCATGTTTAAATGATTGGCGTCCTATTGCTCTCCCTCCCATAGTGAGTAAATGCTTTAAGAAGAATGTTAAAGTGCTAATTTGTATAGCATGTTACTGCCCACCCTGGACCCTCTCCAATTTGCTCACCGGCAAAACAGTTCCACAGACGATGCCATAGCCACAACACTCCACACCCACCTAAGTGAGAATGCTGTTTGTAAACTGTAACTCAATATGTAACACCATAGTACTGTACCCTCCAGTCTCTACAACAAGGTCAGGGATCTAAGATTAAACCCCAGCCTGAGCAGCTGGATCCTGGAATTCCTGTCAGCTTGATGCCAGGTGGTGAGGATGGGCTCAAACACCTCTGCCCCTCTCTCAATACAGAAGCATCCAAAGGCTGTGTCCTGAACCCCTGACCCCCCTCTTCTACTCCATGTATACCCAGGTGGTATACGCACACCAACGACACAACAGTGACACGTCTGATCATCAACAACAACGAGACAGCGTACCGGAGAGACATAAAACAAGAAATGACAAAGTCATAATATACCCGCTTGCGGCAGGCTATTTTTGCCCCAATCTGCAGCACAAAATGTAAAAGTTGTCATTAAAATCAAATCTCAGCCATTCGAATGCAACAAAAATAACTCCACAGAGGTTCATTGGTTGGCTACCAATATAAAGTGTGTGTGTGTGTGTGTGTGTGTGTGTGTGTGTGTGTGTGTGTGTGTGTGTGTGTGTGTGTGTGTACAATATCAATGATAGTGAAAATAATTGATCTACAATTTCACAGATCTACTATTTTCACCAGCTGATATAGTTACTTCAAAATGTAGCCTACCCTTACCCAAGTCAAAACTACAGTGTTTCACTTAGAAATGTATGAACAACAAAAATGAAGACACACACACACACACACACACACACACACACACACACACACACACACACACCCAGGAGGACTGGTTGATAGTGTTGTATGCATTGTTCCTGGACAAAAGACCGGTGGTGACCAGTTAGTATTCATTTATGTATGAAAGAAATAAACTATTTTCACAATAAACTAAGTGAGTCCATAGAGTACAGGTAGCGTAAGGGCAGTCATGTTAAAAACATCAACAGTGGTGGAAAAAGTACTGTAATGTTGTACTTAAGTAAAAGTGTCAATACTGCAATGTAACCCTAACCCTTTATAAAAGTGAAGCTCACAACTTGTCTTTTGATTTCACTGTTTGAAACAGCTAGGCTTGAGTTGTAATGCATAACTGCAAGTTTGCCCTTTTCACTACTGGCTTACATGAAAGAAAAACCCAAATGGGTCCACTTGGTTTCATTAATGTCTTTTGTAAATGAAGTATTCAATAAAACGTCATAATAAAAAATAGCAGATCTACAAGCTCACAAGGCGGCGATGCGTTGTGAGCTTGTAGATCTGCTTTTTTCTGATAAAATGCAGCTGATTTTAGCATCATACCTTACATGAAAAATGTTGCTACAGTAACCTTGGTTGTAGTGTGTATTCATTCATTTGTGAACAGGGCAGTCATGTTAAAAACAGCAACAGTGGTGGGAAAAGTACTCGTATTAGTGTTGCCATGTATACTAATTACAAGCGACCTTGTTTTCTGTGAAGTTGCTTGTAAATGTAGGTAGTTGCTTTTTATTTGTTATTATTTTGTTGTGAGCTTGTAGATCGGCTATTTCCAAATCGTCTATTATGAAATAGCCGATGCATATAGGTTTAAAGTGCTCATGTAGCCTAATAGTCACTTAAATCTTTGGGCTTGTTTTCATTGACCTGGTTGCTTATTTGTCTCTCAAAATATGGCAACCGTGTCATTGTTTAGACCAACGAAGAAGAAAATGGCGGAAGCGATCCTCTTTTCCAAGGCCCGTGTGAAAGACAGTATTATGTTGAGAAAATATAAAGTCATTACAGCACCATAACATGGTTAATAAATTTTATTTTGGGATGTACAATACATGAAAATTACGAGAGTAATAACGCGACTTGCGTCGATAACTAATGGGGAGCGGACATTTGCGCGCTTGGCTAAAAACAGTTAGTTAGTAACATCATACAAGCTAACTATTAGCCAAATTCGGCTAGCGCTCGGAGGACTGCATAGTCCCATAGCTTGGGAGGACGAGGCCGCCCGTTCAGAGTATGGGAAAGTATCCCATTGGCTTAAACGACAGCCAATGACGCAAATCTGTCGAACAAATCTGTCGAATGCAAATGAATCTGTCGAATGCAAATTTGTCGAATGATGAGTCGTAGGTCTGCCTCTTCATAGACCCGCAGCTTTCGCAAGCGGGTAAAAAAGAACGGTGACAGGAGCACAACTTCTCTCTTAACGTAGACAAGACCAAGGAGCTAATTGCGGACTACAGGAAGAGAGGAGAGAGGCTAGACCCCATTGTCATCAACAGTATATATCTGCTGCTATGCTCACGCACCTTTATGTCTTACTTCAGGTACTTACCACACCGGATAGATATACGGTACTATGTGTAAATATGTAGATATTTTGTTTGTTTTTATTGATCTCTCTCCCTCTCTTCCCCTTGCCCCCCTTCTTCCTCTTCCCTTTCTCTTATGGAAATAACAAAAACTAATTTCATTCACTGTTTTTCACCTGTAAACCTGTGATGTGACAGTACGGTTGATTCTGATTCTGGCTCTAATGTAGAGTCAGCAGCTTCAAGTTCCTCTAAGTTCGCATCACAGGCCTCGCCTGGGATGAGCACATAAGCCATGTGGTAAAAAAAGGCAAGCAATGCCTCTTTAACCGCTGAAGAAGTTCAGCTTGGGGCTCAAGATCCAGGCCTTCTACAAAGGCACCAGCTGGTATGTGAGTTGCACTCACTGCCCTCAACTGGGTCTGAGTGGAGCTTCCCTCCATCCAGGATATTCTGTGCAACAGATGGTGTGTCAGTAAAGCTATAGGATTGTCAAAGACTCCAGCCACCCCATCCATGGACTGTTTCAGCTGCATGCTACGACCTGGCAGGTACAAGTAGTGGGACCACAGCCTCATGCTCAGGACCAGCAGGCTCCGAGACAGCTTTTTCCACCAGGCAAACAGGCAAACATCAAACACACACACACACACACACACACACACACACACACACACACACACACACACACACACACACACACACACACACACACACACACACACACACACACACACACACACACACACGCGCGCGCACACACACACACACACACACACACACACGCACGCTGCTATTTCTATTGTTATTTTCTTGATTAAAATAAATAGATACAATGTTCTCCTGTTGTGACAATGTTGAGGAGCCGAAGCCCAATTTTAGCCTCTTATGTATATAATGGGATATACTGTATCAATAAAGGTTCTTGAATCTTGAGTCACATGGAAGAAAGAACAGCTCAGTGAATGTTGAAACTGACTTAATATAAACACTGTGCCTGTGTTTATAGAATCCACAGAGTCAGAGCTAGTTTAACACAGCCAGCCAAGCCTCAAACTATATGAGCTTCCAATGATTAGATAAGACTCAAACAATATATGTTACTGATGAATCAATAGTTACTTTTGAAAACATGCTTATAGTCTATAGTGTTAGCCTCTTATGGGGCTAGTGGGTGATCACAGGCTTAATCAACACACCATGGCCTCCCTGTCATGTAAACTACAGTAGGTACAGTATAAGCGACCGCAACCAGTACTTCTACTCCACTCAGGGCTGCCAACATTGGACTGTCAGAATCCAGGAGATTTCGGGGGGTGTGGTTTGGGGTAATTGGTCAAGTAATTTGTCAACATTTTGCACAGTCCAATGCTCTAGAATGTGTTTTTAGAGGATAATATTAAAAATCACTGAAGTTCAAACCCTCTAGAGCAGTGGTAGGCAACAGGCGGCCCGAGCGATAATATCTGGCCCGACAAATAATTTTGTAAATAACTTACAACAGCTGACTGACAGTCCAGGTAGGATATGGACAGCAATAGCTTTGAATTGATTAAATCAGGTATGATGAAGAAATTGTTCTATTTCCATTTTTTGATTTATGTTATGTTTTCACTGTCAACTTTCCTCTTGAGACTTTTGGATGAAAAACTCCTCACTCCTCAAAAATACACCAAAGCTGTTTAAATGATACATTGTTTCTCTCCATTCTAAGAGACCTTCAACCATGAAAGAGCTCTTGTTCGAAGAGGAGTACTCTCTGTCTCCAGATAAAATGTTCACTAAATATCCTCTAAGTGAAACATTCAAGGATGACGCCTGCACAAAAAGGATTACATAAGCATTTCTGTGTGCACCTGTAACATTTGATTCCACATGCTTTTTCTATCAATTGTTATAAGGATAATTCCTTTAACAGGTCTGTTCATGAAAGTCCTTGCGGTCTTGTTTCCAATGAGGGCCTGTGAGCAATTAGGGGTTAAGAGTCTTGCTCAGGGACAAATTTCATTTAATCGACACATTTGTTGGCCTGGCCTGAAATCGTACCTGGGGCAACCAGGGCCTCTGGCTCCCTAGGCGGGCTCACTAACCACTCAGCTATGGCCGCCCCTTATACCTGCCCGTTATACCACATCTTTATGTAGTAACGTTTATAACAATACAGTTATTATATGGTTGTTTGTTGCAAGTTCTAGGTCCTACATTATCCATTGATTGTGTTCTGGACCACCATCTAATGTCTTTGAAAAAGTTTGGCCCGAGACCAAACTTACTTGCCGAACCCTGCCCTAGAGTTTCTCTTAGAGGTACAATGTTACCATCATTTGATAGTCAATGAACTGTAGCCTCACCTCATTACTTAAAAGTGAATATCTCTGTATGATTGCATACACTGACCACACCCCCCAAGCGGGGGGTTTGGGGGTCCTCCCCCCAATTAAAAAAATGTGGATCCCTGGCTTCTTTTTAAACAGGCCTGAAAAACCATCTATCAGGAAACCACAAGGGGAGGCAAATGCAATTTTCCCATAGAAAGGAGGTTTCATTCACTACCAACATTTTCCTTTTTCGCATTTGTACATAGTGTTTTGTAGTTGTTGATATGTATTATTGTGTTATTTTTTTAATACAATGTTGATGAATTGAATACACAGGACCACAATAGAAACAAGTCCCCAGGACGTTATCCTTCAGGATTTAATGTCTGACTGTACTTCGTGCTGTTTACATTTCTGACTAATAAAGTATTCAATCAATCAATCAAACAATCTCTCAGAGCCAAATTTGTACTTTTTACTCCACTACAATTATTTGAAAACTTTAGTTACTAGTTACTCTGTAGATTTAGATTATTATTACAAAACATACCTAAACCAATTGAGCGCTGTTTTATACTTGGTCTACTTTGAAAATACTGTAGCAAATCTACAAGCTCACAACACATCACAATGCCATGTGTTGTGAGCTTGACTAAAGTATACTTTTACTTTGGTACTGTAAGTATATTTTGATGCCAGTACTTTTGTACTTTTACTCAAGTAAAATTTGTAATACAGGCCTTTTACTTGCAACAAAGTATTTTTATATTGTGATATATTGCTACGTAAAGGTACTGTAAAATTAATTGTGTAGGCCTACTAACTCCACCACTGACCCCAACATCATTAAACCAGGGAGTCCAAAAAAAAAGCAGCTAGACCTGACCCAACTGCATGGAAAAAATGTCGTTTGTATCAACTGAGTCTGACATTGTTAGTGCTGCCTTAAGAGACCTGTACTCTCAGTCTCTCACTAGTGGGTGGCAGAATCTGCTGCAATAAAGAGTCTTTTAATGTGTTTTATAAGACCACCAGGCTTTACTATAAGCCCTCAAGGCCTCGATTCTCAATGGCTCATAGCAATGATACTGCCATAGTTCATAGTGTGTGCATTCAGTAAACTCCTTTTAGCAAGAGAGAGAGAGAGAGAGAGAGAGAGAGAGAGAGAGAGAGAGAGAGAGAGAGAGAGAGAGAGAGAGAGAGAGAGAAACTCATACTGACACTTGTTATGTTATGTTGTTATTCTACCCCATTTGAAATAAACTGCTACATTGGGTGCACATCTTTAATACATAGCTACTAATCTGTACTGACTGGCTCTCTGGTACAGAACTGCTGCAAACAGACAGATAAAAGTACCTCAAATCACAAAGGAAATGTGCTTTCTATTTTTGTGAGCTTGATGGAATTACCAATTATGTCAAAAGCACATTGCACACACATGGAATTAAATCAATCAAGTAACGGTTAAAATGAATTGCTCTTAAAGAGCAATTCATTTGCACCATAAATTGATTGATTTCACTCCATGCAGTTACTTTTAATCTGCTGTGCTTGTTCTGATTCATAAAACAGGCTATAATTATTCACAGCAAGTGTACCACCTACCTTCCATGTGTGGGAGTGAACAAGAGCAACTCTCACTGACATGTTTCAGCAGGCAAGAAAGACAGATTTCTGGTTTAGAGAGCAGCAGCCACAATCACCCCGGGGCTGTAATTACCTCTTGAGTGTTTTTGTATCAGCACTTGAAGAGTTGAAGCTGATCATAAACCCACCAGAGTGTTCGTAGCAGAAAGTAGCATTGCTCACGTCACCCCTGAGTGACAGGAGTGCGCAGACAGTACACGCTGTGTGACCTTTTTCAAGCAAGTGATTTGCTAAAAGGCGTAGGAGTACTAGGAGGTTGGAGAGAACGACCGAGAGAGGTCTAGTCAGCGCCGATCGGCGTTTCTGCTGTTTCATATATAGTCTATAGATTCATGTCAGACATGGAAGCTCAGGAGGCTGTGTTTTCCCGTGAGGAGATCAACAAGACGGTGTGGGAAGTACCGGAGAAATACACGCGATTAAAACAGATCGGGACGGGCGCGTATGGCTCCGTGTGGTAAGTAAGTCGCCGTTGATCGTCGCTTTATTACGTTGCACTTTTTAAACAAACGAGGTTCGGTTTCGTTGGGATCGCAGTGGAGGGAATACGTACAGCGATCGAAGCCTCGTTATACTGTAGCGCCTGCTGCCCTGCATAGAGTTACAGTGGGCCTTTATGTTTATTTACAATGTATCCAGACAGTCCCCCCCACTCTGCTATGAAAGGCTGTATAAACTAGTAATAGGGTGACATCACTGTCACACACAGACACATGCTACATTTGGCGTTGACTGCTGCATGTAGAATTGACTGACTGTCTACTTAACTGTATGTGCATTTGCTGTGTGCAAATGATGTGGTCGAGGATATGGTTTCAATTTGTGAGCATAACCTCACAAGGCAAAGGGTTTCTTCCAACGGCTTTCTCTGCAGTGCAGACAGAGGCTATGATTTTTGTTTTAATTGTCACTCATTATAGGCTACTCCTTTTTTTAAATTCCCGACTCAATTTGTTATTATGCATGTGAATTAAACTGATTTTCTCCCCATCAACTTCTGAAAAGAAACATTTTCTTCCTCTATAGGCTGTCAATGTATGTGGTGCTTTGGTTTAGCCATACTCTTTCATGCATTTTATTATTGTACGCTGTTGCACATCTGACTGACACTCTATCAATAAAGTTAGCATCATTATTAAGCAATAGCAAAGTGCATGTTGGGTGGCCTCCTTTGCAGTGCCAATGTTATATAATGAGCTATTTTTTATGTCTCTCAGTTCAGCAGTAAACGAAAAGACCAAGGAGAAAGTGGCCATCAAGAAGCTTCATAGGCCCTTTCAGTCAGAGATCTTTGCCAAGAGGGCCTACAGGGAGCTCAGGCTGCTGAAACACATGAAGCATGAAAATGTGAGTATATAGCCCACTGCTACATACAGCACAGAGAGCCCATCACACAGCACCGGATCCTCTGGAGCTCAGTTTATACCAACTGACTTCCCGTCCTCACTTCCTTCACAAGTGCTTGCTTGCGCAATCATTATTGACTCCCAAGATGAAATACCCATCTGTGATCCACGCCTCGATTATGGCGATATGAAACATTCGCCCCTCCTTGGCCTGTTCCCATGTCACTGGTACACGGTACAGACAGCCACAACGCACCGCAGCCCAATATCTCTCACCTTGGTTTTTCTTTCCCATCAGGTGATAGGACTTCTAGACGTGTTTACGCCTGCCTCGGGCCTTGACGATTTCCACGACTTGTGAGTAGTATTGAACACACCATGACAGAAAAATACCTCAGGCAGAGGCAGTGGCTGGGCTTTGATGATTGGTAGCTATAGTATCGGCCTGAAATAAAGGCCACTGCAGATCCTTGGGAAGCCGGTTTCCAGTTTTGCTAGCCAAACAATAGTCCTATCCCCTACAGGTTCAGGTTACCTGTTCTATTAGTGTCACAGGCTTCTCAATTTTCTCATCAGAGCAATGGAAAGAACTAGGGATTATTGGTCAGTGTGGTCAGTTATGGTGGTCAGTTATGGTCTCACAGCCATCTACAATATGATGCGAATGTGAAGCCTTTCTTTGGCAGAAGGAGCTTGGTGTTGCAATCAAGATGGGTTTCCTATTCCTACTGACACCATATGCAGTTCAGTTGAACATATTTCACTCCCATAATGTAGGCCAACTTCTAGATTAAACCAGATTTGTTGAGGAACTGTGACTTCTCATATTACTGCAAAATGGAGGAACAGTCAGTACACTAGGAAGAGAATGTTGGATCCCATCTAATGAGTAATGTTAATACATCCACCAGATAATATGGAGTGTATACGAGACAGGGGAACAGATGGGCTTTTGGGTCTTTAGTCGTCTCTGTGTCATAATTATGCAATAAATGACAGCTTTATTTAACTGCTGTTAATATTTATGCTATGACTTATAAAGTCCTGGTTTAGTGATAATAACCCAACTTCAAACCTGATGTTGCTGGGTTCCATCATTCTTTATTCTGGTTATTTATCTCCTCTTCCTCTCTCTGTCTATTTCTTTCTGTCCCTTTCGCTCATTCTCTCTTTTCGACCCCGTCTCCATAGCTACTTGGTAATGCCATACATGTTTACTGACCTGTCCAAGGTGCGAGGACATCTGTCTGAAGACAGAGTTCAGTTCCTGGTGTACCAGATGCTGTGTGGACTCAGGGTAAGCTGCTACAGCTGGCCTCTCACAAAGGCAAAGTCTGAATTGTCTCATCAAAAAAACTTAAATGAGACTTGCCCATGAGACAATAAGTCCCCATGCAGAAGCAGCTCATTTATTTACTTATCTATTACACTGTATGCAAAACTGGTCTGATACATTCTGGCCTGGGGCAAATCTAGAACTAATACAAATCTTATGATGCAGTCACACCAGATGCATGTGCCTTGTGCTGCATGTCATAATACAATAAAATAGATTATTGTATAATGCCAGAAAAGTGCATCGATGAATGTATTTATATATTTCTTTAGTGCAAAGTCCTCGAGCCAAGCACTTACCTCCTGGTCTGCTGTACGGAGGGTGACTAATCCCCATTTTAGTGTTTGGAGTGGGCAAGCTTTAATCATGTGCTCCTTTCCACAAGCACACAGTGGGCTTGATTACAATATGCTTATATAATTCTCTAATAATGCATTTCCGTTAATGTGGCACCGTAAAAGTACTGCACTCATTTTGGCATGTTGGCAATCTCTCTCTCTGCAACAACAACCAAAAATATCTCCATGTCCTGTTGTGTCTCCTTTTCTGCAGTACATTCACAAGGCTGGCATCATCCACAGGGTAAGTGAGAGTAAAGGGTGATTTATACTTGCGTGTTGGTGTCGCACAGATTTACAAGCTCACAGCACGTCACACCGTGACACGTTGTGAGCTTGTAAATCTGCTATCTTGGGTGTGCAACACAGTGTGCAACCTAGCATAAACCAGGCATCAATGTGGCTTGGGGTAATGTTGGCACCTCTGTCTTCGCTTGGGTAAATCTTTGAGACATTTCTCAAAAGGTCTGACTAAATAAGACTTCGCAATAGCTTTACATTTGCCAGGCACCATAAATTACAACTAACCAGGGTTTGTTCATTTTCATAGGCCCGTGTTGTAGATATCAAATCAAATCAAACTTTATTTGTATAGCACATTTCATACAGCAATTGCAACCCAATGCGCTTCACAGATCAAATAAGAAAAACATTTTAAAAACATTATTGAAAGGGAAAAGAACAAAAACATTAAAAAAACACAAAGGAGAAAAAAAAGGAGTAATGCTAAAACCTAGGTAAAGGCAATGCAAAAAAAGGTGTGTCTTAAGATTTCTTTTATAACTGTCCATGGATTCAGAGAGCAGGCAGGCTGTTCCACATTGTAGGACCATAATAGCTGAAGGCTGCTTCTCCGTGCCTTTTAGTTCTAGCCTCTGGAACATAAGAGACCAGTGCCAGAGGACCTGAGAGAGCTCTAGGCACATACCCAGAGAGAATTGCAGATAAATAGGCAGGTGCATTTCCATTTAGCGATTTAAAAACCAATAAAATGACCTTAAAATCAATTCTTAAACCAACAGGCAACCAGTGGAGGGCCTTTAAAATGGGTGTGATTTGTGCTCTCCGTCTGGCCTTAGTCAGTACATAGCTCTTTATTCTCTGTTACTTGCATTACACAGGAGTGACTGTGTTGTTTTAATTTGTCATTGTTATTGAATCATTCCTAACCCTGCCCTAACAGGTAAGATGAGTAGACTCTGATCTATGACTATGTGAGTTAGAACATGTCCTGGACCAGCAGTGCATGTGTGTATTATATGTAAGGAATATTGTGGAGGACTTGATTAAAAGGACCATACCGGTGGTCTAGATCATTGTCTATGACTCTTGGTAAACTTGACATTACTGTTGACCCTTTTCCAAAGCATGCCGTGGTTTGTGTGATGTTCGAATCATTAGATTCCATTCATTTCAGTATGGTAACTTGCAGAGACTTGAAACCTCCTTGAGATACCAAGCCAACTCACTAAGTATTGCATGATGTTTTTTTTTCAATAATAGCTATATTATTGTTGCATTATTGCATCCTGTAGAAAAGATAGATTTATGAACGAAATTCAAATGTCCATGACCTACTGTATTAACCATGCAATGTTTATCATTGACTCAGTTAATCAGGTATGTTCTGTGACGTTTTAATGACTTTAGAGAAACATTTTAATGAAGGTGAAATCTAAATTCAAAGCCATATACAGCAAAATGTCTTTTATGATATATAGCCAAAGCTGTGTATAGACAATGACGTATTGATGCTGGTATGGTCCTTTTGAGCTGGTACCTAATTACTAGCGTCTAGGGGAGTGCATCTTTGAGGTGTGTATCATTAGACAGGGGGGTGTGTGTGTGTGTGTGTGTGCGTGTGCGTGTGCGTGTGTATGTGTGTGAGACAGTGTTGATGCTTGTAGCCAGGTATATTGCAGTATTGTTTAATTTGTGAGACTTTCCAAATTCAAACCCTGTTAAAACCATGACTGACAGAAAAGGAAGAATGAAACCCTATTAGTATTATACCATAACATGGTAATTCTTCTGGTGATAAATACTTACGTTTCAGTCTCACAATTATCACGTTACAATTTAGGTGAATATACAGTGGGAGACCATATTGTGTCACATTTCTGAATCTTTCTGGTCCTGCCTACCTTTGACTGAGTCATAGTGTTGAATGGCTGTTCAAAATGTGTCAACGTTGGGCTTCAACTATCAATTATTTTCTTAGCCATTATTCTATAGATGGGTTTCCGCGCGACGTCATCACAGAGCAGAGTGTGCGATCTGCGCATGCGGGAGGTAGAACGACCCGGAAGTGCCATTCACTCTATTGTTATTTTCGGGATTTAGATAGGCATAATGCTGCTATTATAGGCATAATAGGCATAATGCTGCTATTATATACAGACAGATCCAACTTCCGACAAATCATTTTTATTGAGTAAAGAAGATATTACAAACTGCATCATTTAATCTACTTTCATTAAACCCGGTGAAGACCATTTATTTTATCAATGTGCAATGGCCAGAGCTGCTGCGGGTAATAGCGCCCTCTACAGGCTCTTCCCTCCACTGCGCGCGCATCATCCTCTCATGTTTACCAACGGGAAACCCATCTATTGATTACTTTTCTTGCAGTGTGTTATTTTTTTATTTAAACATTTTTTTTAATCTATTTCTTTTTTAATTTAAATTAGAAAATTCTAATTGATATTTTATAATCAATGTAAGGGATTAGACTGATTGACCCCTATTTAATATATGCAAAAAGAACTGAGCTTTTAGATCAGCTAAGTTTTCCCCCAAAACCAATTATTTTATTTAAACCAATTATATTTTTTTAAATTTGATTAAATCGATTAGTTCAATTAACTGTTGCACTCCTATGTCAAAGTATCAAGTTGTAAATAAAGAAAACTGTTTTAAACTGCAATCACCTCAAGTACTCACTGCAATCACCTCAGTCAAGTACTGAACATTAAGATCTCACTTTGAACAAGGCACAGGGCATATACACTACTTTGTTCTAGATGTGACTCATCTCATCTTCTCGTTTGGACAGGATCTAAAGCCTGGAAACTTGGCTGTAAATCAAGACTGCGAGTTAAAGGTTTGTGCCCTGAAGAAATCTGTGATTTGCGGAGAGAAAAAAACCTCCAGGATCACAATCAAATAGTTTCTTGTTATTGCAGATCCTGGACTTTGGGTTGGCTCGCAGCACAGACGCTGAGATGACGGGCTATGTGGTGACGCGGTGGTACCGGGCTCCCGAGGTCATTCTAAACTGGATGCACTACACGCAGACCGGCAAGACAATCATAGCTGTTACGCATTCACTTCCATTCTCATTGTCGTGTTGGCTTATACCATTGCCCTAACTGTTCCCTGGTCAACAAATCATATAGGATTCCGATAGAAAAAATCCAATAAAGAAATCCTATAAGATTTTGGAACAAATTCTATTGGATTTATTCTTATATGATTATTATCCTATAAGAATTTATCCAATAGGATTTGTTCCAAAATCTTATAGGATTGTTTCTTTTGGAATCTATAGGTTATTAGTTATTAGTTATTAGTTATTAGTTAGATTTTTCTATTGGATCCTATATGACTTCTTGACTGGGAGTTTATTTTCTTAAAGAATAATCTACTGTATTCAAATGTACATATAGGATGTATACATTACTAACATTGTGCTAACATTTAACCATTCATAAAAGCTGGGTATGAATTATAATACTATATGACACTGCCCCAGTTGAATACATTCACACATGTACTCATTCCTTCAGACAGCACTACCCCAATTCAAATGAAAAACTACAATTGTCTGAATTTGGTTTATTAACTGATATAATGATATAACACAATTGATGAAACTGCCTTTTTGCTGATCCCCTTAATATCTTGATCTCTGAGAAAGAAAGAGAGAGAGAGAGAGAGAGAGAGAGAGAGAGAGAGAAAGAAATAGAGAGAGAGAGAGAGAGAAAGAAAGAGAGAGAGAGAGAGAGAGAGAGAAAGAAAGAGAGAGAGAAAGAGAGAGAGAGAGAGAGAGAGAGAGAGAGAGGGTGGGGGATATATAAGAGAAATATATCAGTCATGTACAGTATAGGCTACTCGAAAATGACACATCCAGTTAGTGCAAGCACAAACATTAGCCTACCGCGAGTTTGATTTGATTTTGATTTGATTTTATTAGACGTTATACAGGAAAAAACACATGTTACATCATGTTCATCGTAGAAACGTCAAGGATACAGACACATAAAAGTCTTGCGACATATTTTCATTGTGGTCCTTGATCTGAGACAAACAACATTGCAAAAAAAAAAAACAGGTAGACAGTACAGTAATAAATAATACAACACTACCTACAGCATAAATACATATAATCGCATTGCTAACATACAGTAAGTGACCCTACTATTCTGCAACATTTTCTAAAAGCCATGCTTTGACCCTTATCTTAAAAAGGAGGTGGCTGCTGGTGCTCTTTATAGTCAGGGGTAGCGAGCTCCAGTTAACTGCTCCTCCAAATCTAAATGAGCGCGAGTGAGTTTGATCTATACTTCGCCATACCACGGGTTATGTGTCGAAAATAGCCGATCTACAAAGCTTGTAGATCACTATTTTTGTCGTATGAGGAAGTATACATTCAGCTGAGCTTACTTACTCTGCACAACTTCACACATTATTGTATGAGAGACGTTAGGCTATGTAGCCTGCTACATAGATGCTATGAAATGATGCAATAATATTATTTTCATAGTGTTGCCTCGTCACTGAAGTGCGCGCACGTATTTCTCAGAGTGGACACCAACCAAACCTGTGTCAAATATGAATGAATAGCATAAACGCTTCAGAGCCACCCCTGACAGAAATGCCCGGATGATTTGTTTATTTTTGGAACACAGTTCTTATGTGACGTGATCTAAGATTCCCCTATGAGGATTTCAACACAAAAAATAACGGCGCGACCCAGGGGGATAGCGCCCTTCAGCGGCAGTGACGTCAGACTTCGGTGCTCTATATGTAACTATGTTACTGTAAATATAGGAAGACAAGTAAAGAAAGAAACCTACCTCGACGCTGAAAAGGGAAGTTGCGTTCACAGATGACATGTGTCAGATCTGACTCAGTCAGGAGAAATGAAAAGTGTGCGAACTGACAGTGAGGGGAGTTCTGTGGTCAGACCATTGTCTCAGACAGTACTGTGTGATGTGTATTAGTCCACATTATTAGACCTCCGCCATAGGAAGTAGTCCTTGTTTACCATAGTGTCTAATTTATTTGGAATTTGAATGTCTATGATTGTAGGCCTATTGTATGAAAACTTTAGATGATGTCCATGTTTCAACCATACAGTGGTTTAAAGCAGTGGTTCTCAAAGTGGGGTCCGGGGACCCCCAGCGGTCCTTGAAGGTGTTTCAAGGGGTCCCTAGCAAAATTACAGTTTCTATAGAATTAGCATCAGAATCAGTTTAACCACTCTAAAGGTCCTTACACACCGGGGCGATTTTTTTCATGCGAATAATACGTTTTTTTAAAAAACCTTATAAAGTCAATGCAAGCTTCCACACCAGTTTCGCGGAGCGAAAAAAGCGTCTTTTAATTATTCGGAATGAGTCCGAATTTTGCGTATATTCGCATATTCCCCGGTGTGTAACCGCCTTAACCCTATCAGCTATTTGAAGATAGATGATCTGCAAGCTCACAGTGAATCACATCGCAACACGTTTTCAATAACATTATGATAGAGGTGACAGAAATTATTAGCAATTTTCAAAATCCTATAGGATTCTATTGGAACTTTGGAAAATCCTATAGGATTCTTATAGGATTTTCAAAATCCTATAGGATCCTATTAGAAATTTTGAAAAAATGATGTTTTCACTAGGGTTACGCCACAAAAAATAACCACTGGAGGGAGTCAGTGCGGTAACTTGTATCACTTTTATAGGATCAGCAAGTTGTGCAAGTCTAGCACTTATGAGATTAATTTGAAACCCTCTTCATCACTTAGAGTGGAATAGCAATGGTAATGGTGTATCTCTAGAATCACATACTGTACCTGTGCAAGTAGAAAGCTGACTTTCATGGGAGTTATTAATGCTGTTTTCCTTATAATGCTGTAAATAATGTAAACAGAGCCTGTAAAGGGAACGTTGCACAGACAGCAACCCAGGAAAGTTTATGTCCCTCGCGGGATCATATTCCTCATTAATCACTCGGTATGCTGTGTTACAGTGCATGGCACAATAGATTCTTGTTTCTCTGGAATAGGGAGGTTTTCCTGCTATACACCCTCTTTCCTCATTCCTACTTATTCGTGTGTACAATAAAATCACGAGTGTTCATTTAACTCTGAGAGTGTAAAAAGTTAACCTTAAGGGTCTAGTAAAGTTGATTACAAGATTTGTACAATCTCAGAGTTACAAATGGATAAATTTACACGATTTGACTGTGTTCCGAGTAACAGGGGTACCACACTGGGCTCTGTCAGAAGTCCATATCTATTTACATTGCCTTTCATGATGTGCATTCTGTTTGGTTTGTCATGGATGTTCTTTTTTCTTTTTATCCCAGTGGATATCTGGTCTGTGGGCTGTATCATGGCAGAGATGATCAATGGAAAAACCCTTTTCAAAGGGAAGGACTGTATCCTTTCATCTCCCTTGTCTTTTGCCCGCATGAAGGCCGTATAACCGTTAACAAGCACATCCAGAAAAATGCATGTCTATTGAACTACTACATGTTAACAGCATGTTTATGATCACAGATCTAGTTAAACTGTCTTTAACTGTAACCCTTTGGCTATCAGACATGGATCAGTTAACACAGATCATGAAAGTGACGGGTGTACCTGGGCCCGAGTTCACGGAGAAGCTAGACAGCCCAGAGGTACGACAACAACTACAACCTGTACATTTTTCACTGTTCTGCTACAAATATTAATTTATTTTTATCAGCTGAATCAAATGATCATGTACATTGTAAGGTATTACATAACTGTCACAGGGTTGTTAATGACTGGGATGTCTTTCACCTGCATTTGAACAAAACTACAGTATACAAATATTCAGACTGTCTTTGGTCCAATTACTGTAGCCTGCCCTATACAAACAAATACTGCATAATGATAAATATCATTTGCAGGTAGAGCCAAAAGCCATACAGCTTGTCAGATGGCTCCTTATGGCTCCCATTATTGACAATACGAGTATATTATAAACTAGATATGAGCTGCTGTGTAATGATGTGTTACTTAGGATTTTTGTTATTTGTTCTTTCTGAAACAGGCCAAAAGTTACATCAAGTCTCTCCCTCGTTTTCCCAGAAAGGACTTCTCGACGGTGTTCCCAAGGGCTTGTTCCCAGGGTAAGTTCAACTGTAGCAACAACACCTTTTTCTCAACATGATTGCCACTCTTTATTTTAATCTTCACTTAAGCTGGAGAGGGTACATTCAGTGTCAATTAATGTAGTGAAAGCTGTAATCCGTAACTTTTATACCCTATCCGGGATTCAAACCCGGCTCTTCCGCATGAGAGACCAAACATCTGCCACTGACCAGGGGAAATATTGTGCTTTTGAGCTTCAGGTTGTGCTACTTGTCAACGAGTAGGTGTCCTATCTGACATCACTAGATCAAAATCTCTCAAAGTTAGAGTAGGAATTGGTGCGCCGATGGCCGAGTGGTCAAGGCACATACCACATTTCTCTGATGCAGCCCGACAGCGAATACCGGGTTCGTTTACCGAGCCAGACGGACCTGTTTGCTGCGTGTCACTCCCCGACTCTCTTCCCATTTCCTGTCAATCTACACATGGCAGAAGAGTAGGAAGACCACCTCCAACCACTGCAACCACACAGATGTATTAGTTATATTGTATTTACATACTCTGCCATTCAGATAGGTTAAAATAACTTTTTATTCATTTAAATAAGTTCCGGATTGCAGCTTTAAACAACGTTTTGTAGCATTACTTTGCTGGTAGTTTAACTAAATTTTAATTTGTGTTGTGATTTTTGCAGTTAAAGAATTGTATATGCCAGTCAACAACGGGCATATAAAAAGCCTGTTTTATACTTCAGCTATTTTCGAAGTGCAACACCGCACAACTTACAATAAATTCAGCATAACCTTGCACTAAATGTGTGGTGCCTCGTTTCCACGTTAGTCAATGTGTTCTTTTGTGAGCCTAGCGTCTAGACTAGTATCACGTGGCATGTGTGCTATTATTTATCTGCACAAAATTGTCAAGTTAAATAGCTGTGAATTTAATGCATTGGTGAATGAAATGTTTCTTGTTTTAACAATGCAGTTATTAATTAGCAAATACCTAGCAGCAAAACATTATGTACTACAATATTTGCATCGTATTTAGATTGTTGCTCATTTATACTCCCTTTACCTATGAAGATAATCCATTTCAAACAGTGAAACAGCTCACATACTTAGACATGGATGTTAAGCAATACATCCACTAGATCAGTGGTTTGTTGACAATGTTTATATGTACAGAAAATACATACATCAAAGGGGCACGGTGGCGCAGTCGGTAGCGCTGTCGCCTCACAGCTAGAAGGTCCTGGGTTCGATTCCCGCCGGGGACGCTGTGGGCACTGGGGGCGTGTCTTCTCCTCCGCGTCATCAGCGCCCATACCCTAGGTGGGGTTGGCGAAAGGGCCTACTCTGTGTGGAGTTTGCATGTTCTCCCCGTGTCTCCTAGGGTAGTTAATACCCTCACAAAAACATGTAGTAATCCTGGTCACTATACCGCCTCCCCCATGACAGCCGGGGCGCCTGATGGAGGGGAAGGGAACTGGTTGGAATAACGTGTTCCTTCCACGCGCTACGTCCAACCAGGGAAACTCCCCCCTGTCAGGTGACAAGAAGGTCAGTTGGCTCTCATGCCTGAAGGAAGCATGAGCTCGGCCCTGGCCTCCCTACTGTGGGGTGACAGGTGTAATACTGGTGTAGGGCTGGTGTAGTGCCCAGGATCACTTAGGAAATTGGCACCGGGTGAAAAAAATGGGTTACAAAAATCGCGGGATAAAAAAAAAAAAAAAAAAAAATATATATATATATACATACATCACGCAAAAAAAGCTAAAAGCTTATTTGCAGTCCCTTGTAAAATGTGAGATGTATCTGAAAAATTATAATAAACAAGTGTGTGTGTGTGAGTGTTACATAGGAGTGAGTTAAATTATTATTATTTTTCTTTTCTCTTTTCTCTTTTCTCTTTTCTCTTTTCTCTTTTCTCTTTTCTCTTTTGTGTGTGTGTGTGTGTGTGTGTGTGTGTGTGTGGGGTGTGTGTGTGTGTGTGTGTGTGTGTGTGTGTGCGCGTGCAAGAGACATGGGTACGTGAGTGTACATTCCACAAAAGGCAGGAGGAAAAGCAATAGTATAAAGATACAGCATGCAGTACAATACATTTCAAAAAATAAATAAAGATAAAAACATTAAAATTAAACAGGACTGAGGAAACTGCAACTAAAGATATGAATGGGAAGGAGGTATCCTGCTTGACAGGTCCAGCTGCTATTCAGCCATATCTTCAGGGAGGACTTAAAGGGGATAGGGGAGCTGATAGTCTTAAGCCTTTTGGGTAACCCATTCCACCTTACAGCTGCAGAGTATAAAAAGGAGTTTGTTCCCATACAGCTATCTGAAATTAGCAGGTACAAAGTCGGTGGCTAACCGCAACTAGTTTATTTTGTGAAGTTTGTAGCTTATTTTTCAAATTTGCAAATATGCCTGTGTACCATGAAGAGCTTGCATAATCAAAATGTTGTTCTAGCAAGGTTTTTCACTCTTTGATTAACCTTATTTATGGTTCTCAGGTTCAGGTTCTCAAAGTGGGGTAAAAAATACAAGCCAATATACAAGCTCATAACGTGTCACGAATCACGATGCAACGCGTTGTGGGGTTGGGGGTCCTTGACATGAAAATGTTTAAGAACAGCAGTTCAAAATCAAAGGTTTTCTAACAACAAACGGTAACAAACGGTTACGGTTACAGAATGAGCTGTTCTGTCATAACTAAGAAAAGTTCTCACCAACTTGCACAATCTCCTCAAAAGGGTACACTATTATTTTAAAGGTTTTGTCATGTCTCACATAAAGAAGATGTAGACTAGTTCACTGATTAAAAACAAAACAAAAAACTAAGCAATGATGACTAAAAAAACTATGTCATCAAAATATATTGACAATTTTGTCAACAAATAAAAACTAGACTAAAATGTTAGGGAGGGACTACAGTAGAACTAAGACAATTCATTATATGCTTGGTTGTGTGTGGGTGTAACGCTCCGAATATAGCAGTGAGCTTGTAGATCGGCTGTTTTCGGCAGTCTACAAATCAGGCATTACGACGATATCAAGGCCTGACAAAAATAATATGTGTCTACTAAATCAACTGTAGATTTAGTCGACTAAAATCGTATGATATTTAGTCAACTAAAACTAGACTAAAACTTTTCAGATGACTAAAATATGACTGAAACTAAATTGTATTCAAAAGACTAAAACTAAATCAAAATGTGCTGTCAAAATTAACACATGATGTGTGGTCTTGAAATTTCTAGCTGTCGATTTGCTGGAGAAGATGCTGGTGCTGGATGGGGAGCAGAGGCCAACTGCTGAACAGGCTCTAGAGCATCCGTTCTTTGACGGCCTGAGAGACCCGGAGGACTGCCCTGAGCCACAGCCATACGATGACAGCCATGATAACGCCACACTGTCCCTTGAGGAGTGGACGAGTAAGTGCATGAAAATAAGACATGAATGTTTTTTTTATTCAACAGACAAATGAATCATTGTTTGCTATTATAACAATGTTCAGGAGTCTGTTTTAGATTAGAAAACTGATTGGCCAAAGGCCAATAATCACAGTAAAGAACACCTTGGGTGTTCTTGTCTGAATAATTCAATTGAATATATATAGTGTGTGTGTGTGTGTGTGTGTGTGTGTGTGTGTGTGTGTGTGTGTGTGTGTGTGTGTGTGTGTGTGTGTGTGTATATATATATATATATATATATATATATATATATATATAATGCAAAAATAATTATTTTGACTTTTATCCACAGGGTTATCTTTCAGAGAAGTGAAGAGCTTTGTGCCGTTTCCTCGACGAGACTCCAAGAGAAGAAATGTGCTCACTATTCCTCATGACAGAGTTGCCCAAGAACCAACAGTTACAGTATAGAACCCTAAAATCCTCAGTGTTAATTTACAAAGTGTACAAAGTATCCATATGGACCTGTAAGGGTACATCTTCTGGTTCCATTTGTACACTCTTCTGATTTGACTGTGTACCTTTCTCAGCCTTGGCTTCATCCGTTTTCTTTCACATTGGATTCGTTAGATCTATGTGTTCATTTGTTCATGGAGCACTACACAGTAAAATCCTGTGTTCATTTAACACTGAGAGTGTTAATAACACGGAGGATTTTACTGTGTGTATTGTTATCCCAAACATGTACTGTATGTCACAATGTTCAAATTATGTTTTAGCAGGGGTGAGCAATCATTTATTAGATGTACACACGGCTCCCCAGCCCCCATTCCTTATCAGTGAAACGCCTTACAAAGTTATTGTGACACATGTCTCAGGACTCAGTGTGCTGTCTGAATGTATTTTTCTATATAAGGATATGTTCTGTGAAATTGTTTGTTTTTGGAATAAATAGTCAATGTTGCTGGTTAACTGTCCAGGGAAATGTCCACTTTGTATTATACATTCCACAAAACATCACATTTCAAAAATATTGATTGATACAACACAAGTCAGTCAACCAGGGTGGCCATAGCTGAATGGGTAGAGAGGCCGCCTGGTAAACAAAAGGTCCCCGGTTCATCCCTGGCCCTGGTCTGTGTGTTGATGTGTCCCTGAGCAAGACACTTAAACCCCGGGCGTTGTATTAATGGCACTTGCCCACTGATCCTAATAAGATGGGTTAAATGCAGATGACACATTTCATGTACAGTATGTGCAAATGTACTGTGATAAAAAATACCCCACAGGGGTGGGGACAATATTATAATTATATTTGTTTTACTTATTTAAAGCTGCAAAGCTGCAAAACTTATTTTAATAAATAAAATGCTATTTTAATCTGTATGTTTGGTACTATAGAGTAATATTAGAGTATGTTACTACAATATAACTAACACATCTGCAATGGTTGGAATTGGTCTGCACTCTTCCACTTAAAAATGTAGACACTGGTGTTGGGTAGGACACCTACTGGTTGACATGTAGTACTACCTGAAGCTCATAAATGCATTATCTCCCCTGGCCAAGAGGGATTGCCTCTTCGATGAGCAGTATAAATGTGGTCTCACGAGGGAGACCCCTGTTCAAAAGGCCATAAAAGTTATGGATTGCAGCTTTAAATCGTATTATCACATAACAGAAGCCCTTAGGTGACAATACTCGATTTGTATTTTACTTTAAGCCCGGTCCAAGCTTTGTGAACTAGTGCTATAAAGTGGATTAAGCTTTATTGATTTTGATGGCATAGCAGCCTAAAACAGGTTATTAGTTTATGATTTATTGCAAGAGAGAAAAGGTGTGTGCGCCTGTGTGTGCAGATAGACTGGTACCAGTATGACTGTCTGTCATTATGTAGTGACATAGCGTTGTTTTCAGTATGCGTAACTGATACAAATTACATGTACACACTACTTTGCCTCTGTGCTTAACATTTAACATAGTAAGTTTGAATCCTCCACCGTTCATTTGGCTTGGCTGGGCGTTCCAATGAACTCAATTGGCCATGTGTGCAGGTGGGAAGCCAGGCGGGGATGGAATTGACATAACTAAGGACTAAAATTCACAGAAAAAAAGAAAGAAAAAAGAAAATACATAATAATTTAGTCCCTTCCTTTCTGTACTGGTCGTGAAACCATGGCCTGGTTAAGTTGAGAGGCTGTTTTTTTCCTGGAGCTCTCCCAAAACACATAATACTATACTTTTAAAGGTGCTGTAGCCTAAGTGATATTGTTTTGTTAAAATAAGTGTTAAATAGTATTCTGATACAGTAATCAAAGATTGCTATATAGTGTTTGTTCAGTAATCCTTGTCTCTCCAGCTCTTAAATACAGAAAATAAATGTTCAGGTTGTTGATAGACAAGCTGACAAATTATCTGGGGTTCTCTCTCCCAATTGGATTTGTAACCCACCAGAAAATGTATTTTTTGTTTACTGTTATTGAACAAACATTCTATAACAGGGGTCTTCAATGTTAAGGACCTACCCCTTTGCTGGAAGAGAGACAAAGCAGGGACCTGCACATGTTGTTTTTGTTGAGAAAGCCGGCCATGCAACTTCACAAGATCCTTTTCAAAGCTAGCTCACCATATTTACGGTTACCTGATTGTCTCATCAATGTCTGTTGATTGTTGAGAGATTTGAGACTAGCTTGGAAGTATTCTACAGCTTTTTCACTAGCACTATCAATTATGGTAGTATATGTAATATATAATTATATTAAGGGTAGTTTACATGATTTTGTTGTTAAATAGCCCTATATTCAGATAGTAATCATTTAATATACTAAGACTCTATATTAAATGATAATAGTAACTAGAGTGTTCAGTTACAGGGGACCCCCAGCTCTTTGGAGAACAGAAAAAGAAAATTCAGGTTGGGGACTACCAATTTAGTCAATCATACAATATAAACAATTGAAATTGGAAGTGAACAATGAGCAGACAAAATTGGATCTGGAACATTATACAGCTTTTAGCTGATAAATGGTCTCTCTCTCCTGACTAGATTAAATTGGTGACCCACCTGAACATTTTTTATTAAAGAGCTGGAGAGATGGGGCCCCTGTTACTGAACAAACACTCTTTAATGTAGCGATGATTAATATCAGAATATATAGCTTTTTTGTTTGTTTGTTCTTTGTTTCTTTTTATAGTTGTTTTTTGTTTGTTTACACATTATCTTTGCTAATAATATGTTGGATTCATGTTCATGTGTACTTTCAGACATTTAATGTTTTGGAAAAAAATAAAATGTTCTCAGCACATTTGGTGGCCCCCGGCCCCTTGTAGTAACTCTGAAGACCCCTGGGGGCCCTGGACCGTTATATTATACCTCTGCCCTGGACCCCCTGTTGAAGACTCATTCGATTGAATACTTTATACTTTATTAAATAAACAGCACGAGTTACAGTCAGACATTTAGGCTAAAAGGATAACACAAAAAAGTCCTGGAGACTTGTTTCCATTGTGGTCCTAGTCTATTTATAGCAATGATTTCTATACAAATAAGGGTTTTTGTTTGAACCCAAAAACATCACTTACAGCACCTTTATTAATATGTTACGGTATTATGCATGCACCAGTTGAAATATGCCTGTAGCTTCATCAACATTACATTTTACAGTCTATAACAGTGTGCATATTTGTAAATGAGAGGTCCAAACTATAATACAATTATTTTTAACTATGCAAATGTTATAAATATATATATATATATTCAGAAATGTGAAAATTATGTCAAATTTGTTGGCGGTATATTTGCTTTGCTTTATATGGAAGCCGTTAAGGCAATAGAGTACCCTGTGTGTGCACACAAAATTCAGGGCTACAAATCCAACCATTGAGCTAAGAAGAACCTGGAGGCAACAGAGTACCCTATGCGCACATTCAGGGCTCCAAAATAGCTAAGCGGCTAGCTGAGGCTAGCAGTTCTCCCTCTCACTACTAAACTAGGTCGACCACGACCTGCAAAAAGCCGCTGTATTAGACTCAAAGCCCGGGGCACACACCACCCGCCGTGCTCTGGGTCGGGGTTCGGGTGTTCGGTCTTACCCGAACGGGCCGCCGAGAAGTCACGGACACGTTTTGAAAACCGCCAAATAATAACCGGCTTCTAAAAACAGCCAAGGGACTGGGAGTGTGAGGGAGCTAACTAAGCTAGCTGCTAACGCGCTAGCTGTGGGACAGCCGTCAGTTGGTCGAGCAGAGCGGGGCGCACGAGCGACTGGAGCCCGTGTGTCAGTCGCTTGTCACGGCAGGTAAACATGAAACGGCCGCGCGGTGTCTTCCGTGGGACCCGTGAGAGACAAACCAGTCGTTTAATTTAGAAGTCTTTCAACTGTTATTTCATTCAGAGAGGATTCATGATTGATTTATTTATTTATACTTGGCCGACAAAATAGCTGATCTACAAGCTCACACGGCGTCGCGTCCGCTACGCCTTGTGAGCTTGTAGATCCGCTGTTTTCGGGGCTTATAACGCTCTCCCCGTGAGAGCTGATGTTGGTGCTACAAAGTTAGCAGGCTAAAAAAGCTGCTGCTGTCCTTATAACTTAAAGACACTTTTTTTTGGTGATCCAGTGATACTGGCGAAACTCTGCCGAACACACTGGGTGAACTGTCGTTAGGTTACAGTGCTCAAGGCGAGACGTGTTCCCATGGTTTTAAAACTATAAGTGGAGCCTTTTTCCACAATGTTTTAAAACTGTAAATATGGCTGACATTTTACTGTGGAAATAAGGACAGTTGATCTGCCAGAGGGCGGCGGGTTCCCTCGATCCTCAGTCCTATTGGCTCTGACGTGAGTCAATCTGAACGTCGTGGACGCTGGTTGGCTGAGCTGGTCTTGTTGTGACCAGACTTCATAGTAGTTGCCAACAGTTTTATGACATAAAGTCGTGAATTATAGTCCACTCACTCGTTTCTCTTCACTGGTTCAGTGTTTTGACTGAACAGCAGCCTCTGTTTGACAGCACACCTGCTGTCATCACACTCACCTTAACCACTTAAACCCTGTGAGAGTCCCTCAGGGCTCAATACTAGTGTATTTTCTGTTTTCTGTTATTGTGGGGAAAGTCGATCTGCTATTTTCTGTGAAAGCTTTCCCCACAATACCGATGCTGGGATTCAAGTGGTTATCAGGTGAAACGTGGTTTTGATATAGTATTATAAAATAGTTTTAGCAAAGTGCAAGTGTGTGGAGGAATGTTTACACTTGCTGTTCACAACCCAGCCCCCAGAGAGCTTTTCCCCCTGCAAAACAAACCTGCACGAGTTTGGCCTTGATGTTTCTTAACCATGTCAATAATATGTCAAACAGACTTGATAAAAGTCCATGTGATTGGTGACGTTTGTTCTGGCTAATGATTTTGTGTGCCGTTTTTGCAGGGGCTTGTTTATGTCCTACAACGCTTTCTGAAATAGATGCTTATTGACAGTCATATCTATTGTAATGTCTGGCATAACCACACTGTTGGCCTTATTTTTGAATTCTAACAATATGTAAACAAGATTAATTTAGGTAGGACACAGGACTACTACTTACTTACTTAGAAGTTAGCCTTTAAAAACAGGAATGCCATGTCATTCACAAATATTATGATAATCCAAAATCCCAGACGATATCGAGTCTCATATCACAATATCTATATATATCGATCTATTGCCCAGCCCATTAGAACCATAAAGATTACGGTTCATTTTAAAGATTTCTACTTTTCTCTAGTTTTCAAAAAGATTCCAGACTTTAAGCCATGTACTTTTCATCATTAACTGGTGATGTTTGTTGTAGTCTGATAGCTACTGTGTTGTATGTTTTTTTTCCCAGCAGGTGGGGCTGCGTGGTTGGAGGCCCATGAGGAAGCCACGCCGGAGAAGTCAGCCTCCTGGGGGTGGTGGAGGAGATGTTGGTGGCCGAGGTGGAGCTGCTGGAGGCAGAAAGTCTGATGGGGCCCTCGGTGGGCGTCGGGGTGCCCGCCAGCGGTCGCCCTCCCCCTACAGCCTAAAAGTGTCCCCCAGCAGAGAGACTCTGACCTACTCCCAGGCCCAGAAGGTGGTGGAGGTGGATCTGGACGGCAGACTCCACCGCATCTCCATCCTGGACCCCATGGCTGTCATCACGGAGGACGAGATGATGGCAGAGGACATGACAGAATGCAACAGCAACAAGGAGAACACAGAGCAGCCACCCCCTCCGGCCAGCAGCGCCCACCCTACCCGTAAACCTGTCACACCACGAGGTCGCAGGAAAGACTCAAAAAATTCCTCTGCCAGGTCATCCGCATCCTCGCAGAGCCATGGCCACGGCCCCCACTCACAGGACAAGTTGCACTCGTCGTCGCACGTTAGCCTCCCCGAACCAAAGTTCCGCGTGCTAGAGACTTTCGAGCCGGTGGAGGCCCCCCCGCTGCCCACAGCCTACTACCGCTACATAGAACGCTCACAAGAGGAGCAGGAGATGGAGGCTGAATACGACATGGACGAGGAGGACACCGTCTGGCTGGAGATGGTCAACACGGGCCGTACATCGGAGGGTCACTCTGCAGTTTCAGCGGACACTTTTGAGCTGTTGGTGGACCGCCTAGAGGAGGAGGCGTACAGGGAGGCGCGCAGCCGGGCGCCCTCGCAGAGTACCATCGACGACGAAGCCTTCTGCTGCGTGTGCCTGGACGACGAGTGCCTTAACAGCAACGTCATCCTCTTCTGTGACTCCTGCAACCTGGCCGTGCACCAGGAGTGTTACGGGGTGCCCTACATCCCAGAGGGTCAGTGGCTATGCCGCTGCTGCCTCCAGTCTCCCCAGAAGCCTGTCGACTGCGTGCTGTGTCCAAATCGCGGTGGCGCCTTCAAGCAGACGAGTGACGGGCGCTGGGCGCATGTGGTCTGCGCCATCTGGATCCCAGAGGTTTGCTTCGCCAACACTGTGTTCTTGGAGCCGGTGGAAGGTGTGACTAACATCCCCCCAGCCCGCTGGAAGCTAACCTGCGTCTTGTGCAAACAGAAGGGCCGCGGAGCCTCCATCCAGTGCCATAAGGCCAACTGTTACACAGCCTTCCACGTCACGTGCGCTCAGCGTGCCGGCCTATTCATGAAGATCGACCCTGTGCGGGAAACGACTGTCAACGGTACCATCTTCTCCGTCAAGAAGACAGCCTTCTGCGAGGCCCATTCTCCCCCAGGCCAAGAGACTGCCTCGGACGAGGAGGACAGTGGGGGCAGGGTGGTAGGAGGCAGGTGCAGGGCCAATAGAGGACGCATCGCTTACACTGAAACCCCAGCAACGCCCAAACGTGGTAGGAAGAGCGATAGTGATGCCAAGCAGGGGAAAAAGAAAGGGAAGAAAAGCCCAGAGGCATCAGCAGAACATACTGGTTCACCAGTGGTAGTAGTGCCACGAATACCAACACAAAGGTAGGATTTCCTTTCTTTTTTGAATAAGCATGGATTTAGACAAGAGTCTACTCTTGCAAGAGAAAATGTTCTGGGCACGCCTTTAGCTCACTGGATAATGTGTCAACCATATAATCTCAGTGACCCTGGTTCGATTCCGGCTGCAGACCTGTGTTGCATAATTTGTTACCTCACTCTGCCATGTCTCTCTATCCTATCAAAATAATGCAAAGATTAGCTTGATGAGGACTGCACGATATTGTGGCCGATATCCGATTACAGATTAATTGAATGTACAAAATCGACCGATACTGACTACTGAGAGAACATTTTCTTAAAGGAGAATTCCGGACAAATTAAGTGTTATCTTTGATGTCTCGTTACTCACCTACCGATGTGAAAAGTAGCGTTCTTTTTTTTCATATATTCCCCTGTCGTCATTTTTTAAACACCCTCCGTTGTTATAATGGGAGCCGCTGGGTTAGTGAAGTTCGTCTATTATAACCGACGCAAAGTTGTTTTTTTCACTACTAGTATTCATAGTAGAGTCTCATGATAGTCAAACATGCGTTGAAACTATCTGCGAGGCTGCCGTCAATGGCGAACGATTTAACACTGGTTGCTTGTTTCCAGATTCTGGCAACACGAGTTGCCAGGTTCTGGAAGAAACAAGCAACCAGTGTTAAATCGTTCGCCATTAACGGCAGGCTCGCAGGAATTTTCAGCGCATGTTTGACTATCATGAGACTCTACAATGAATCGTAGTAGAGAAAAAAATAACATTGCATCGGTTATAATAGACGAACTTCACTAACCCAGCGGCTCCCATTATAACAACGGAGGGTGTTTAAAAAATGACGACAGGGGAATATATGAAAAAAAATAACGCTACTTTTCACATCGGTAGGTGAGTAACGAGACATCAAAGATAACACTTAATTTGTCCGGAATTCTCCTTTAATTCTTAAGCTCACTGCGTGAGCTAATGCCAGTGCCCCTGTTGAGCCTTGCATGCATCCCTCTCTGCCATACAGGCTGAACATTATCTGCAAAGGAATCCTCTTCCGGAAGAAGAACCCATTCATGCAGCGGCTGCACAGCTATTGGTTACTGAAGCGCCAGTCAAGGAGTGGCGTGCCGCTGGTTAGACGCTTGCACTGTACCATCCAGCCCCAGAGGAACACTGAACAGGTCAGAATGGTGAACATTTTTACACCTGGTATTCACACTGGAATGAATGCATACAATTCACCTGTAAATGCACTTAAGATGCATTGAAGGTCCTACCACCAAAACTGCCTTCTACTGCTTGTGTGGTGAGTTCTGTGCTCATAACCTAATTGTAATATTGGTTGCCATATTCACTGAATATGAATTGATGAATGAATTGTGTACAAAGGACAACAATGAAAACAAGCCATAGTGTGGGGTTTAAAATCCTCTTAACAGACCTTGTATTGAACTGTACTTTCCTGTGCTTGTCTTTGCAAACTGTTAAGTATTCAATCAATCAATTACAACAGACAGGTGTGCAGAAGAGGAGTAGCCAACATTGAAAAGCATAATTAAGTCGTCAAGGGCTGTCAGTTTTCCTCTATAGTCCCATTCGAATTGCAATGCTTTATTATTTTTAATATTCGAATATATATATATATTCTTTGATGAGAGGAAAGTAATATTAGGCTACAACTTGTTACCGCGTGTCCGAGGAAAAGACGCACATCGTCAAGTAAAAAAAATCCATTTACCAGATTTGTAGGGGGCGCATTAGAGTAACAAAAAAAATTGTCATCCGGTGGAATATTTTCTTTTCTGGCCAAAAAGTGTATTTTAAACAGGAGGTGGGGGGTGTTCAAGACAAACACCGTGGAGAGTGTTCTGTCATTATGTCAGATCTCACCCCCCAAAAAAAAGCTATTAAAATATGCGATCTAGACCATGGACCGCTCAGGTTTTTAGCTGCGGTGGACTTGGTATGGAGTTATGAAAATGTTCTCGTCCTAGGATATAATAACATCATGACCAGTCACCCCTGGGTATGGACTAGTATATATGGGAACAAAGAGAATTCAAGGTCCAGTCCTGGAGCCACATCACTCAATCAACAATCAAGAGGGGGAGGATTGCAAGGAATGAAGTACATTAGTAGAAGTAAATTAATAGAAAAGAATTAGATTTGTACGATGTACAGAGTCAGCGTACAGGAATAACACAGTAACCATGATACTGGTATAAACCCCAGAATACCAACATCAGTGAACATAGGTCCTGGTAGGTAATGTATCAATGGCATGTTTGACTCAGTAGATCTTACCTATTGTTTCTACTAATTTTATTTACTATTTGTGTGTGTTCTTTTTTTGTACTTAATTCCTTGCAATTTATGCAGCAAATGTATACATTATTTTTGCGATTTTAATACGTATAGTAGTGGACTTATTGCCTTCACCATATCACCTGTATGAGTGCTCTGTTTCCTCTTGATTGTTGATTGAACACGTCTGTTGATTGTTTAGCGTGGCTCCACCCTACAAGTGGCTGGTCAGTTTTTCCAGTTCATTCAGATATCTGATGCCTATGATGAATTGTTTTGTAAGTGAAGCCACTGTGTGGGACCACTTCTTCTGTTTTTCAGTATTGCCATATCCAAAATGAGTGAAAATCCAGACCAGGCCTATTAACACACTAACTTTAAAAATGCAAAAACTACCTAATTGTTGGAACGTTTGTTTGGAATGTGTCTTATGTTTGCAACGTATTGTGCTTCTTAGCCGCCTGAGGAGATAGACGAGAAGGTGTCTGCAGCCAGAGAGGCCCTGAGGTACTGGCAGAAGCTTAGGCATGACCTGGAGAGAGCAAGGCTATTGGTGGAGCTCATCCGCAAGAGGGAGAAACTCAAACGAGAGCAGGTAACATGGAACGCTGTGTGAAACTCAATGTGTTGTTTTTATGGTCTTGGCTTGCTACAAAGCTCCACTGGAGTTGCCTCAGAAACAAGAACCACTGTAACCGTAGACTAGAAAGTGTCTGAACAGTTGCATTCAAATTGCCTTTAATATACCAGCTTGATTTTGGCTTTTTAGTGACAAATTTGAGAATGCATCCATAACTCAATAAATCAATAGTGAATACTGTCACAGTCATGTTTTTTTTTTATTAGTAGTCTTTGGAGTTACACTTCAGTATAAGAATGATTCATTAAAAAATTAATTTTGGGAGTCATTTACGTACATTGCAAAATGTGAATAATCATAATGTGAGCTTTACCCTTAAGGAATTTAAAGGCTGGGTATATTCTTAGAAAGCCTTTCTGAACTTCTGTCTCACCTTGTCTTTATGCAATCCACCTCCACAGGTAAAAGTTCACGAAGCAGCCCTGGAGATGCAGTTGACCCCCATGTTAGTTCTGCTGCGTTCCACACTGGACCAACTACAGGAGAAAGACACAGCTGGAATCTTTGCAGAGCCAGTCGACCTCAAAGAGGTCAGGAATAACTACGTTATTTTGTATTGTGTTTCCATCTCAGGAAACTGCTCTGATGTGACTAGTCAGTGAGTTGCCTGATGATGTGGTAAGAGTTAGTGTGGGTACTCTTCATAAACTGTTATGGTCAGATTGGTTCATGGCTGGATATTGTAGTGAAGTAGATGAAGAGTGGGACCTGAAGTCAACTTTTCTGCCTGTGGAAGAGATGCTTGGCAGCATCTGTCGACAATTCCTTGGCATTTAACTTTAACTTATTGTCACATCACAGGTGTAAAGAAGTGGGTGAATTAGTTTCGTTGTACAAGCTCCCATCATTTGTAATGATCAGGAAAGGGGAAAAGAATAGGGATATATGGAAAAACAGGTCAGATATTCAAATATTCCTCATACAAGTAGAGTGAAATATATATATTTATATACACAGTACACATACATACATACATACATACATACATACATACATACATACATACATACATACAGTACATACATACATACATACAGTAAAACCATGTCAGATATTCCTGATGTGAGTAGAGTATACATGCATACCTAGGGTGCATGGTTAGAAAAATGGCAATGGTATGGTGCAGTTAAAATGGCAGAATACAGTATACATGACGATAACACAGCAGCAGCTATATACATAAGGTGCAGCAATAGAATAGGAACAGATATAGAACATAGACCTTTGCGCATATAGTCTTAGGTGCAGGTGAGACATCATTTAGCAGCGTAGTACATCAGGCATGTCAATGTAAACATACAGTAGGTGGCAGTTTGATTTCAGCACCAGCAGAGCACCCCATAGTCTTATAGATTCATGTACATAAAAGTAATCATGTGTGGCGTCCTGTTTTGTCAGGACAGCCCGGCTACAGGCGGTGCTCAGCGTTTGTTCAACAGTTTAATGCTGGTAGCCAGGTAGAAAGTGGCCAACATTTACTGGGGTTTATGATACATTTTCGTCTTGAGGAAGAGCTAGATTTTCCCTCTTTTTTTTTAACACCTATAAACCTGTGATGTGACAAAGTTGAAGTTGTTGAAGTAGAAGATGATGCTCGAAAGCTCACCTTTGGTGGTAGTATAATAAATATCCATTTGTTCTTGATCAGTGTACAGACTTTATTTTTCTTGTCCAGCACCTGGTATTTTTATCATTTGGAATGTGCTTGACTTTGTAAACGTGTATTATTTTTTTGCACACCAGTATACATGTTACCAGGACAGGTAAAATAGTTTTGCTTTAATAACCCATGTGGCCAAACATCATCCTTAGGTCCCGGACTACTTGGAGTTCATCAGCCAACCCATGGACTTCACCACCATGCGCTCCAAACTGGAGGCCCACACGTACCGCTCAGTGGCCGATCTGGAGGTCGACTTCAACCTGATGGTGGCCAACTGCATGGTCTACAATACCAAGGACACAGTCTTCCACCGCACCGCCCTGCGCCTCCGAGACCTAGGTGGAGCCATACTGCGCCAAGCCCAGCGACAGGCCTATAACGCCGGCCTGGACCCGGACAGTGGCATGCATCTCCCTGAGTCACCCCAGAAACGAGACTTCTACAACTGCACCTGGGATGACGGTAGGTCACGTTGTATGTTTCTGTAGACCAGGGGTTTTCAACTGCTGGTCCGTGAAGGTATTGCATACAGTGTATGTGGTCCCTGACCTGACCATGCAGTCAGTAACTCGGTATGCAGTCAAATTCCAACAGACCGCGACTGTTGGAATTTGTGTGATTAATGAGTCATTGGAATTAAATACATCACTATCGGTGTTCATTTGAGAAGGCTTGTGCTTCAATTCCAAAATAAATTCTAGCTCAACGACTACAGAAGAGGATCAGCTTGTTATCCACGCACACCGTCGAGAGGCACATGTATAAAACACATCCCCTTGTAAAGATCTGGAGGAGTTGTCAGGCAGCATTCCCAGAGCTTACAGTAAAAGCTTACCTTTTGCAACTGCATATCTGTGTTGGTTTTGTCCATACCTGAAGAATAAGTACAGGGCAAGGTTAGAGACTCTGTCCCTGTCCACCATTATACCCATACATAGACGGACTATGTGCAGCTCAAGACGAGCACTAATCTTGAGCCATATCCCCACCCAACACATCAGCTGTCCGCAGGTTGATTCTTTGTTAGGATGTCTCACAATCAGTTGAAAACCCCTGCTGTAGGCTGAAGAGGGACCATAACCTTAAGTGATAATTGGCAGTGTGCTGCACCTGTTCAAGGTACTCTACAGTATCTCTAGCAAGCATTTTGGGAAGGTTGTATTTCTGGGATGGGCTACTCAACTGTATGGTACGGTACATACAGACTCAGGTGTCCGTGTTCGTCTCCTCCAGTTGACAGCGTGCTGGACCCAGACAACAGGCTGCACATGACGGTGGACGAGCAGCTGAAGGCGCTGCTGGACAAACTGGACTTGGTCACCTCGATGCGGTGTAGCGGCGCGCGCACACGACGCATGCGCCTGCTGCGCCGCGAGATCAACAACGTCCGCTACCGGCAGGGCCAGCATCCCCGCCACGCCCTCCACAACGGACACGCCAGAGACGGAGACGAGGATGACGAGGAGGGAGACGAGAAGGATACAGAGGCGGACAACGGCCTCTCGTCTTCCGACAAAGGTGGGTGACAGTATGAAATTCCAGTGCATTTTCCTATAATAAAAGCCACTATTTTAAATGCGACCAGTTGCGAACATGAGCTAACGGAACATTGTCCTCAGGTAATTGAGCCAGGGTCCCCCCCATGCACCAACCCCAACCACCCCACTGTCTCCAGTCTAGTAAGTAGGGGCCCACAGAATTTTGTTAGCCATGGCTGCCTCACAACTCCTCTCCAAGTGCTCTCTATTGTCCTCTTCTCCACATCACTCTCATGGACTCACCACCGCCATCGGCCACGTACACTCATGCCATACCATCCCACGCCTGACAACCTAGTCCAGGGTAAACCCAGGGTTGAGGTAGCTGCAGCGCAGCTGAAAACCTGACAATTCAGTCATGTGAAATGTTTCCAGCGTACATTCAGTTTACAGTTGTGAGAGCAAACTTATGGTTCACTTGCCTTGATGAGGTGTTCCATACAGCTACAGGGTTATTCCAGAGTGCCTGAAGTAAATCATCACAAATTGACGTCATTCTCCAATGTGAATACTACACCACCACATCACACTGCATACTAAATGGACATTCATTTGAAATTAATTCTCGCAATTAAATTAAGTGTGATTTTTTTTTTCTCACCCTTGTCATATTTCAGAGGATCTCAAATCCACTTCGCCCCCCACGCTGGAGCCCACCGGGCCTGCTCCTCCCCCTCGGCTGGGGGACATGCCCCTGGAGCCTCCCACCCTGCGGCCGATCACCGGGGAGCCCCTTTCCCCAGACCGGCCCTGCCTCAAACGCATCAAACTAGAAGGCGAGAGCTCCGACGGCGCTGCACTCTTCGCGGCGGACAGCAACACGGGAAACAATGATTGCACTAAAGCAAAGGAGCGGCCCCCATCGCCACCTCCCAATTTGCACAGCGGTGGGCTGGCGGCAGTCAACGGCTTGCCGGAGGCCCGCACCCCGCCACGACCCACCGCCGGTGTGGGCCGACGCACCTCCGTACTGTTTAAGAAGGCAAAAAATGGAGCAAAACTCTTTAGAGAGAGGGACAAGTCTTTGCCGAACGGGAAAGGGTCGCATGGGGACGTCGCCGCCAGTGCCCCCTCAACCCCCAGCTCCACAGCAACCACCCCTTCCATGACGCCTTTCTCCACTCCATCCAAGACCCCCCAGAGAATCCAGGGACCTCCCATCCTCCCCACACCTGAGCCTCAGACCCCCGGTAAAGACGTCAACTCTGACAGTGAGCTGGAGATGTCCAACCATAAACTGGAGAACAGTGAGTCACCTCGCTTTGTATTGCTCTTTGCGTCCTTGTTTCAGTCAGTAGTCTTGGTTTTGATGCCTTTCACCTGTGTTTTTCAGGACTTACCAATGGGATCAGTAAGCACAAAGACAGCATTTACAGCCCCTGCCCTGTTCTCCACAAAGAAATGTAAGACATGACAGGTTCTCTTTTTTTTCATTATGTCGGTAATGTCGGAAAAATTGTGAGCCCAATGCTCTGTAATATTTATTGGCAGACATGTATATCGCCACCATGCATGCCGTTGACATGACCTCCAACAAATTGAGGCAAATTATTTGAACATCTCTTTGGGCCCGGAGTGAGGGCATCGCTATATTTTCTATGACATGATGAGTGGTTCCCATGTTTGTTGGCTGACTGTTGTACCGTTCTGTCTTGCAGCAGCTCACCGCCCAAACGAAGCCTGGGGAAACCAGCACTTTCCAAAGTTCCCTTCCTAGACATTGTCAATGGAGACTGTGATTACACTGGTACAGACACAGCTTTTCTTTTTCTTTTTTTATCAATTACAGCCCGACTGATGCCAGACTTTTGAGAGTCCTTTGAAATTTTGACCAATATGAAAAAAAATAAACTAATTTAATTTAACCATTTAAGCCTATATGAAATGTTCCTATAATGACATTTATCATATGACATGATAAAAAATCGGGACACACAGGCTGTATAATTGCCATTGTCGTCCAACAAGTCAAATAATGGCCGATATATCAGTCGGGCTCTTTTATCACTCTATACAATGTCTTTGAGGCTGTGACTTCTCCATAATCTATTGGTATTGTGAAGCTCAGACATCCAAGGAAATAAGTTGTCTCTTTTGAAGGTGAAGTCAGTTGACAATGTAGCTGTGTAGGCAGCAAGCCGTAGCGCAACCATCACCTCTCACATTGTTTTGATGTATTGTACTAGAGATATGCAATTATTTTTGGGTTCCAGATTGTATTATGAACTTTTAACAAGTGTATTTGGTGTCACTTGATGTGTTGTCCTGTGCAGGTAGTGCTAGCCAAACGTCCTCAGAGGAGGACACAGAGCTGGAACCTCTGGATCTGGTGTGGGCTAAATGTCGGGGATATCCCTCCTACCCTGCTCTGGTAAGTACACTGTTCATTCGGGATGACCGTGCAAAAAATGTTTTGCAGCTGCTGATGGCACCTTGAATTGCACATCACTTTCACCTGCTTCGTCTTAACCTCTTGAGTCCTATTTCACACTTCGTCATACAGCGATGTCGCATGGTGAAAATTGAGTTTGAAACGCTGAGGAAGGCCGACGTGCCGAAACGCGTCCGTTTCTCTAGATAGACCTGTTTGCTGCGGCTGTTCACCCTTAAAGAATAAATCAAGACTATAACTGAAGAGAGTGCGGCTGTTCCTTTTATTGCATGGTGAAAATGGCTCATCTACCAGCTCACGAGTGCGACGCACGTGTTGTGAGCTTGTATATCTGCTATTGTTGGAACAGATTTTATCTAAAATCTATAATGATATGCCCAAAAATAGGGACACCATGTTACGGTGCAATTTAAAAGACATAGCGGTAAGGATATGCTGCGAAAAATGCCCATAAAGTTTTGCAGATGAGTGCAATTTGCTCTTAACACATCCACCGCCAGAGGTTAATCTCATAATGTACTCACCAGTGCCAAGGTGTTTTTGTTGTTTTTTTGTTTTTTTCATGTCGCCATAGATCTTGTTAAAATCCTTAAGATTGAGCCGTGAACGGTCTGTTTACATCCGCGAGATCTCCCTGTATCTCCCAGTGAAGACCGCGTGTCAAACGGACTTCCATGACTGTAGTTAGAGCGGATTACGTTAAACAGTGAAATGCGAGGAGAAAAAACTACAGGAAGAGAATTGAGTTTCAGTTTCGTCTGTAGAATGGGAGCGGGCGTGATCGTCGAAACCGGATCCCAAATAATTCTATTTCCTGTCATCAAACCGGAAACGGAAGTGGATCAAAAAAATTCCGAAAGTGCACCCGGACCGCGCATGCGCGAAAAGACCGCAGCCCGTAGGACTACGGGCTCGGCGCTTAACCGTTGGATTTAACGGCCCGTAGAACTACGGGCCCGGCGGTAAAGGTGTTAAAGGGAGAATTTGGGTACGATTGCTATCCATGAGGCATGTTATCAAACTCAAGTGTGCATGTAGGTAATATAACCAACATAACCAATCCTTTTTAAATGTGTGCAGAGTGAAGTAAATGGGCTCTAACCTTTTTTTATTCATTTTATTTGTAAGATCTGAACATGTTTGAAAATAAAACACTATCGTACACTTGCTCCAAGTAGAAACTCCTGGTTGTATGCCTCCACCAACCAGTTGCCGTCAGGTTTAGATTATTCTCTGCTTCTTCCCAGATTGTCGACCCAGAGATGCCTGAGGATGGGCTGCTTCACAACGGCGTCCCCATCCCCGTACCTCCCAAAGAAGTGCTCCTCCTGGGGGAGCAGAGACAGGAGGAGGCTGGAGAGAGGCTGTACCTGGTGCTCTTCTTTGACAACAAGAGGACGTGGTGAGGAACGACACACTGTGTCCACTTGTTGAAACAACTGAAGTTGTCTTTTATTTAACCACTTCCTTCATGGTACCTCCAATAGTTCAAATAAGCCATCTACTTGTAGATCTGCTATTTTCATCAATTGTTCGCCTATTTTTGCTAAATGTTTGCCTATTTTTGTGGAATGTTTGGCTATTATGCCCAGCATAGGGACACTATGGTTCATGTAGTTAAATACTAGTCTCATTTACCACTGGCTTCCCTATTTTGGGCTTTTTTTTTTTTTGGGTCATTATAAGCGGAAATTGACGCAAATTGCAAAAAAAAAGAAATGGCATATCTACAACCTCGCTTCTATTTTGGCTATTCTTCGTACAATGAAATGTGGTTAAAGGGGAATGAAACCATAAACCCATTTTTGTTACATGTGAACAGATGATAAGACAAGACAATTTCTTATTTCGGTCCATGTGTGGTTTGCTGCTATAAATCTGATGTTTTTTTGGGCGGTGTAGCTGCCCCTGTAAGTGGGGTTGGGACACCTCATTAGTACACCCTTCGCTGTACTGTGATTGGCTCATACATTAGTACACCCCTAGCTGTACTGTGATTGGCTGACTCTATTGGCTGACTCTATTCAGCACTGTGATTGGCTAGCGAGACACACGATGAAATTAATAACCTATAAATAGGACTATGCACTTAACTCATTCAGTGCCAAAAATATTTCTGGCTATATCACCCCTGTGCCAAGGCCAAAAATACATTGTAAAAAAAAAGTGCTTTGGAGCCGAGATACAGCCTTTTCAGTAAGAAGTTAAACAAGAAGTGAATGGAGCAGCAAATCTTCAAATCATCATATCTTGGGTTCTGAACCTTTAAAAAAAAAAAAAAAAAAAAATATTTTTTTTTTCATGACGTCTCAGACGTCATTGGCACTCTGGGCTTATGAAAAACGTGACGTCTGCGACGTCATTGGCACTTAATGAGTTAAAAAAACACTTTTTTTTTAAAGTGAGCTTCCATCACTGTGATGACCACTGTGATGACCACACCGCCCACTTCACACTGGGTGTGATTGTTTTTATTTATAAATCAGCGATAGCCAGGGCGTAATTTGACCGTTCTTATAGACAGTAGCTCAATGATTTTGACTAGCAAGCGGGTTATGTAAAAGAGAATCAAACTAGAAGCACAACTCAGTCACAAGTAATCAACTATTTACGGGTGCACGGCTCAGAAGATTTCAGTATCGGCAAAATAATGCCAGCGCTCACGTTATTTTTATTCAGATGGGGCACAGGCAAACCACGAATGCGTTTGGGCTGAAACGTGTTTGAAACGTGTGGCCAGGTTTTCTAGGATGACTGACCACAATGAGTGATTTGCGATACAAATATTTTGTATCGCTGTAGGCAGTGGCTGCCACGGGACAAGGTCACCCCATTGGGCGTCGACGACACGGCCGACAAGCTGCGCATAATGGAGGGCCGCAAGACCAGCATCCGCAAGTCCGTCCAGGTGGCCTACGACCGCGCCATGATCCACCAAAGCAGAGTCAGCCACGACCACGGCTTTGTGGCCTCCAGTTTCCTGTAGAGCAGCAGTGATGTCGTACACCACACCCACAGTTGGCCACTATGCATTTCTTCTTGGTCTTAAAGCAGTGGAGGGATGTAAGATGTCTCCCACTGCCAGTGTTAAATGTACTGATCCCAGCCGTGGTGTGACAAGCATGCGGCAAGCGGTACGGGAACTCTGGACTGTCTGTCACTCATTACCAAACCACTATTGTCTCACTGTAAGAGTGGTGGTAATATGCCTTTTGTGTCATTTTGAGATGTATAACTTCAGGTATGGAAAGATAAGTATCTGTAACCCAATGATGATTTAAGCATGAATTCCTTGTTGAGGAATTTCTGGGGTATACGACGCTTACGCTGTCTTACTGACTTGTGGACTTGTGTGGCTGGATCAAATATAAGACTACTTCTATTTTGTATAATGCTACTGCCAAGGAATCAAATTAGTCAGATATGAGATTTCAACATATTTATATGAAACATGGAAGACATATGAATGCATCACTGCCATCTTTTATATAATAGCTTTTTACATTTTAATATTTTACGAAAAGAAACACTTGTATATTGTAAAGACACACTTCATGTATATATGTATGTGTATTATACCCAATTTAATTTAATGTTGCGGTTTTAAAATGCGTATTGCAATCAACCCGCAAGGGATAAACTAAAGGCTGTGTATATTTGTGAGGTGAAGAGAACTCCCAATTTGCTGCAGAGTGTATTTAGCTTGTCTTTGATGTAATTTCATTGTGGCGTGTGTAAGCACGCAATACAGTGACCCACTGTTCTTTATATATGAATTCTCTTTTTTTGATACAGAGAAAATAATTTATTTATGGAAGACAGAACTATAGAAATAAAGTTTTATTGGTTGAAGTTGAGAATTACATTGTTATTTAAAACAAAAGAGAAAAAAGGGTTTTAAAACATCCAGCCAATGTTTTACAGATACAGGAATTGGATGAGTGGTTTATACAGATAGTTAACAAGCTGACCATCAGCGACAAGACTTTATTTATTGTCAACTCTTCCTAGGAGCCCCAGTTCATCAAATGGATAGGATACACCTTTATAAGCTTGTAAAAACTGCAAATTTGACCTATTCGCCAATACTTTGTCTGAAGAATCGGTATTTTCTCATATGGGGAAATAAATGCTATTAAAAACCTTTTTTGAAATCCCTTTACTATAATCATTGTGTATGTAGTAGTATTGCATTATACACACATACTGTAGATAGAGAGTGTTATCATCATGTCATCTGCCAGGTCTTTGGTCAGACGGTGGCTGTGTCTCAGATGTAGTCTTGCTCTGTCCTAGCTCCTCTATCCTCACTCCTACAAGGTTATGTAAAGAAGGAAAGGATATCTGATAAAGATGGATATGTTGCAAAATTAAAGAGCTTGTAGGTTTGAAATTTGCACTTTGTGTGGATCACAGGTTACAGGTTAAAATTTCAGTGAGTTTGAGTGTTCAAATAAAATCTGCAAGCTCTCCAATTTTATCTACCTTAATATTCTGTAGATGTCATTTCCTTCTTCACATAACCTTGTAGGAGTGAGGCGCTTGTCTTTCTCTCCCACGGTGACCTGCCACACATCCATGTAATCCTCATCTCTCCACTGTCCAGTCTCTCATGCTCCACCCTTGGGGCCCACGTCGCACTTTGTACCACATGCAACTTCTTACACAGGCTAGTAAGTACACTTTCCCTTTCATCTTCCGGGATGGGCTCTTGGATGTTAGGAAAGGCATGAGTTCCCTAAACCTCTTCCATCCGCTCCGTAGCCGTAGGTCCACCCCCCATCTGTATTTCACCAAGATAGCAAAATCTATTCACCACCCCATACATCTCTCTGCTAACTACTACACCCTCTTGCTCTGCTGCGTCTGCCTGTGGTACCTCTCTCCCTTACACTGCTCACTTAACCTCAAATGTATCACTTGACGCCTGCAGGCTTCCTTTTGCTCTACACATTGGTCCATTTTCTGATTCCTCTTGCACAGGAGAGAGGGAGTTTGTACTGACTTAAAAAGGTGTGCCTGACATTCTGAAAGTAGGGTTGTTGTGATGTGTCTACCACAGGGGTGTCCACAGATATTTTTCAACGGCCATATTTGAAGATGCCATAGGGCTGACTGCATCTCCTGTCATACTGTACATTTGGACCGTAAAGTCACACACAAATAGTCTTTTGTTGGCAGTGTAGCCAAAATGTAGCCATTCATCTGTGCTGTTAATAAAAAAACATTCAGCCTTATTTCAGCCTTTTTTCACATGCATGCACTGCATTGCTCTTATATTTACAGTCCAATAAATTGTCTTTTGTTCAAAGGGCAGTGTAGCCAAATGTAACCAGGTGTGAAAAGGTCTCTACAAAAATGAATTACTGGCGGGCCATAAATATACAATATAAATAAAAGCCATAAATAATACATTTTAGGAAGGAAGCTGTAGGCCATATAAAATCTACCCTCGTGCCATGGCTGGCCAGGCAAGACTTTGGATATGTCGGAGCGTGTTGATATAATGTCCAGTGCCTGTCACTTTTCACTCTGAACTGCTGGCCAGCAGAATTGCAAACAGGAGAGCCAAGCACAGGAGTCTCTCCCTTGCCAGTACATAGCCTCTCTAACAGAAAGCCCTATGTAGTGCCTCCTTGTGGCAACACTGGGTACATCTATCAGACCTTGGCTGAACTACAAGAGACTCAGAGGTTTGGCCCCTAGACATAGGCACACTGGTGTGTGGACATGCCCTGGTGCCCATAGACCAACCACCAGCTATGGGAACGGGCTAAGGGAGGAGCCAGGCTCAGAATTACATAGTTCCGGTCGCCATTTCCTTGGGGTACTGCAAATAAATAATAAAGCAGCCCACAACAACATCGACAGTGACTAATTACTTTGCAGATTTGAATTATTATAAACAAAACAGACATTAACCACTTAAGCCCTATTTAAACTTTGGATTTGAAATTTGAAAATAGACGATCTGCAAGGTCACAATTGAAAAAGGGAACAGACATAATGAAGGTATTTGTTAGATGAAAGTTCAAAGTTCTGAGAAATGTCCGCTACTGTTGAGTCGTATAGCTAGGTGATTTTAAAGTGACATTAATTCAATTAGGAACAGTAAACTTTTATAATATGTTTATCGGTGATAGACTGTGACCGTCTCACCTTTTCCATTAAATAAATTAACAGACATATGAAGGTGTTTGTTAGATGAAAATTCAAAGTTCTGAGAAATGTCTTTGAGTTGAGTCATATAGGGTTTTTTAAAGTGAGATTTCTCCAATTTGGAACAGTAAAATGTTATTATATGTTTACCAGTGATAGATTATGACCTTCAACTAAAATGCCTGGAATATCCGAGTAATGGTATACCTGTCCTTCCTCAGGGTGGAGTTCCCCGTCCTTCCTCGGGGTGGAGTGACAAACACGTGTCCGGTGTGCAGCACCTTTTAAATGCATGATGACAACATCAATAGTACAACCCACTTTATTCTTTCAACCTATAATAATAATAATAATAATAATAAACTTTATTTGTATAGCACCTTTCATGACATGAAATGCAGCTCAAAGTGCTTTACAGAGCAAGAATACAATTACAGTTACAACCAATTTAACAATAAAGAAAAAAAAGAAAAGCAAAAGCATAAAACAACATTAAAATAATAGCAAAAGGCAGTGAATCAGGCAATACAGTGAGGACATGGGTAACAACACAGAGATTTAAAAATCAACCAAAAAATCAGCTAAAAGCGAGAGTGAAGAAGTAGGTCGTGAGCTGTGCTTTAAAGGGACACTTCACCCCAAAAAAACTTTGTTTCAATGGATTAGTCACCCCATGGAGACTTGAATTCATGGATTTTTTTTTAGTTTTTTGTCTCATTCCTAAGACAATAATTTGATGACAGGCAGCGGTTCCGGTAGGAGACCCAACGAGTCTCCGTTGTGTCTCCTACCGGAACCGCTGCCTACCGGTCCGCTGGTCATCAAATTATTGTCTTAGGAATGAGACAAAAACTAAAAAATATCCATGAATTCAAGTCTCCATGGGGTGAAAACAAAGGTTTTTTTGGGTGAAGTGTCCCTTTAAAGCTATCGACAGAGGCTGCCTGTCTTAGGTGTTTATTCCACGCTGTCGGCCCGTAGAAGCAAAATGCTGCTTCACAGTGTTTTTTATATGTCATTGTAGGCACCTCGAGCAGGTCAGCACTTGAAGACCTGAGGGGCTGGTTTGGAACATATCTCTCTAGGCAGTCATAGAGGTAGGACCTATCACCTGCCTCCTAGTATCATTACTAACCATAACATCGTCTTAACTTAAAATAGCTTAGTTCCCTGACTCCTAAGTCTCTGGGTCAAGTCACAATGTGAAGTAATCTCTCAAGAACAGATTCTGTAGTACAAACAGCAGAGGGCGCTGTTTTTCCTTCTCAATTGGCTCTGGGTTCCCAGATTGAATGTGAAGTTACAATGTTTAAAGTTACTATGACCCAGACACCATGGCATTGAACGGGTGTCATGTTTAAAGTTCCACAACCTTGAACTGGATTTAAAGTCATAATAATACTATGGCATTGAATGTTTAAACTTTCAAACTTTAGAGGGTACCGTGCATAACCATGACCTTCAACACATGGTTAAAGGTTACAGTGAGTCAACTCAACTGTGCCATCATGACCCCACTACTCCGCTACTGTAGCTGATGTCGAACACAACATGTTTTTGAATTCCACAGCAGGCAGAGTGGCTCTCTCTAGCAATGTTTGGGAATCCCTACCAATTGACATAACATGCTTCATAGCAGAAAACTTAGGTTAGTTATCACCAAGTTAAATTTACATTCTATTTTTCATTAAAGGTGCAGTAAGTGATTTAGCTCTATATTCTGATCATGATCAATGATCAATCATTGCTAGAGGGTTTATTCAGTAACAGGGGTCCCTCTCTCTCCAGCTCTTTAGTAAACAGAAAATACACTTTGTTGGGATACCAATTTAATCCAATCAATCAGGAGAGAGAACTCATACAGGATAAACAAATGAAATTGGAAGTGATGAAACAAATAGATTTGCAGAGAACACTCTATAGCAAAATCTTACAAAGAAACAGGTGTGATGTAAATGTTTGAGGAATGTGCTCCCGTAGTTTCGTCACATTCATCTCCGGGGACAACCCTGCCAAGGGGGATGTATCTTTGAGGTCTTATACAGGGCCACAAAAAAAAGGTTCAACTGAGCTGAATCCTAAGGATTACTTCACTACCTCGAGGACTGCGAATAGGGCAAAAGGAATGCCCTCATCCCAGCACTTCTCTTACTCCAGGTAGCCTATTTCCTTCAGTTGACTATAATAACCATAGGAGGGGAGCTAGTGTAATGAGGTGTTTAGTCCCTGTCACTGCTAATCTCCAGAGTTGTTTATGTTGGAGGGTTAAGTTTGCAGCCACTTCTCACCCGACAGTAAGGAGTTTCACCGGTAGGGCGTAACGCATGCAGAGGAATACGCTATCCAACCTAGTTCCTCTTACCTGCTGAACATGCCCTGACCAATCTGTAGAAGTAGCTAACAGCAACAGAGATCGCCCTCCCCTGCTGGATCATGGCCAATTGTGTTGGTTGGAGCGCCCGGCCAAGCTGGATGCCCAGAGGGTTCAAACCCCTAGTCTCCACGGTTGGGCCTGGGTCTGGGCAGGAAGTTTTATCCTGTGCCACCCGGATGCATTGTCATTTACTCTTAGCGGCAGCTTCGGCCTGCTCTCTCTGGATCATGCAGCGGTGCACAATGCTATTGAAACCCCTCAGGTAGAAGAGTCCGATGGTCCGAAACAGTCCCATGGTCACTATCTGCTTGAGGCCTTCTATGATAGAAGTAACAGGTGACATTCCACAGGTGAGTGTTGAAAGCATGTAGCCATCACAGCCCACAGAGCTGTTGAATTTGCCTTGCACAGCATCCCTGACGATAATCTTGGCCACTTGCTCTGGTTTCCAAACCCCACTGGTCTTAGAGATTAAACTGGTCTCTAGCAGCATTGTTTTATTCTGCTCAGCAAGCCCGGGAGTGTCTGTGTCAGGCGGGTAGGCAACAGTCACAGAGATATTGTATGGCTTTATCTCCATCTGCAGTGCCTCTGCCAGGCCACGGAGAGCAAACTTGGAAGCAGAGTAGGCAGTGTAACCAAAGAGGCCAATCTGGCCTGCTTGCGAGGACACAAACACGATGCGTCCCTTTCTGCGTTCCTTCATGGTGGGTATGATGGCCCGTGTTGGGTATAGGCTGCCCAAATAGTTCACCTCCATCAGACTTCTGAAGCGATCAACCTCCATTTCATCAAACTTTGCAGAAATGGCTGTTCCTGCACAGTTGACCAGCATATACACAGGGCCCAGCTTCTCTTGAGCCTGTTTTATCACCATCTCCACTTCACGATAATACTTGGAAACATCCACAGATATGCAGAGCACCGCCTGTTCATCATTTATAGCACATTTCTCCACCTCCATCTTTGCTTCAACCAATTTGGTCTCGTCCCGTGCCACCAAAGTGATGAAAGCTCCTTGTTTGTAGCACTCCATAGCGATGCATTTTCCAATTCCACTTGATCCACCAGTCACCACAACGTGGGCCCCATTCAGGTTCAGAGGTTTGGGACGAGTACAAATCACGTACAACACGCAGGCAACAATAAATGCGATGACAACAAGCAGCATAATGAAAGGTGTTCAACTACTATATAATGGGTGTATAATGGGTGTATGTATGAAAGGTATAAAACAAAGGGCCTACTGCCTGGATCCAAAAAGAGAACTGGTCAACTACTGACTGTTTACACTGAAAGGAACTACTTGGGTAAATCTTAGATCAATATAAACAAGTAAAATTCAAGACAGCTCTGTAAGAAATGTAATTCTAGATCGGAATGATACCAAAAAACATTAGCTGCTCCATTATCAACAGCTTTTGTATTATTTGCAGCGACGTCACAATTAGTTCTAAACTCGCATTATCATTGGCTCAGACGCATTGTAAATGTTTCCAAATATAGAACTCGGTCCTTGTCATCTACTGTATATTGTATCGTAGCAGTAACCACCGCCAACTCTGTTAGTGAGGCTAATTTTGCCTACCTTTGCAATTAGCCATCTTAGCTAGAATGTCACATTCCACATTTTGTCCACATTAACTGTCAGAATAAAACAGCCACCCATTAAACCTAGTACTCAACTAGAAAAGTGCGCTCCTCTAAGTGCAGTTCTCCGGCAGGATGGGTTGCTTACCCAGGGCTGTGTCAATCGTGGGGTGCAGCCGTCAGGACATGATGAAGCTGCAGGGGAAATAGTTTGTACGACAGGCTGTGCCCATTTTTGGTGGAATTGAAAGCGGTTTTGGAGGTCTATAGAGACCCTACATGCAATTAGAAATTGGGTATGAACTATGAATGGATGTTGCGTTCATGATTGGCTATATGCTGTTTTTTTAAGAAATCAGCCCCGTCCACAAATTTGTGGAGGCAATTACAGGCAAACGGTTCTGCCTAATTTGTTGGAAAAACTAAATCATGTTTTGGCAACAGTGACATTTGTAGCATTTGGGGTGGAGGTTCTTCCTTGGTGTACTGGGTGTAATGGCATCTGGCCCTATGTTGTTTAGAGGCCCTTTGATGTGTGATAGAAATTTGGGGTAGATTGGACGTTGCGTTCAGGATTTTTGGCATTTTGTTCCTGGACGTAGCCAATCAGAATAGAATAGGAAAAATCTGATTGATAAATCTTGATCACATGACTCCAGAGATAATGTGTACCGATCTGCGTGTGTTTTGGACAAAATCTGTAGTAGTAGTAGTAAAAGTGTTTTGAAGAGCAAAATGGTTGAACATCTTGTCAGGCCGGAATGAGCATAATGATCCAAGGCATCCAGGAAAAACATTTTGATTGTACGGCCTACAGTTCAAGAGTTATAGTCCAAAACTTTAAGTGCCTGTTATAGCACCACCATAAGGCCGATTTGAAAAAAAAAACATGGGGTGGAGGTTCTTCCTTGGTTCTTCCCTGGCCTGCTGATCAGCCTAAGTGTGCCAACGTCTTAGGCCGATCAGTCCAGCGGTCGCCACACACAGAGGGGACAGGGGCAAAAACAGCCTAGTGTGATGAGATGAAGGCATAGAAAAGGCATAGAACGTCAAAACTCAGGAACGCTACCACTGCACCCTTACCAAAATGCCCTTTCATGGGGTTGGCAAAGTAGTGGTATACGAACACCAGCAGGAATAATGACACGGCAAGCATGTTGGTGAATATGGCCAGCTGTACATCTGTCACCATTGCTAATAGCCTGTTTTTACTCCTCTGCTTGGTAAATCTAATGGAATCTTCCAAATAAAGAAGTGAAAATCAAGCCAATGGAATTCAATACAATGAAATTACACGCCAATGTAATTGCATCAGTAAGAACCAGTTGAGTACTGTTCGGTGCACTAAAGCTTAACACTGCAAACCTCAAAGAGTAACAGAGCTACGCCATCATCAGCTTTTATATCAGGGGTGACATCACAATTAGTTCTGACCTCGGATTGGCTGAGATGCAATGTCAATGTTTCCAAATATAGATCTCAGCTCATACATTTTACCTTACCTGCCTTCTAGCAATGGTCGCTGCCGATAAAACATTGACAAACTCTGTGTGAAGCTGATCTGTAAAGTATTTTAGATAAAAGACGTGACCAGCACAACTGTTATTGAATAGAAGCAATACCATAATACCAGCAGTACTCAAAAATCATGGCCTCTCTTACCTGTATGAAGAGAAAGCCTGTTATCAGTCAGCAAGCCACAAGCTCTCTGCAGCTCACTGCTCAGCCTGTCCTCTACCACAGATTTGTCTGAGTGTGCGATCATCAAGACAGAGTCATCCGCGTACAAAAAGAGATCACATGTAACAGCAGCTTAAAAATCATTAAATAAATGACCAATAAAGTAAGGGACCAAGTATCCTTCCATGGTGTCCCCATGCGGGCCACCAAAACAAGTCTTTTCACTTGAGAGAGTCCCATTTGAGTACGGTTTACAAGGTATGACCTCACCCAGTGCCATCTCATTAAAACCCATTGCTCTCAACTTTAGTGATTAAAATACCACAATGTACCGTATCGCCTTCTGTAAATCCAACACCATACCACAGAACTTTACATCATCAACCTCTTCCCTAATTCGATCAGTTAGGTACAGTAAGCAAGTCAAGTTGTGTGCGCTTTCCTGAAACCTGATCGGAACTCAAATTAAATATTGTTCTTTGTTATAAAATCATAAATCTGTCCCTGAACAAGCCTTTCCATTATTGCCAGACCCAGAGGGTCGGCCTACATGAGGCTCTGCCCCCTTTCGTCCATACATGGGCGAAAAAGACCGGCTGTATAAAAGGGACCCTTTCTTCCCCATACATGGGCATAAAAGGGACACAGGCTGACACGTCATACGAAGTCCGTCATACAAAGTCCTTATAAAGTACTAGGAATTTATTCTGGGTCTGGCAGAACTAGGTCTCCTGGTCTTGTTTTTTGATAGAGCACTTAAAATAGAAACCGGTCTATAGTCATTTGGGTCAAGTTCTGTACGCTACTGCCCCATCGTTGGAAAGTGCAATGGAAAATCTGCAATCTGCTTTCAATGTGGTTCAACACAATCTTGAGAGATTGAGAAGATCAAGCAAGAAATGTGACGAGGTACCACAGATTGTCACATTACAGAATTAACCAATTGAAAAGGTATCAACTTACAAATATTTGGGTTTTATGTTGGAGGAAAATCTGTCGTTTAAAACTCACTTTCAGAGTCTTGTAAAAAAGCTTGGCGTGAAGTTGGGTTTATTCTATAGAAACGGACACATCACTGCATGTTGTATGAGAAGGTTGGTCGGTCTTCCTTGCAAGATGGTTGAATGGAGCATTGGTATCACTTTCTTTATAAGGCTGTTTTGCACAAACGACTCCAAGGCCCACTAGTGTTATTCACCAGAGATCTGATGGAAAGTTCATATACAAAATTCCCACATCTAATAGTCTTTGGTGAAACTGCTTTTAATGTATACAGCATCATCTTGGTGTAAGCTACAGAATCTTAAACTGAGTTCTCTTGTCAGCATGGCTGTTTTTAAGGACTACTTGATCACTGTCTGCTCATGTCCTGGCATTTAAACGTCGTTTCCGATAAAGAAAGAAAAACTTAAATCAAACTTTTTGTGCTCAAGCCACACCAAAAGGCAAGTCAAAATCTCAAGGTACATCTATATATATAGTCATATCACGCATATAGCGTTTATGTGTAATAAGCGTGTTTTTCTTTACTAGTGCCAAATAAGAGTTGACAAACAACTATATTACTCAAGAAACATAATTCAATAATTACTTTGAAACTTACTTCAAAGCAGCACCAAAACCCATTTGAACCAGACAGATCTCAAATGCCCCTAAATTGGAAAATGAGTGTACAAAACTCTTGACTTGCAAAATGGCTTAAGATGTTTTATTACAATGGAAAATGTAAAAACAAATCAATCAAACAAACAAACATACATGCAATTTGCAACTAGACCTAGACAAGTCTTCTAGCTTGCCAAATTAAATTACCCCCCAATGTATTGATGATCTCTTGTATAGTATTGTATGTCTTGAGGAATTGTATACACAGGACCACAGGGCTTTTTGTGTAATCCTTTTAACATTATTGTATAACTGTACCTCTGTACCTTTTGCAAACTGTTAATAAAGTATTCGATCAATCAATCAATCAATAGGTGCCCCTCTTTTTTCCCTCTACACCAAATGCCTGCCGAAAATACAGGCTCACAACGCGCCACGCCACAAAGCTTTGTGAGCTTGCAGATCTGCAATCTTTGCAGAATGTTTGCCCCAGAATAGGGACGTTAGGGTTCATGTTGTTAAGGCTGAGCGGCTGTTGACAGTCTGCTCATCTGATATTATTCTTTTCAGAAACGTTTCCGTTAGTTTACATCTGATTGAGCATGTTGAATCAGCCGCGCGTGATGAGTAGACTGGGATCAATTTGCTTTGCCAGTTTGCATATCAGGTGTAGAGAGAATCAGCGGATAGAGACAGTGCATGTATGTGTGTGCAAATTACGGGATACAGTTTTGGAGTAGACGGGCTCTACCAGATGGCACTGATTCAAAATGGAATGGAAACCAGGCTTTCGACTGGTGCTGCATAAAGCCTGGTAATGCGAGGTGAGGCGAGGAGAGATCTCTCTGTTTGGCAGTTCAGCCTGACAAAAGACAGCACCTTTCTGCTGGTTTATTTAATGGTCTTTTTTGGTTCAGATCTTTGGATGTAGGTCATTGGAATTGATGACGTAAGATGGGTGGGTCTGACCACATGAGACTCGATCTAGGTTATACATGCCACAACTCACCATTTGTGACGTCATGAGGTGACGTTGAGTGGTTGATACATTTAGTCCTTAAATAAAAGGCACGTCACAACCATAAAGTTCTCAGAGTGTAATCTAGTCTTCAAGTTACGGAACAAAACAGAACACAAGAAAAGTAAAGTTGTCTACAGCAACCTTCAATTGGTTAGACAATTTGTAAAAATGGATGACCAATTTTTCCAAATAAGCCGCAATGATGAGGGAAAAGCACCGTTACCACCAGACCCAAAAAGTGCTGTTACTATAGCCATCTCCCCTCGCACCTTATTCAACATGGTATCAGAGAGCTTGATTTATCAGAATGAAGGAGTAGAGAGATACATAAACTATCAGGTGGAGCATGAAAATGAGATCATGGCCAGAGGAGATTCTTTTCCATTTGTGAAGGCATTAATGAGAGTCAACCAGAGGTTGAGGGAACTCTACCCAGAAAGTGAGGAGTTGTTTGACATTGTCCTGATGACTAACAGCCATGCCCAAGTTGGGGTCCGAATCATAAACAGCATTAATCATTACAATTTGACCATAGAGAGATTTTGCATGACTGGAGGGCAGAGTCCCATCGGCTACCTGAAGGCTTACAATACCAACCTTTACCTTTCAAAGGACCCTGAGAAAGTCACAGAGGCAATTAAACAAGACATTGCCGCTGCCACAATGTATTCACCCGACTATGAAAGAGAGTTGAGTGACATCCAGTTGAGAGTGGCCTTTGACGGAGATGCTGTGCTCTTCTCGGATGAGTCTGAGAGAGTCCTGAAACAAAGTGGCTTGGGCGGGTTCTTTGAGCACGAGAAGAAAAACGAGGACGTTCCTCTTGCCCAGGGTCCCCTGAAGGGTTTTCTGGAAGCCCTGGGGAAACTCCAGAAGAAGTTCTATGCTATGGATGAGCGTAATGACTGTCCCATTCGCACTTTCCTGGTCACAGCCCGCAGTGCAGCCAGCTCAGGGGCCCGTGTCATTAAAACACTAAGAAGCTGGGGCCTGGAGATTGACGAGGCTCTGTTCGCGGCTGGGGCCCCCAAAGGGCCGCTCTTAAGGAAAATAAAACCCCACATCTTCTTTGATGACCAAATGTTCAACATTCATGCGGCCAGGAAGATGGGAACCATCTCTGCACATGTACCATATGGGATTGGACAGAATTATCATTAGCAGCAGACTGGCCTGAGTTATCAGCAGCAGCCAGCTGGACAAACTTGTCAGCAGCAGACCTATCAGATGCATTCGGCACAGTGAATGATCAACTTCTCCTGAACACCCTTTCTGACCTTGGCATCACTGGGACTCAAGAGTGTCTCCTACTGTACCTGACTGTTTGGACCTACCAGGTTTCATGGAAAAGGTTTGCTTTCGTTTCCACGACTAGTCATCAACCTCCCAAAACCTTTCACGTCTCCCCCTGTTCTGTTCTCTTCATTGGCTTCAGGTTGCTGCCCACATCCAGTACAAAAAATTGGTGTTGAAGTAGAAGGCAACCAAAGGCATAGCACCCCCTTACCTTGAAGATATCAATCCAACCCTACAACCCTTCCCGCTCACTTAGATCAACTAACACAGGAATGTTGTCCGAGCCTTCTCAAAAACAGCCTGAACAATGCTCCACACGTCTTAGATTCTTTTTCCCTTTTGGCTCCCAAACTGTGGATCAAACAACACTCTCCTGAGTACATTCACTCACAGAACAAAGGAAATGAAACCTCGGACTGGATAGGATCCATTGCACTGGTAATGGTCGCTGTGAATTGTTAATAAGGCTAATTTTGCCACGGCAGCTAGAATATCACATTACATATTTTTTATATACTGTGCTATGTGAATGGGCCAAGTAAATGCCTTGCATCGAACAAAGACTTTTTATGTTGGTTAGCAAGCAGGCAATACTACACCATTTACAGAGCCAGTAGAGAGGCAGATACAAATATTAGCAAACTAAATGGTCGACAAAACAAACCGGTTAATGAAGAATTACAACACAAAATGTACTATAAACATGCAGATCTCCACCAGGCCTGGTTGCCTTCCCACTCCAGGGCTGAAACAGGTGACCTTAGGCAGATGGCCTGGCGTTTCCTCAGGTCCTGACGGCTGCAACCCATGACTTACAACCCTGGTCTGTCCGGGTGGCCTACTCAGGGCTGTGTAAGTCAAATATTACTGGTGAATGTTGCTCAGTCAAATTTGGGCTTGAGTTAGTACTGAAGTACTTTTAAAAATACTTAAGTATTCAAAAGTACATACTTTTTTTTTAATACTAAATTATTAAAAAGTACAAATAACATTTTCTTTTTAATATCAGTGCATTGCTGTATTAAAAATGTTAGACTTTCTAAATAGCCAATTTACAAGCTCACAAAGCGTCGCGCCACGAGGCGTTGTGAGCTTGCAGATCTGCTAATTTCACTATATTTGAAATAGGGCTTACGTGGTTAATTCAGTTCATTCAACTACTTTTTCCCTTCCTAGAAATGTAGTGGAGTCAAAAGTACAATATTTGTCTTTGAAATGTAGTGGAGTGTAAGTATCCAAAAATACAAATACTCAAATACATGTACTTAAGTACAGTAAAGTAAATGTACTTCATTACTGTCCACCAATGCTCCTCTGATATGGGGTCACCAGCCTCTTATCCTCAAGTTCAACTGACATTAGGGAGTTTCCACGGGAGACCAATACATGCTCCTTCCCGACGTCGGGAAATCTTCCGGTTCGGACAGGCTTTCCGAACTATTGTTTGGCGGGTCCGAGAAAGAGTTCTGAGACCGCCCCATTAGAAGTTAAGAATGACGTCAATTTGAAGTTGTGTCACCTCACCTCCCTTTCGGAAGAAAAGTTTGGACGTCGGAAGGAGAATGTACTGCGCTTACCTCACATGGTCCCCCGTCCCTCCCTGCTGATTGATGATCAGACACCTCTCACAGCCAGGTAATTAATGCGTGTGAACAATAGCTATTGCTCCGCCCCTAAACACTCCCTGACTAGATTAACTGTCGTCTGTTAGTGGACTCGGCTATCCCTCAGGAAACAAACTTGACCAAACTGACATGTTTAACTAGCTAAATGTTCATTAATATGATTGTATGTATTTGTATATGATATGGCAGTTGGACATAAACCAAGACAAATGAACCTAACAGACAAATAAAGTATATTTTAAGGCAATGAGCAATGGAGAGTGTGGAAAAGAGGTGAAGAGGTTAAGAAACGAGTGCAAGCAGGTTGGAACGGGTGGAGAAAGGTGTCAGGTGTGATGTGTGATAGGAAAGTCAGCAAGAATGAAAGAAAAGGTGTAACGGTGGTGAGATCTTTGTTGTATGTTTTAGAGACAGTTGCACTGAGGAAAAGACAGCAAGCAGAGCTGGAGGTAGCAGAGACTAAAATGTTTGAGGTTCTCTCTGGGAGTAACAAGGATGGATAGGATGTTTTGGAGATAAAGCCAGAGGCCAGATTGAGATGGTTTGGACATCTACAGAGGAGGGATAGTGAGTACATCGGTAGAAGGATGCTGAGGTTGGAACTGCCAGGCAGGAGGCCTAGAGGAAGACCAAATAGGAGATTTATGGATGTAGTGAAAGAGGACATGAAGTTAGTTGGTGTGAGAAAAGAGGAGGCAGAGGACCAGATGAGATGGAAGCAGACGATTTGCTGTGGCGACCCCTGAAGGGAACAACAGACGAAAGGAAAAGATCATTAACAGATGTGTTTTTTCTTAATATGATTATACAATGTACATATTACCAGTAAAAGATCATTAACAGATGTGTTTTTTCTTAATATGATTATACAATGTACATATTACCAGTAATTACATGCTTGACCAAATCAACATTGCAAAAAGAATGGCATAGTGACTGATTACATAAAAAAGTTAGAAAAAAAATCGCACCCATTGTGGTGCCTGCTCTGTTTGACGAGTGCTGATATTCAGGCGGTACTACTCTGTTTGAGTTTGTGCTGGTATTCAGACGGTACTACTCTAGTTGGTGTGTGTGTGTGTGTGTGTGTGTGTGTGTGTGTGTGTGTGTATCCAGACAGTACTATTCTTATTTGTGTGGGCTGGTATTCAGACTACTCTATCCCGTATGTATGAGTTCCCTCTCCTCATTGGATAAAATTGGTATCCCGACCTGAAAATGCATTTTCTACTTAAGAGCTGGAGAGACAGGATGACTCCCGTTACTGAACAAACACACTATAGGAATGATTACTCAGGGTATAGAGCTGCTATTCAACAATTTTAACAAAAATCAACAAAAATCATTTTAAATATTTACTCGGGTTGGTCCTCCCAAGACACTTTCTTCTTGTCCCATTCTCATTACATGAGCATCTTTCGGTAAGAAACCCTTGGTTTGTCTGATATGTTGCATACAAAAAAAAATGTAGTGGGTGGTGTAACGCAGCACAGCTCAAAAGGCAACGTGGAGACAAAAAGAGGAATTCCAGGAATATCATGTATGGCTTTGACATGCAATGTAATCTCAAAGATTTACTGTCACTTAATAAAGTGTGAATAGTGGGATTTTACCATTCAGCTGCTTTGCAAATTATAATGCAAGTGATCTTTGATTCTCTACTTAAAAAAAACACAAATTCAAAAGTTTTGTACAATCCCCTGTTGGTGGCATTTGGTCACAGACGTGGGGAAAGAAACGCGTGGAGGTTCTTCCTTGGTCTGCTGACGAGGACAAGAAACCTGGTGCTGATCAGGTACAGCAGTTCAGCCTAGGATTCACAGACCCATTTGCCTCCGACAGAGCCCCATGTAAAAACAAAAACAGGATGTAGATATCTGACTTCATGTGTCTGACTTCATGTGGCCAGTGTGTGACATCAGTCGTCTATGACTTTATCTATAATATATCTATGACGTATAACACCAAATCTGGGTAAGGTGTCTTCCATTAATTTTAAAATGGTCAACAAATACACACGATAGTTACGCAAGAGAAAGAAAAGTCTATATTACCACATTTTAATTACAAAGCAGTAGCCTAGGGCCTCACTGTAGTAAAATATCTATTTTGACATAGAATGTGAAGAATTGTGTGTGTGGATTAACTTTTCATTAAACGTTTTTCTGTAGGCAAAAAAATATTAAAAACGATTTGGAAAAAAGGTACTTCCTTGGCCTATTGACAGTATGCACAAGAAATATGGCGCTGATCCGCAAAGTAGTTTGCGGGATTAGCTCCGAACAGACAGACAGATGTTGTAGATGGCTTGACTCTTACAGAGCCTATATACATATGGTGGGGAGAACTCACTGACGGGCACTGGGGCCTTGCCCTTGTCTTCATTTCATCCACATTGAGGCAAACCTCATCACAGATCTTTTCTGTGCATCCTGCTGAGAAATGCCACAACCAAAGTTAGCTAAAGGAAACCTTCACACCATTATTGATTCTGAGCTTTCAGTTTGTCCTATACTGCTCAATGGAGGTCCTATCGGTCTGAAACCTTGTCTCCAAATTTGGGCAAGTTACAGCCTGTGCAGCCTTACGCCTGTGCCTCCCCTTTCTTAATTTCTTCCTGGTTTTTGTCGCACGTGACATTGGGCTATTTTATTTTCCTCTGGAGTGGAGGGGGAACTTCTCCATCTCATCAATTTCAGTAAAAAAAATTGAGTCTCTGCGGTGGTGGGCCCTTCTCTTTTCTTCTCTTCTCTCTTGCTGTGTAATACTGTGAAGTATTTTCTTGTGCTCTTGTGCAGCAGTGTTTTCAGATCTTTTCAAGTTTCAGTAAGTAATGCATTCACTCCAGTGGAAGATTTCTCATTCTTTGGCTACGCTAGTGGTAATTACAATAACAATTTAAGCATTTAGCAGACGCTCTTATCCCGAGCAACTTACAAGTACGATATCGGAATAATCAGATCTTGAGCATTAACTCTAGTCTTTATTGACTACAGTACAGTTCCACAACAATGTAGTACCTCAAATAAACTAGAATTACAGGTAAACAAAGGAACCTGGCATATGTCTAAACAACATGCTTTCTAAATAACATTCTTAACATTTGTGGTTAAGAAAACAAAACAAAAAATATAGTAAACTAGCATCTATTGAACTAAACTGATAAAAATGGATAAAAATGGATACGAGGAGGGAGAAGTGCTAGAGGGTGAGGTGGTGGAAAATTGGGAGTGAGTCTGCAGTTCTGACTGTTGTTTGATCCACAGTTTGGGAGCCAGGAGGGAAAAGAGTCTAAGACGTGTGGATCATTGTTCAGGCTGTTTTTGAGAAGGCTCGGACAACATTCCTGTGTTAGTTGAACTAAGTGAGCGGGAAGGGTTGTAGGGTTGGATTGATCATATCTTCAAGGTAAGGGGGTGCTATGCCTTTGGTTGCCTTCTACTACTCCAACACCAATGTTTTGTACTAGATGTAGGCAGCAACCTGAAGCCAAAGAAGAGAACAGAACAGGGGGAGACGTGAAAGGTTTTGGGAGGTTGATGACCAGTCGTGCAAACGAAAGCAAACCTTTTCCATGAAACCTGGTAGGTCCAAACAGTCAGGTAGGAGACACTTGAATGCCAAGGTCTGAAAATGTGTTCAGTGTTCAAGAGAAGCTGATCATTCACTGTGCCAAATGTGTCTGATAGGACTGCTGAATCTGCTGATAGGTCTGCTGCTGCTGATAAGTTTGTCCAGCCGGTGGCTGCTGATAACTCTGGCCAGTCGGCTGCTGCTGATAACTCTGGCCAGTCTGCTGCTGCTGATAACTCTGGCCAGTCGGCTGCTGCTGATAACTCGTGCCAGTCTGCGGCGGCGGATAATTCTGTCCAATCCCATATGGTACATGTGCAGAGATGGTTCCCATCTTCTTTGCCGCCTGAATGTTGAACATTTGGTCATCAAAGAAGATGTGGGGTTTTATTTTCCTTAAGAGCGGCCCTTTGGGGGCCCCAGCCGCGAACAGAGCCTCGTCAATCTCCAGGCCCCAGCTTCTTAGTGTTTTAATGACACGGGCCCCTGAGCTGGCTGCACTGCGGGCTGTGACCAGGAAAGTGCGAATGGGACAGTCATTACGCTCATCCATAGCATAGAACTTCTTCTGGAGTTTCCCCAGGGCTTCCAGAAAACCCTTCAGGGGACCCTGGGCAAGAGGAATGTCCTCGTTTTTCTTCTCGTGCTCAAAGAACCGGACCAAGCCGCTTGATTTTATCATTCTGTCAGACTCATCCGAGAAGAGCACAGCATCTCCGTCAAAGGCCACTCTCAACTGGGTGTCACTCAACTCTCTTTCATAGTCGGGTGAATACATTGTGGCAGCGGCAATGTCTTGTTTAATTGCCTCTGTGACTTTCTCAGGGTCCTTTGAAAGATAAAGGTTGGTATTGTAAGCCTTCAGGTAGCCGATGGGACTCTGCCCTCCAGTCATGCAAAATCTCTCTATGGTCAAATTATAATGATTAATGCTGTTTATGATTCGGACTCCAACTTGGGCATGGCTGTTAGTCATCAGGACAATGTCAAACAATTCCTCACTGTCTGGGTAGAGTTCCCTCAGCCTCTGGTTGACTGTCATTAATGCCTTCACAAATGGAAAAGAATCTCCTCTGGCCATGATCTCATTTTCATGCTCCACCTGATAGTCTATGTATTTCTCTACTCCTTCATTCTGATAAATCAAGCTCTCTGATACCATGTTGAATAAGGTGCGAGGGGAGATGGCTATAGTAACAGCATTTCTTGGGTCAGGTGGTAACGGTGCTTTTTTCTTCTCATCATTGCCGCTTAGTTGGAAAAATGGATTTTTTTCATTCATTTTTACAAATTGTCTAACCAATTGAAGGTTGCTGTAGACAACTTTACTTTCCTTGTGTTCTGTTTTGTTCCGTAACTCGAAGACTAGATTACACTCTGAGAACTTTATGGTTGTGACGTGCCTTTTATTTAAGGACTAAATGTATCAACCACTCAACGTCACCTCATGATGTCACAAATGGCGAGTTGTGGCATGTATAACCTAGATCGAGTCTCATGTGGTCAGACGCACCCATCTTACGTCATCAATTCAAATGACCTACGTCAAAAGATCTGAACCAAAAAAGACCAATAAATAAACAAGCTAAAAGGTGCTGTCTTTTGTCATGCTCTGATTTTCTCAGGCTGAACTGCCAAACAGAGAGAACTCTCCTCGCCTCACCTCGCATTACCAGGCTTTATGCAGTACCAGTCGAAAGCCTGAGAATATACAAGAGAGAGAGAAGAATAAAATGATCTCTTTAGTGGTAATGAAGATTAACATTTAGTTTAATCACTCATGTAAAAATACACTAAATCAACATAAAACATAAAATCCAATAAACTACAACAGAGTTATGATGTTTTAATGCCAGGACATGAGCAGACAGTGGTTAAAAACAGCCATGCTAACAAGATAACTCAGTTCAAGATTCTGTAGCTTACACCAAGATGATGCTGTATACATTAAAAGCAGTTTCACCAAAGACTATTAGAAGTGGGAATTTTGTACATAAACTTTCCATCAGATCTCTGGTTAATAACACTAGTGGGCCTTGGAGTCAATAAAGAACACAAGTAAGAAGGCAGTTCGTGCAACACAGCCTTATAAAGAAAGTGATTCCAATGCTCCATTCAACGATTTTGCAAGGAAGACCAACCAACCTTCTCATTAAACATGCAGTGATGTGTCCGAAAACCTGAGTTTGAAATAAATCGTAGGGCTGCACAGACAGAATCTAACATTTTCAAGGAGGATGCGTTAGCGTGCGTATCATGGTGATGTCATCACATAGCAAGAATATCACCATAATCAATTACTGATGAGAGAATATTGCACGAACCAGATCCTTCCTCCTAAAAATAAAAGAAACCCAACTTCACTCTAAGCTTTTTTACAAGACTCTCAATGTGAGATCAGGTTTCAGGAAAGCACACACAACTTGACTTACTTACACTACTTGGCTTAGTGTACCTAACTGATCGAATTAGGGAAGAGGTTGATGATGGAAAGTTCTGTGATATGGTCATGTTGGATTTACAGAAGGCAATACGGTACATTGTGGTATTTTAATCACTAAATTGAGAGCAATGGGTTTCAATGAGATGGCACTGGGTGAGGTCATACCTTGTAAACCGTACTCAAATGGGACTCTCTCAAGTGAAAAGACTTGTTTTGGTGTCCCGCATGGGGACACCATGGAAGGAAGTATACGGTCCCTTACTTTATTTGTAATTTATTTAATGACGTTTAAGCTGCTGTTACATGTGATCTCTTTTTGTACGTGGATGACTCTGTCTTGATGGTTGCACACTCAGACAAATCTGTGGTAGAGGACAGGCTGAGCAGTGAGCTGCAGAGCGCTTTTCTATCAATTGCACACCCCATGAAGCCTTGAATTAATTTTTTCTTTTCTTTTTTGTCGCATTCTTAAGCCAATAATGTAATTACCGGCCAAAAGATGCTAATGTATCCGGTATGAGACACAAAGTAGAGTGTGTCTCCTACCGGAAATACACCCGTCATCAAATTATTGGCTTAGGTATGCGGGAAAAAAAGGGGAAAAAATCCATGAATTCAAGGCTTCATGGGGTGTGTAATTGATAGAAAATACGTCATTTAATGTCCTTTAATGTCCTTTATGTTGGTGTTTTTTTTTTTTTTAGATTTATCAATAACATTTAACTGTCCAAATTCTCACTTGTTTCACTTGTTTAAGATTAGGCGCTTCGTGAAACATCATTACCCCATATTGTCCTCTAGATTCTAGATGTTTGACTTGTTTTTATCACTTGATACCCAGCTTGTACTGGTGGTATACAGTACTGGCGTGTGTGAGTTTGATTTCTGGGTAAGCGCCGCGGTGGGAACTTTCAAGTATTGGTGTAGGTGGGAAATGGAGTATGAGTAGGGATGGGGCGGGGGTATTTGGGTTTTAGATAACAATTGTGTAAGCATCATCTTCTAATGTCTGCTACTCTCTGTGCAAAATGAATAAAGAGCAACTCCAACTGAGAAAAATAAATCAGACATTATTGTTCATTAAATAATAGCATCCTTCTGAAAAGAGATGCTGTCTTGCAGTACAGGTGCAGGTTTATGAACGGTCCACATCCCAGATGGTACCATCTTATGTGCATTAGTAAGGACCAATTATAGGTATTATAAGATAACGTTGAAAAAGGGTCAAGGTCTTGTGCTTCGATAAAGAAACTGATGGATACTAGTATATGACCCTCTGTGTTGTTTTTACTCCATGGTACTGAGGGGGTTAGCCAGTCAGTCTGTCTGTCTGGACACACCTGACGTCACATAACTGACGTCATAGACTGGCCTCAGGGACATTTGTGACTATTTCACCTGTGCAATAACCTGGGTAGCGCTGGGTGTCGGACATCATAGAATTTAAATCACTAGAGGTTCAGGCCGCATAGTGGCCCTCACACCTACGTCGCACCGCCGATCCGACTGATATGCCCATATATGGAGATCTCTGTATCTGTCAGGCTATGTCCCTTTTATGCCCATATATGGAGATCTCTGTATCTGTCAGTCCTTGTCCCTTTTATGCCCATATATGGAGATCCCTAATGTCATCAGTATATGCCCATATATGGGCATTCCCCCTTTTGTGCCCATATATGGAGCTGACTGATTTGTTTGCGCCTGATGCCATGACGACACATCGAGGTTAGACAACACACTCCATATTTGTGTGTAGCTGCATTGGGAACTCCTTATATGGTTCTGGCTGAGTCACGGTAACATGAGCGTGATGTCAGAGGTCCGCCGGCCAACCGACCGGCCCTCCCTTAAGCAATTTTAATATAGGATAGATGACATCATAGACTTGGCCTCCAAGTTGATGCACCACAGCTGTGAGATGAACTGACATCATAGAGTAAGTACTCTGACAACGAGTACTGACATCAGGAAAGGAATAAACAAGCTATATATTTCCAAAGTTGGAGACATTGGCAATGTCTTTCAGCCAATCACAATTGAGGTCGGAACTAAGATCACCACTAACATAAAATAGTTTACATTGCCCAACGGGGGAGAGCAGTGCTATTTTGCGCAAGAAGAACGGCACCCTGAATGAATTTTACTGAAAAAGAAACAAATTAGCCTTCATATTCTTGACTTTGGGACATGGCAGCAATCATGAGCCTTGTAAAGCATGAATCTCAAAGTGCATTCACCCAATGCCTAAAACCTGACAAGTTGGTGGATTCTCTTGGTACAGCCATGGAGACTGCATCAGCAAATTACTTGGCTGAAATTGGCGAAACTAACTCCAGTTGTTTCCAACGAGGCAGCCAGCATTCCACCATTGTTGCAGACAATGTGGAAGAGTGCAAGGTTCAGAGCCACAGTGTTGCGACAGGAAATATAAGTTCTATGGAGAAACTTAATGACGCTGTGAAATCTGAGGGGACAGAAGTTATCACCAAGCAAATGGAAATGGAAGAGGAGAAGTTAATGAAGGAAAGTGAGAGAAAGGAGAAGGAGTTAATGGGCAAGGCGAAGGAATCCTTGCAGGGTGAGTCTCATGAGTTGCGTTTCAAGAGGTTGCAGCACCTTCTGGAGAAGAGCAACATCTATTCCAATTACCTGCTGACCAAAATGGAACAGCAACAGCAGGAGGAGAAACGCAAGAAGAAGAGGCTTGAGAAGAAAGGTATCAAGTTACAGAGCACTGACGGAACAGTAGCCAAGGACGTTGACAATAAGAAAAGGAAAAGAGATGACAGCTATAAAATTGCTGATGTCATGTCTAAAGAAGAAATCATGTCCAAGGCAAAGATAATTAAAACGGAGGACAAGGAGCAGTCTGCTGCATCCAGGTCACTGAATGTGAATGACGCCAAGAAGCTAACAGACTCTAACAATGACATGAAGGCCCGTCTCTCTGAGACCATGCAGGACAACACCAAGCATTTCCTGGACTCCGTCAGGAAGGTGAACGGCCAGCCAGTTCCTGCCCAACAGCCCACACTCTTTTCTGGAGGGGTGATGAGGTGGTACCAGATAGAGGGCATCGAATGGCTGCGGATGCTATGGCAGAACGGTATCAATGGGATACTTGCTGATGAGATGGGTCTGGGAAAGACCATTCAATGCATCGGCCACATCGCCATGATGATCGAGAACATGGTGAAGGGGCCCTTCCTGGTGGTGGCCCCACTCTCCACCCTGCCCAACTGGGTCAACGAGTTCAAGCGGTTCACACCAGAGGTAACTGTACAGCTCTACCATGGCAACCCGAAGGACAGGGCTCAGCTCCTCAAGCAGATTGGCAGGCCTCAGGGCCCCCTCCACATGTGTCCAGTTGTCATCACCTCTTTCGAGATCGCCATGATTGACATTAAGATGCTACAGTGTTACCCCTGGAAGTACCTGATCATAGACGAGGGTCACCGGATCAAGAACTTGAACTGCCGTCTGGTGCGTGAGCTGAAGTCTCTCCCCACCAGCAACAAACTGCTATTGACGGGGACACCACTGCAGAACAACTTGGCTGAGCTCTGGTCCCTCCTCAACTTCCTCCTGCCTGAGGTCTTTGATGACCTAAAGAGTTTCGAGTCGTGGTTCGACATCGACACTATTCGTGCAGAGGCGGAGAATGTAGTGGCCAATGAGCGGGAGCAGAACATACTGAGCATGCTCCATCAGATCCTGACTCCATTCCTCCTGAGGAGGTTGAAGTCAGACGTGGCGCTGGATGTTCCTCCCAAGAAGGAGATCATTGTCTATGCTCCTCTGACAGTCAAACAGGACACCTTCTACACAGCAGTGGTCAACAAGACTATCGCCAAGATGCTCGGACAGGAGAAGGAGAAACCAGTGGAGCTGACGAGTAGTGGCAGACCACATCGCCAAACTCGGAAGTTGGTGAACTACGGCAAACAGATGGCAAACGGCAATATGGAGAATTACCTGGAGAAGGCCTGCAACGAGTACGAGGAAAGCTTTAGCCCTGTTGTGGAGGTGCAGACCCCTTTGGATGCCGAGATTAACCTGAAGCTTAATAACATCCTCATGTTGCTGAGAAAGTGCTGCAACCACCCTTACTTGCTGGAGTATCCACTGGACCCCACTACGCATGAGTTCAAGATTGATGAAGAGCTGGTTACGAGTTCAGGGAAGTTTCTCATCCTGGACAGACTGCTGCCTGAGCTGAAGAAAAGAGGCCACAAGGTACTGGTCTTCAGTCAGATGATATCCATCTTGGACCTCCTGGTGGATTACTGCTACCTGAGAGGATTCCAGTACAGCCGACTGGATGGCAGCATGTCCTACGCAGAGAGAGATCAGAACATGACCAAGTTTTCCACGAACCCAGAGGTGTTCCTGTTCCTGCTGAGTACCAGAGCAGGAGGCCTGGGCATCAATCTCACAGCTGCAGACACCGTTATCATCTTTGACAGTGACTGGAACCCACAAGCGGACCTGCAGGCCCAGGATCGTTGCCACCGCATCGGACAGACCAAGCCGGTTGTAGTGTACCGCTTGGTGACAGCCGGCACCGTTGACCAGACCATTCTGGAGCGTGCCTCGGCCAAGAGAAAGCTGGAACAGATGATCATCCACAGGAACAAGTTCAAAGGAGCACGGACAGAACTGAACCAGCCTAAGAGCTGTATTGATCTGGATGAGCTGATGGAAATGTTAAAAACCAGGGACACTGCAAAGGAGATGAAAAGTATAGAGGGGAAGGTGATTAGTGACAAGGACCTGGAGACCCTACTGGATCGAAGTGACTTGCTGGACGAGAAGAGGACCTCAAAGCTGGAGAGGGTGGGAGTCTTCAGAGTGATCGAGTCCAACGAGACATCAGAGGTATCGGTTTGACCTGAGCAGATGTTCACACTCCTTTGTTTTTTGGTTTCTGGTGAACAGTGAAAGAAGAAAATACAGTGCAGACCTCTCCTCAATTAGCAAAAGGTGTCGTCTCCGACAGAGGTGGGGTTGGGTCACTGTGAGCCCTGTACAGTGAGAGTACTATGTGAGTGGTATTTATATGTACATTGCTTACATAGTGTTTCTCAACTGAAGGTATGTGCAACTGTACGTGACAGGAAGTGGAAAATGTAAGAATGTATTTTATAGAAGACTTGACCAGCACAACTGTTATTGAATAGAAGCAATAACTATTTACTCATAATTTGAACATGTTGACATCAAAACTGGTCTTAGTGAAATGTTATGGCCACAGTTCTGAATAAATCTGCTCAGGTGGCAGTAATTGGAACTCCATTTGTTGTTTAAAGCTATGGTTTCCTTGCAAAGTGTAGTCATTTAAAGGGAGTACGTGGATTCAGCAGACAAGGAAAGGGGATACTGGAGCCTAAAAAGGTTGAGAACCACTAACACAAGGCAAGACGACAAAACAGAGCCAGAGAAAAACACCTGAGACAGGAACTAATAACGGTATGCCTTCATGTGGATCCACTGATTCACAGGCACACAGACCCTCTAGACAGCTCAGCCCCCACAGTGCTCCTGAGAACATTCACTTACAGAACAAAGGAAATTAAACCTCGGGCTGGATCAATTGCACTGGTAATAAAAACTGTAACTACATGTACAATAAAGCTTGTTGTGGAAATGTCCTGAAACTACTGCTGTTTGTGGATTAAACTTGTTGGTAAGATTTTATTTTCCTAATTCTGTACCTTAACGTTTTCAACACTGTACTTCGTTGACCGGGGTCTGTACTTGTCCCCCTCATTTCTTCCCTCCGCACCGAATATCTTTGCCCAAAACTGCCGGTCTACAAGCTCACAATGCGTCAGAACTTCTAAAAATGTCCCAGCTTAAGTATCAAAATATAAAATTGTAATACTATTATTGCTATATAACTACAGTCTAATTATAGTAATTAAACAATTCTTATTGTTGTAAGTAAACAAGCTAATCCACTAGAATAAGACTTAAATTTGCCCTATATACTATAAATGTGTGAAATCTCTGCGTATGTGTGTGCATGTGAGTGTATCTGTCCTTCACATATCTTGAGAACGGTCCGACCAATCGACTTCAAACTCAGCGCAGAGGACTAGAGGGACTGCAGTGTCCGGTGTCAAGTTGGTCAGATATGCGGTTGTCCAGAACCACTGATCCGATCATTATGTATAGCCTATTGCCTATACTTATATGCCTATTGCCTATACATGATCACCATGTATAGGCAATAGGCATATATGAGATCCAGTAATCCAGAACCACCGCCACATGCCTATATATGGGCATTCCCATATATCTGCATATACTGATGACGTCAGGTTCTCCATATATGGGCATAAAAGGGAAACAGGCAGAGACAGACAATTACGATCACCATATATGGCCATAGAAGGGACACAGACAGACAGATTGGTACAGCGGGTACTGTGACAATGGGTACAAGTTTCTCGAGAACCGTCTGACCAATCAACTTCAAACTCGGAATGCGTATCGTGAGGACCACGGGAGTGCGTTGCCCAGTGTGAAGTCGGTCAGATCGGTGCTTGTCCAGAACCGCTTTTCCCATTCTACATGCCCATATATGGGTACATAATCCATTGTGCCCTTATATGGGCATTTTTCCCCCCTCATAAATATGGCCATATATGGGAATGTGTATGGAGATGCACTAAGTACTCTGACAACAAGTACGACGACTACTGTATAACCAGAGGGGGCATCGTTCCCAACGGGCATAGTAGTCAATAAAAGACGCTTACTGACTTGATTGACTTCAAACTCGCCGTGTTTCACCAAGGACCCGAAGGGTGCTGAAGCCGGTGTGAAGCCGATCAGATCAGCAGTTCTCTGAGTCTGCGCTTGTCGTATAAAATGTGCTATAAATTGGACATGACTTGACTCTCTGAAAAATATAACGAGCCCTAAAATTGGACAATGCTGAAAGAAATGTCCTCCAATGGAAAAGATAACTTATAACCTGAAAGGCAAGGAGGATCTTTTTTTTTTACTTATACCTTTTTTTTCATCCAAAACGTTCTAGGGTGTGTTCTGTGTGATTGTTGTGATATGTGTATATATACTGTATAGTATGTTGTAATAGATATTTTTTATTTAACCTTTATTTATACAGGAGAAAATTCCATTGAGATACAAGATCTCTTTTACGATCAGCAGTACAAAGTTGCAACATAAACAAACATTCACATAAAAACAGAAACAACTACAAGTAAACCCAGAAGTGCAAACAGAGTCATAAGGCAAGAGAAAAGTAGCACACTTTAGGAATGTATTTAAACAAGACCAGGAGACCTGGTTCTGCCAGACCCAGAATAAGTACTTTATAAGATCAGAGCACTACGTCACGGCTAAGCCGGACTTCACATGACGTGTCAGCCTGTGTCTATGCCCATGTATGGACGAAAGAGGGACAAAAGATGGACAGACACTTATCCCCATATATGGACGAAATAGGGACAAAGCCTCATGTTGGCCGACCCTCTGGGTCTGGCAACAAAAACAAAAGTAGACTTATGTGTAATCTAACTAGTTGACCAATCACTTAAGACTTTTATGAAAGTGAAACTGGTATGGATATCATCATGCCTTAAATATTCTCCATGCATCAGACTTGCTTGACTTTCATTTAAGAATGTAGTTTATACAATCAAGAATTACTCATTCTTGATTGTGATTGACTTGTAATTCAAGTTGTGATGATTATTATCACAACTTGTCATTTCATATTCCTTGCAGGAGACGCAGGCTCACAGTTTTAGCAGAGTTCAAGATGCATTCGTAGTTTATATTATATTCTAATGTTTCTGATGTAACATAAATGGCATAATTTTTGGTTTAATGATTACGATTACGGTATTAATATACACTTGTAATGATAAGATATTTAAATATGAAAAGAAACACAGGTTGTATATTATTTTCTTTACGATTCTTTTGTGCAGTTTGAAATGTATATTGAATGGAATGCTTTAAACTGCCCCCATACCTTAACAAAACAGCCCTGGTGTGACATCTTGCCCATCGATTTGCATTGGAATATCTCTGGATCTGGATGTAATTTACCTAAAGAAATACTGAAATGTCCAGAGCCAGATATCACGTCATATAAGAACTGTGTTCCAAACATAAACACACCACCCCGGCATTTCAGGCTGTATCAAATTCATATTTGATACAGCCTGTTTCTGGTGAAAATGGAATAAATTCTGCTTTAAAAGTCTTAAGAACTACACTTCCGGGTCTGAAATCACTGTCCCTACAGCAGCTGCGTTCATGGGAAATGTAGTCTTTGGGTCGTTTGACTCGTTTCTAGCGTTTTTGTGTGACTTTTTGGGTAAATGTGTACATTTTCACCTTCAGTCAATGCTTCATATCCATATGAGTAAAATCGCCGGGGTGGTGTGTTTATGTTTGGAACACAGTTCTTATATGACGTGATCTAAGATTCCACTAAAAATAAAGCCACGAACCAGGGGGACAGTGCCCTCTATTGGCAGTGACGTCAGGACTTCGGTGCTCTATAGCGTTAGAAGGAGTTCTCCTTAACGCTATGTGACTTTTTCTGGCCAAAATGTGTATTTTAAACGGGGGGCTCAGAATGTTTCCACTAAGGAAAGTATAGGCTTTCAACATCTTAAAACCATCTTTGTTTTGGTGAGTAGCGAAAGTGTATTTTTTATCTTTACTACAGTTGAGAGGCTGCGCTAACGGGGGTATGCTGGCAATGGCTGAAAAGTAACATAGCGTTAAGGATTACATGTCATTGTTCCGACATGTCATTGTTCCGACATTACTAACCCTATCCCTAACCCTAACCCTAACCCTAACCGCACGGAAGCCACGTAGTTCGAGTAGTCGGATTTTTGAGCAGTCCCCAGCATTAAGGAGAGCTCCTAACGCTACTTCCAAACTAGTCTCAACTCTCTCAACGGTCAACACACATTGATGAGACAATAAGCTATGGTGAGCTAGCTTTGAATGCGTCTTATCGAGTTGCATGGCAGGCAAAAAAAAAAGTTTAAAATGCAGCACAATTTGAAACAATATAGTGGGGGTCCCTGCTTTGTCTCTCTCCCAGCTAAGGGGTCCTTGGCCTGAAAAACGTTGACCCCTGGTCCAATAAAAAATAGAATCCCCAACTGAACAGCGGAAAGAAAAATAGGCACATGTCAATCTCCAAGCCCATGAGCTGGATACAGAGTGCTCTGTGACCAGGTTAAGTGCGAATGGGACAGTCAGTATTCTTGGCTTAGAACTTCTGGAGTTTCCCCAGGGCTTCCAGAAAACCCTTAAGGGGACACAGGGAAAGTAGAATGTCCTCGTGCTCATAAAACCTGTCCAAGCTGCCTTGTTTCATGACTCTCTCAGACTCATTGGGGAAGAGCATAGCATTTCCGTCAAAGGCCACTCTCAGCTGGGTGTCACTAAGCTCTCTGTCAGGTGAAAGCATTGTGGTAGCGGGAATGCCCACTATAATTGCCTTTTAATGCTCAAATTCATTATCTTCATTTAATTAATAAATTAAAGCAGTCACGTTAAACTAAATACCGCAATAGGTTATGACATACAGAAGTAAAACATGATTAACTCAGTGCTGCTAACCTACCTGATAAACAGTTGATGGCTTAATTGTCTCCGCCAGGCCGGACGACCGAAGGCTCTGAGATATGTTTTTGCACCTGTCCGTCCTTTTGTCCGTCTGCTTGTCTATGAGCAGCTAATTTCTGGCACTGCCCGACCAATGGGCGTGAAACTTAGCACACACATTCCCAGTTGGCCAAGGACGAACCTCCACCCCAAATTCTTCAAATTGGCCTCATTATGGCTTTAAGAGGCCACCTAACATTTTGGCCTATAACAACTCTGAAGAATGCACTTTTCTAGTTAAGGATGTTGATATAATGTCAGTTATCAAACATTTGCTTTCAGTAAACTTCCAGGGGGTGGGGATCGATGTTTTTGCTCTGTGAGCCTGGTCTGGTGTGGTAGGGACCCGTTTGGCTAAACAACGCCACAAAACATTAATGCATTGTCCGATTTGGTCCAAATTTGAGTCACACATTGAGGGGCCTCTAAACAATGCAGAGCCAAACGCGATTTCATAGCCATAGGGGTGCCACGAATGGTACAAAATGTCACTGTTTGTTGACAAAATGTAATCCCACCCCCATATTGTATTGTGGGTTGTATCAGATTGGTTCAGTCTGAGGAAGAGCCTTGTGCTCGAAACGTCAATGATTGTTTTTGGTGCAATAAAGCATCTTGCATTGGAGCCCACAGTGTGCGAGCGTTTATTTATTCTTCTCCCCACCTCCATATTAGGCACAAATGGTCTTGTGGGTCATATGACAATGACTTTCTAACAGGGTTTATACACTCTGTAATTGCCTTCAAAGATTTGTGGGCAGGGCCTATTTCCTACAACAAAAAAAACACTATACTGTATCATGAATGCAACATCCAATAATACCCAAATTGTAAACGCATGTTGAAAGGCCTATCAGAGGTCCAAAACTGCTCCAATAGCTCCTGGTGGCTGCACCCCACGACTGACACAGCCCTGGGTAGGCAACCTGGCCTGGTGGAGATATGCACTCAGAGGAGCACACTTTTCTAGGTTAGGCTAAAACCATTCTCATGCTCTTCCAAACAGCGCTGATACAAAAGTCAAATCAAATCCAACTTCATTATGAAGCACATCTAAAACTGTGGACCACAGAGTTGTACTTGTACAAGTAAAAAATAAAAAAAATAAAAAGCAAAAAACATTGCAATTGAGAAAAACAAGACAGAACATTACACAAATGAAAAAACGAAACAAAAACATAACAGCAACAACACACGTAAAGAGGCCAGGGTCAAATAAGAGTTCAAGAGGCCAAGGAGAAAATGTGAGTCGTGAGTGAAGATTTAAAAGCCTCTATGAACTGGGCCGATCTATTATGGAGGGGTAGGCTATCCCAGAGCGTGGGGGGAGCCACAGCACAGGCCTGGTGTTTTGTTTAGAACTTGAGACATCCAGAAGCAACTGGTCAGCTGACCTCAAAGCTGTAACTGGAGTGTGACAGTGAAGATCAGCCAGTCCAATATTAAAAGCTTTAAAATAATAGTAATATTATATAATAGTACAACAATATTGTTATTGTATTATTTTAAAATAACTTCTAGCCAATGTGCAACACAGTGGATTCCTATCAGCCAAGGCTTCTCACAGGGTAGTTGAGCAAACTTTGTGGCATCTCCATCAGCGATTTTATTTTCCTTCCATCTTGGAATGCCCTTTGATACCATGGTAGAGTTGATGCAATCTAAGATTCCGCTTGCTGTTTGTTGTGTTTACTGCTTCTGCGATTCTATCAACAGGGACAAGACATAAGTTACAAGAATATCTTTATAGCCTGCGTTTCACGGCAAGCTTTGCAGTGGATTGCTTGTTGACCAGACTCTTTCTCGACCTCTAATCAACCAAGAACCAAGAGTCACTACTCATACAGGTACAAGTGAAGGGCAATTTTGTGAGGTTCACAAAGAACTGTGCTAACAACAGTGACAATATAGTACTAATAAAAAAACTAAAGACACAAATAAAAAATAGGAGGCCTTAAACAGTATCCACATATAAGCATAACATAATAAGGGCAGGGAGAAAAAAAGTATGTATATAGATGAACCATTTAGCTGTAGAAAAACATGTGTACTGTATATGCTATAGCAAGAAACACTTATATACACTATAGCAGCCATAGTAACAGTACCTAATATATATATATATATATACATATATATATTATGTATATATATATACTAAAAGTGACCACAATAGTAGTCACATCAACAGGACCCATATGCAAGATACTGTGTATCTATATATTATATAACAGATTCCCTGTATCTTTTATACTATAGCAGCGGTGATAACATTGAACAGTATATGTACATTGTGCAATGTTGGGTTGATCACACCGTGCTAGATTAGAGTTTCTCAGTGTCAACCCACTTAATGTTTTGTTATTTTTCCTTGTGTGTTTTTTTTATTTATCTTTTTGTCTCTGTTTATAACTCTAACAGCTGCCGGATAGATGCTTTTTCCAAGCCTAGAGCCCTGGGCTTTGAGACACCTCAAGCGCTTCCCAGTCCCGCATCATCTCAAACAGACCCATGATTCTTTTAAATCCAACAATGGCGTCCGTGATTCCCTATGGCACGCTCAGCCGAACGCACAACCTTCCTATTTCCAAACCTGATGGTGATGCTCCCTGCCACTAAGCTCTGAGGGTAGCAGAGAAGGACTTCAAGATTTTCTGTGACACCTTGAATTTCCTTAGGTGTCTGTGATGATGTAGGCGCTACCTCGCCTTCTTTGCCACAGACTCTATGTGCATACTCCAGGTCAGGTCCTCAGTGATATATGCACACCAAGTTACCGGTACTTGAAGCTGCTCACCAGTCTAATCCACATGACTCAACGGTACTGTGCTTTAACTTTTTACGTTTGTGGCATTCTTCGGTTCCTCAACCTCCTTAGGAATTGTCTGCTGCTCTTTTTTCAGTTTGGTTATAGTTATACATTGCTCCATCTTGTGTCTTCCTCCATCAGTTCAGGTGCACAGCGCTCAAGCAAGTTTATTGTTACTCACCTCAATGAGTCCAATGTTCCAGAATGATCCACAACTTACCTACCAATAGCAGATGATGTAAATGTTCTGAGGAGGCATCTTAAGAAACAATTCAATGTTTGAGCCAAACAGAACCTGGCTGTATATACTGTATATCTACCGTAGTTGACCAATCACTTAAGCGTTGTATGAAGGAGAAACCGGTATGGATATTATAATATTCCCCATGCATCTGACCTGCATGACTTAAACACATTTTTTCATTTGTTTATCTATTTAAGAATGATCAAATAATACTTCCCAGCAGACAGATCACAGGCAACCATTGGTATTTCTTGTAAGGGTCATAGGCTCATGTTCATTGAAGTATTTCTAATGTAAACCTATGTATAAATGGCTTTATACATAGGTTTAAGCATTTCTCCTTGTTGCATTTAGTGTTGCTTGACTATTGCGTTCTGAAAGTATGAAAGTAAGGTCAACTTCCCAGGATTTCCCTAGACACCTGAATGTTGAACATTTCATCATTGAATAAGATGTGCGGTCTTATTTTCTTCACAAGTGGCCCTTTGGGTGCCCCAGCAGCTAAGAGAAGCTCGTCGATCTCCAAGCCACAGCTCCTTAATGTTTTAATGACACGGGCACCTGAGCTGGCTGCACTGTGCTCTGTGACCAGGTAAGTGCGAATGGGACATTTAGCACGCTCATCCTTGGCATAGAACTTCTTCTGGAGTTTCCCCAGGGCCTCCAGAAAACCCTTCAGGGGAATCTGGGCACGTGGAATGCCCTCATTTGTCCTCTTGTATTCAAGGAACCTGTCCAAGCCTCCTTGTTTCATGCCTTTCTCAGACTCTTCGGAAAAGAGCACAGCATCTCCGTCAAAAGCCACTCTAAGCTGCGTTTCACTAAACTCTCTATCTCTGTCCTGTGAAAACATTGTGGCAGCAGCAATGCCTGCTTCAATTGCCTCTGTAACTTTCTCAGGGTCCTTGGAAAGGTAAAGGTTGGTATTGTAAGCCTTCAGGTAGCTGATGGGACTCTGCCCTCCAGTCATGCAAAATCTCTCTATGGTCAAATTGTAATGATTAATGCTGTTTATGAATCGGACTGCAACTTGGGCATGGCTGTTAGTCATCAGGACAATGTCAAACAACTCCTCACTGTCTGGGTAGAGTTCCCTCAGCCTCGAGTTGACTGTCATCAATGCCTTGACAAATGAAAAAGAATCTCCTGGCATCATAATGTCGTTTTCATGCTCCACTTGATAGGCTATGTATTTCTCTACTCCTTGATCCTCATAAATCTTCCTTTCTACTACCATGTTGAACAAGGTGCGGGGGGAGACGGCTACAGTAATAGCAGAGTCAGGGTTGGGCGGTAACATTGTTTGTGCTTCACCAAAGAAGGCTTTTCTTGCAGCATATTCTTTATCCTCAATCATTGTAAACGCTTTGAAGGTATTGGCAAGTGTACTAAGATCTTCCTTCTGACACAGCAAGCTTTGCGTCACACTGAGAGCTTTACAGCTGTGACATGCCTTTTAAGAACAAAATTCATCAACACCGCAACGTCACCTAGTGACGTCACAAACGGCAAGCCATGGCACAGACAACATCGTAGAGTCTTCTGTGGTCAGACTCACACGTCTTACGTCATCAATAACAAATAATTACCTACATCCAAAGAGCTGAACTAATGAAGACCTTGAGCCTCTCGTTACCCTCAATGGTCTATACTCTATATTCTAATTAAAGTGAGCAAAAACTGCTCATGTTTGCTGCCAGATTAGAAAGAGCAGACATACTGTATGTAGACTAATTTTTAATAGAAAGAAGAACTGTCAGAAAAAAAGAACTATCTAATAGCTTCAAACTAATAGAAAAACAAACTGAACAGAGGATATCAGCATTTTATATTGGGTACAGTCTTTTATCTAATGTCATTACTATGTTCTGATGGACATTTATCATGTCCTCTCAAGGATATTGTATTAAATCAACTTAAATTCAGGCGAACACCTAGGTGACGTTAACAATTAGAAGTTACACAAAATCAAGCAATGCAACTCAGTTTGTGAAGGCTTGATATGTTGTATTTAACTTAGCTTTAGTAAATGAAATTGACCTGATGTTTATGTGTTTTCTGATATCTGAATTGAAGAAAAAAAAAAACTAGTTTTAAAAATGTGTTTTGTAAATCCTGTTGTAAGATGACCAGGGACGAGGTCAGATCACTGATACATAGGGTGCCAGAAGAACAACCTTGCTCTCAATGTCAACAATACCAAGGAGTTGATTGTGGACTTCAGGAGGCCATGGAGAGAGTATGCCCCCATTTACATCAACAGTGCCGCAGTGGAGCGGGTCAGTGATTTAAAGTTCCTTGGAGCACACAACTCTGAGGACCTCAAATAGGCCACACAAACCATGCACGTGGTGAAAAAGGCTCAGCAACGTCGACACTGCCTCCGTCACCTGCAGAAATTCAGGGTGACCCCTGCCTCCTCAGGTCGTTCTACAACAGCACCATCGAGAGCATTCTGACGAGGGGCAACACCGCCTGGTATGGGAACTGGACCAGCCTCAACCGCAAAGTGCTACAGAGGGTGGTGCAGACAGCCCAGCGCATCATCGGATCTTCCCTCCCTCTTGGTAATGTACGAGAAATGGCGTGTAGCCAGGACTGAGCGAGTCATTAAGGTAATTCATCACCCTAGTAGGCACAGCTGTTCACTCTACTGACTCACTTTAACCTGTCAACCATCAGACTGCTGAACAAGCGATGAGCCCTGTTGCTGACACAGTCCGTTCACATGTTCCTTAGTACACATAACTGTCTGCACTCTGCTCTGAAACCGTAATGTCCTCCAATTCTGGAATGACCCATAGCGTATTTTCTACTTTACCCACCTTTCAAAATGGTAATGAAAGTTTACAAAACTTTTATATTTCCACTAATTAGATGCATAACATTGTGATGGGTATCGATGTCTGTTCTTTGTTGTTACAGTATGTCTGTTTGTACAAGACCAAGGATCACAATGGAAATAAGTCTCTGGGTGCCAGGTAGTTGCCTACTTTGCCTGTTCATATAATGTACCTCTGTGTGCGTACAGGGTCTTTTTGGTTCAGCTTCTGAAATTAAAGGTCGGGCTCTAGAGCAGTGGGTCTCAGCGTTGTTAATGCAGTACCCATTATAGACCATGAGATGGAAGCAAAGTTTTCAGAGCGAGTACTGGAGATGGGGACAAAGCTGACTTGAACCACAGGAACCCTAGTGTCCCTTTTCTGGGGTGAACATTCGGCTAAAATAGAAGATCTGCAGGCTTACAATTCGGCACGTTGTGACGTGTTGTGAGCTTGAGATCAGCTATTTCAGAGACTATGGAGGAAAAAAAGGAGGGATGACGTACAGACCCTTGACCCGGTCAACAAGGTATATAGGGTTTAAGTGGTAAAAGAAACTCTGCACCTGCTGCTATTTTTTTTTAATCTCGTCTCATGGTGACATTAGTAGGTCTACATGTAACATGTCTGACTCTGCATATGATGCTATTGTTCTAAACATCATACCTGCAGTGCTAATACATTATGCTGTTATCTGTATGGGTCAATGATGTGACGCAATTTCTTTTGTGTCCATATGGTTTAGTTACTTACATACATTATTGTTTTTGAAAACGGGTTTGTCAAAATTCTGGTGTTAGCCTATTCAATATTGATTAAATATTTGGAGGAATGATGGCAAAAATGTCAATTGGTTTAACCGGAAAAACATAACCAAATAATTCTACTTAGATCAAAAATTGTAATAGTTCTCAATAAAACACCCTATACTAATTACTAGTAGAATGCTCTTAAATTAGAATTATTTAATAATCAACTAGAAAAGTGCACTCCTCAGAGCACAGATCTCTGCCAGGCTGGGTTTTCTAGAGCACAGTTCCCAATCCATGTACTGTTCAGTACATGGATTTTGTGAGAAATGTTACCCATAGATACTGTATATACACATTGATTCCTCATTGGCTGCTGCTGTTCATTGGAGTGACGTGTTATCACGGCTGCAATATTGATCCAGTAAAGCTGTGCCTCCTAATACAGTACATTTAGAGATGCGCGGATCGCGGTTTTAGCCGCGGTTGCCGCAGTTAACCGCAGTTTGGGTGGATTTGGGTCAATCAAATATAATTATTAATTCATATTGGATAAACCGCGGGTGAAATAATGCGGGAATTAAATTAATGATATCATATAGGCCTATAATAGCTTTTAAAAAGCACTAAATTTCACCGTGTGTGCGTTTGTAGTATTTTAATATTACGTCATTTTACACCAGGCAAAAAATAGCCGCTCACGACATGTTGCTTTACAGGCAGCCAGTGTTGCCAGGTTGCGAGAGAAATAAGTAGCCAGGTCTATGAAAACAAGCCCAAAACAAGTGCCAAACAAGCCCAAAAGTCGCAACACAGAGCATTGTTTTTGCTCTGTGTTTTGTTTTCACTTTTTCTTTCTTTTTCTGTAAAGCCCTTTGAGCTGCATTTATGTCATGAAAGGTGCTATATAAATAAAGTTTATTATTTTAAAAGTCGCTTATAAAAAGCTTATAAAAAGCCGACATGGCAACAAAGTGTTTGAAAGCGAAAGTAACTTAATGAAGACGTGCGCTTGTTGTTACCATGGTTGTGGATTGTATACAGTCACTGCATCGCGACAGTGGTGAGTAACACTGTTTATAAGAAAACTAACGTCAGGAAAATAACAATTATTTGGTGCGGTTGGTGCGGATCTATAAATAGGATGATATAAGTACCGCGGGTGGATGGCGGATGGATAATGAACTTGTTAACGCGGATTTGGGTGACAAAAAAAGCCATCCGCGCATCTCTAGTACATATGCCCTGTATGTCTAAAGCAGGAGGTCTCTACACAATTAAAATAATCATAACATAGCTGAATTCTCAACCAATTTTCCCGTGGTTTGGTTTGTTACAAATATCATACATGTAGTTATGTTATGATATAGGATACTGTAGTGACTGTCTTGGGGCATAATTCACCACGGGCTCTTTAAGAGAGTGGGGGGGTCTGATTAGAGACAATACTGAACAGGTGTGTGTTGTTGTGTTGTCAGTATGAGTGAGTGTGTGAAATAAATGGGACACGTTGTTCTGCGTGCCCAAAGAGAGAAGTTGCAGTACGTTCCTTCTTGCAATTCCTACATTGGTGACCCCGACATTCGTCTGCTAGACGTATCTACTAGTGACAGTGACAGCACGTAACCATGGTGACGGCCGCTCCTGTTAAATTACCGGAGTTTTGGGAAGCTTCTCCCGCGACCTGGTTTGCACAGGCGGAAGCTCAGTTCGCGTTGCGGAACGTTACCGACGACGCTACTAAGTATTATCATGTCGTGTCAGCCCTTGGAAGTTCAACTGCGCTCAGAGTGGAGAGTTTGATTGTTTCCCCCCCTCGGGCGGCTAAATACGACGCGCTCAAAACTCACCTGCTGAAGACGTTCCAGCCTTCTGATGCAGAGCACGCCGACCGTCTCTTCTCCCTGCAAGGTCTGGGTGATAATAAACCATCTGAACTTATGGATAGGATGCTGAGCCTCATGGGAGCAAATAAGCCCGATTTCCTCTTCATCCACCTGTTCCTGCGACAGCTGCCATCTCAGGTACGGGCTGCTCTGGCCAACACTAAAATAACAGACTGCCGTGCCCTGGCTGCGGAGGCTGACAAGTTTTTCCTCGCTGGCCAACAACAATGTGCGGCTGCGCTGTTACCTGCCCTGCCCTTTTCGCCGCTGCCCCACGCCACGGCGGCCGCTGTCGCGGCAACAGCCCCACGCCAGGGGCGGGACACTGGTTTGTGCTATTACCACACAAGGTTTGGCCCCACTGCCAAGCGGTGCCGACCCCTGTGTTCTTTTGGCGTGCCGGGAAACGCCAACGCCAGCACACGGTAGTGGCCCTGTGTGCTGGCCGGACTGGCAGGCTGCTTTTCATTCAGGACACAATCTCCGGCCGGCGGTTCCTGTGTGACTCAGGTGCACAGAGCAGCATCCTGCCCGCATCAGCAGCGGACATCCGGGCCAATGGACACGGCCCCCCGATGGAAGCTGCTAATGGTACCCCTATCCGCACCTACGGCACCAGGCATGTGTCTCTGGGTTTTGGCGGGCAGCAGTTCGACTGGGACTTTGTATTGGCAAGCGTGTCATTTCCCCTCATCGGCGCAGATTTCCTGTGCGCGTATGGCCTGCTGGTGGACGTGAAAAAACGCCGTTTGCTCGACGCGGCCACCTACTGTTCTTACGCGTGCACGCTCGGGGGGGCGAATTCTGTCAGACTGTCCAACATGCTCTCCGCCACGGATGAGTTCCCCCGGCTCCTCGCTGAGTTCCCGGCCCTCGCGCAACCCACCTTTTCTTCGTCCACAACCAAGCATGGTGTAGAGCACCACTTAGCCACTGCAGGTTCTCCGGTCTATGCTCGGGCTCGCCGTCTCGACCCTGCCAAGCTTACCATCGCCAAAGCAGAGTTCGAGTCCATGGAGCGCCTCGGCATCATTCGCCGCTCCAGCAGCCCATGGGCTTCCCCTCTTCATATGGTCTCAAAGCCTGGCGGTGGGTGGCGCCCGTGTGGCGATTACCGCCGTCTTAACGAGGCGACTACGCCGGATCGCTACCCAGTGCCGCACATCCAGGATTTTTCCGCCCACTTGGCCGCCGGCCGGGAAGGTCATTTTTTCCAAGGTGGACCTTGTGCGTGGATACCACCAGGTGCCTGTCCACCCGCTGGACATCCCCAAAACAGCTGTGATTACTCCTTTCGGACTGTTTGAGTTTCTTCGCATGCCGTTTGGCCTTAAGAACGCTGCACAGACGTTCCAGCGCCTCATGGACTCGGTGCTGCGGGACCTGCCTTTTCTTTTCGTCTACTTGGACGACATTCTCATCGCCAGCACCTCCAAAGCCGAGCACCTGTCCCACCTCCGGACTCTGTTCGAGCGGCTCAGCACGCACGGCCTTATAATCAATCCGGCTAAGTGCCAGTTCGGCCTGGCGACCATTGACTTTCTCGGGCACCGAGTCACCGGAGAGGGGGCTGTTCCCCTTCCGTCGAAGGTGGATGCCATCGCGACCTTTCCTAGGCCGCTCACGGTCAGGTCCCTACAAGAGTTCATCGGCATGGTAACATTTTATCACCGTTTCCTGCCCCGGGCTGCCCACGTCATGCGGCCCCTGTATGAGGCCCTTAAACGCAAAGCCCCCAAGCACGCTGTGGACTGGTCCCCGGAGAGGGACAGTGCATTCAAGGCTGCCAAGACTGCTCTAGCCGATGCAACCATGGTGGCTCACCCATGGCCCGGGGCTCCCATCGCCATCACTACTGACGCTTCGGACTATGCTGTCGGCGCAGTGCACGAGCAGTGGGTGGGCGGCGCCTGGCAGCCGCTCGCTTTCTTTAGTCGACAGCTGCGTCCCAGTGAGCGCAAGTACAGCACTTTTGATCGGGAGCTCCTAGGCCTCTACCTGGCTGTCCGTCACTTCCGGTTCCTGCTGGAGGCTCGCCCATTCACAGCGTTTGTGGACCACAGGCCGCTGACTTTTGCTATGGCCAAGGTGGCTGAACCGTGGTCTGCACGCCAACAGCGTCACCTCTCCTACATCTCGGAGTTTACTACGGACATACGTCATGTCGCTGGCAAGACCAACCTTGTTGCTGACTGCCTGTCCCGGGCCGTCGCTGGGGCCGTTCATCTGGGCCTCGACTATGCCTGCATGGCTGCGGACCAGGCCGCCGACCCAGACGTGCAGGCTTACAGGACGGCGATCACAGGGCTTCAGTTGCAGGATGTGGCCTTCACCGATGCCGGCGCCACACTCCTGTGCGATGTCTCAATGGGTCAGCCCAGGCCTGTCGTTCCCAGTGGGTGGCGCCGACGTGTGGTCCATGGGCTCTCACACCCGGGCAGAAAGCCATCTCAAAAACTGGTCACGGCCAAGTTCGTCTGGCATGGCCTCAAAAAGGATGTAAGAGACTGGGTGACCACATGCGTGGCGTGCCAACGGGCCAAAGTGCACCGCCACACCAAGGCCCCCTTGGCGCCGTTCCTGGTACCTGAGCGGCGGTTCGACCACGTGAACGTCGACCTGGTGGGTCCTCTGCCTTCCTCCCACGGCTTCACCTACCTGCTCACCATGGTGGACAGGACAACCCGCTGGCCGGAGGCCGTTCCACTGTCTTCGACGACGACTGCCGATGTTGCCCGGGCGTTCATCGGGACCTGGGTTGCTCGTTTTGGCGCCCCGTCTGACCTTTCCAGCGATCGTGGCCCCCAGTTTACGTCTGAGCTGTGGAACGCTGTTGCTGAGGGCCTGGGCACAAAGCTCCACCGCACCACCGCCTACCACCCACAGGGCAACGGCATGTGCGAACGTTTTCATCGTGCTATGAAAGCTGCTCTGCGGGCCAGCCTCACGGACAGTGCCTGGGTCGACAAGCTCCCGTGGGTTATGCTGGGTATCAGGACCGCTCCCAAGGAAGATCTCCAGTCCTCATCTGCCGAGCTGGTTTATGGCCAACCACTGCGGGTCCCGGGGGATTTCGTTCCCACCACCACGACTCCCTGGTCGGCTTCCCATCAGCGTTCCTTGCTCCTGGATCAGGCCGCGGCCTTTGCCCCTGTCCCCACTGCACACCACGGCCTGCCTCAGTCTCACGTCCCTGCGTCCCTGCGGTCGGCAGAGTTCGTTTTCATCCGCCATGACGCTCACCGCGGACCCCTGAGGCCCCCATACGATGGCCCTTTCCGGGTCCTGAAGGTCGGGGACAAGGCCTTTGTCGTCGAGGTCGGTGGCAGGTCGGAGCACATTTCTGTGGATCGCCTTAAGCCTGCCCATCTGGATTTGGGCCGGCCTCTGGGCCTGGCACAGCCCCCACGGCGGGGACGCCCTCCCGCCCCTTCCCCTCCCCTCAACAGGCCAGGCACGGCCTCCCAGCCCACCTCCCGCGCCCCTCGCCTCCACACGCCGGCCCCTGCGCCTGTCCGGCGGAGTCGTGGTGGTCGGGCCATTCGCCCCCCTCTTCGTCTAAGATGACTTCCTTTTTCTGTTATGGTGAATTCTGGGGGGGCCTGTGTAGTGACTGTCTTGGGGCATAATTCACCACGGGCTCTTTAAGAGAGTGGGGGGGTCTGATTTCCATAATTATATATTTTTTTAAGTTGAAGAAGTAGTGCAAATAGCAGATCTACAAGCTCACAACACAGTGCAAAGCGACGCCTTGTGAGCTTGTAGATCTGCTATTTTCACTAGTTTGGGTCCTGGGCAAACGTCTAATTTCTCTTTTGGGTCTCGAGCAAAAAATGTGGGAACCACCGGTGTAGTGGTCTAATGCTCAGAGTCAGATGTAAATGCAGGATTACTCTGAAATTTTGAATGTTATACATTATTGATATTACAAATTGGTTTACAAATTGTAGATTTGATAACGCCAAATTCTTACTGTCTAAATGATGTACTATCTAAATTGTACAAGGTAAAGTATTTCGTTCTCACTTGCATTTTGCTTCTTTGACACGAGAGCTGTGTCAGTGGTTTGTAAGGGGTTTAAAATCTTGGGGGAAACAAGTTCAACAAACTACACTGACTACAAAACTGAAACACGTTAATAAAAACAATATGCAAGTATAATCAATCAATCAATTCTTCAGCGGTGGTCTCTTCATGTTGTAGTTTAGTAATGAATGGCTCAAGCTGCTCTCAGAGCCCCTTTTATGCTAGGTGAGTACAGGTGATGGCCCAGACCCCCACCCCTGGCACTCCTGGTACCCCATGAAGACAAAGGCCACGCTCTGCTGAATGAATACGGTGGTGATTAGCTGCCTGCCCGCGTGAATGGACGAGGAGGCGGGCTAATGGTCCCATAGATAATATATATAAGAAAGGCTAGATGGCTCAAGGGGGCGTCGCAAGCGTAGCTCAACCGCGGCCATCTTGTATATAATTATAATCATGGATTTTATATGAAAATAACATTAAGTATGCAGTATCATAACTACATCTTTGGTGTTTACAACACACCAAACCGTACCATAGACATAATGTTATGAATGAGCGAGCTGACTGTCGCAAGATGGCCGCCATGTGGCAACGTCGTAGTCCATTGGCCAGCAGCGCGGGTGAGTCATCTAGTGTTTATATATATCTATGAATGGTCCGACGTCTGGATTTGTTTCACTTCCTGTTTTTCAGTCAGTCTTTTACTTCATTTTCTAGGTGAGGCGAGATTTTAGTTCCTGCCATTTTTAACCACTTAGCTTTGGCTATTAAAGTCCCAAGACTCAAGACCCAAAGGAGTCTTGAGTCAAGACAGAGGCTCCCGCGGAGACATCAAATTTCTCTTTTGGGGATTGAGTCCCAAGACTCAAGGCAAGAAAGGAAACATGGCCGCAATAAATGGATCCAGGGAGAAAGCGTGGCAAAGTATTGCCGACAAATTAAATGCACAAGTCGTCCAAAAATATATACAATTTATATACAAGTCCATAAATATATAATTCAGTTAGGCTTAAACATGAGGACTGTATAGTGAATATTGGAATTATCGCCTACTAATCTACAATGCGATAGCCTATTATATGCGCCATGCATCCAACCAATATGTCTGAGTCTGTGCCTAGGAATGTGTCAAAAAACATCATCAGCAGAGATTCTAAGGCAGTTGTACTCTGTAACAGTAAAGGGGTTTCAGGGGAAACCAGCAAAATGAGGAATAATTTAATAAAAGACTGTCTTGCTAATAAAGCGTCATGTCTCTCATTTTCTACAATGTATTTGATATTACCTTTATATTATTTAATAGATCTTGCATTTCATCCTCTATATATTGTCCAGCAACCTTTATGATATAGGCGAAAAAAGATAGTAGACCTGTGGGAGCCAGATTGCTCAGATGCCGAGGTTCCTGTGCTGGTATTCAATCCCATGATCTTGTGGTTTGAAGTCAAGAGCTCTTCCGACTGAGCTATGGATAGAGCAGCCGCAACACAAGCAGAAGTCACAATTTTAACTCGCACCCTCGCCAGGGTCAAAAACTTTATATTTGAAATCCGAACGTTTATGTAGATGAACGGGTCAAAAATGGAGAAACTGCAAACACCAGGTTGAAGTTCATCCATGACAGTCATGACAGATCCAGACTGCACTAGCGATTTGTTTACATTCGACCGCATGGCTCATTTGCATAAGACGTTACCATATTGATTTTATCCCACTGTTGAGGGTTAGGGTTATGTTTTATATATTTTGTTTAAGACTTACACTGTATTTCCCCACTGGAATACAGTGACTGATATGAATTAATAATATACTGGACCATACGTAAAATTAAGAATAGGCCTACCTTGTGATGTCAGTGACATTTTATTTCAAATGAAAATAAAAAATAAGAAACAGTGCAGTAACAATACGTTTTCGTATAGCAGCAATTTTGAATGTACAATATAAATATAAATATATTGTCTGTCGGGCGGAAACCTCATTATGGCCAAAACTGTTACTTTTCAGCATAAACATTCTAAAATAGCAAAAACAGCAGATCGACAAAAAAAAACAAGACTCACGCAACATAATTTGGCAAGACACTCCATCTCCGGTTTACTTCCCACATCTGCGTAGTCTCGTGTCTCGCGTAACTATCTGCGTGAAGTGGGCGGGGGTCCCGGTGGCGGTAACGGCGGTACCGGCGGCGGTAACGGGGGTAAAAAAAAGGCACTTTTTTCGGGCTTGTAGATTTTTCGCATAAGAATTGAATAAGTGTGTGGAAACTCAGAGTCATTGGTTTGTGATTTACTGCTTAAAGGGCAAGACCACTTTGGTATAGGAGGTTTGGGTTGTGTAGTTACCTTGCCATCATGATGTAACTCCAAAGGTGGACAAGAAATAAAAAATAATTTCTCCATTGACTAGAAATTGATAATTTAAAATATGCTCCTCATTGACTTACATTGTACAGTGAAGAGGGTCTTTTAAACCCGTAACTAATCATTTATATGTGTGTGTGTGTGTGTGTGTGTGTGTGTGTGTGTGTGTGTGTGTGTGTGTGTGTGTGTGTGTGTGTGTGTGTGTGTGTGTGTGTGTGTGTGTGTGTGTGTGTGTGTGTGTGTGTGTGTGTGTGTGTGTGTATGTATGTATGTATGTATGTATGTATGTATGTATGTATATATATATATATATATATATATATATATATATATATATATATATGTGTGTATATGTCAGACATTTTTTATAATATACAAAAAAATCTCTAATATATTATCAAACATCTAACAACAATATGAACTAAAGTGTTAACAGAGTGACAATGACATATCACATGAGTCATTGTGAAACAATTATGATTCATGGTCACACTCTATTTCAGTAATATAATTAAATTGATTATATCTTATTGTATTTATTTCATTTTATTTGAATGCAGGGTCATTAAAATGAGTCCATATACAAACACATGTGTTGAATTAACTGTGGAAAAACTTGAAGAACAAGGCACTGGATTATTTGGCTGTTAGCCTACCAGGCTTACTTCACAGCTAAATCTCCATGGTAACTAAAGTAGGATTGCGTACATTTTCTTTCGTGAAATCGAGTCATGGATAAACGTATCCAGGGTTCTCTGGCTAATAATCTGGCAAGATAATTCAGCTTTCATGAAACCGATTCATCGCTAATCCAGGATAGTTGTTAAATCCAGGCTTAACCCCTAATACTGCTTTCGTGAAATAGGCCCCAGGTGTGATAAAACATCAAATTAAACTGAAAACACGAAAACAAAAACCACCTCATCTCAAATAACTTTTTATGTATTTATTTATTTTTTATTTTTTTACATCTTTTGACATACAGAGTAATACCTAAGTGTTTGTATGTGTTTCTTATAAACTTGTAACCCATATAAAATGACCTATAAAATTACATTGGCCTCTCAAAACAAAAAAATAGAAAATAGGGCCCTGAGACCCAAACCAGGAGTTTAATCTCAGTTCTGTTATTAGGTTAAGTGTTAATAGGATTTTTCTGTGCACCAATTAATTGGTGCACAGAAAAATCCAGAGCGGTAATTACATTCTGAGAGTTAAATAATTCTCTTAATTGCTGTGTATGCAGGGTGGATCTGCTATTTTTTGCTATTTTTTAAATGAAACATTTTTGAAATATTTAGAAAATTTGCCCAAAATAGAGACACCGTGGTTAATGTGTTTAACATACTTTTTTATTTATTTATTAAATTGTTAAATTGTGATTTGATCAAACATAAATATCAATGTATCAGGTATTTACTGAAATTCAGTCTGACCAGAAGTGGGGATTTCCCCACCAGCAAAAAAAAAAGGGGGGATATCAAAAGATATCAAAAGGAAGGGCATGGATTTCCCCCTGATCCTCCCAGAAAATCGAACCCTGTGTGTATGTACTGTTGGGAAAATGATCCCATGCAGATGCTCAATTCTGGTACATTCCGGCAGGTGGAAGTTCTTGGCACGACCAATGCGGAGGGTAGGGATCGATTCGCCGTCTATGTTTCCTATCCTCAATCCAGTCAAAATGTGCTTCCTGAGGAAACCACAATTTAGATTTACAAGGGACCCACTTTTCTATTCTCTCCCAGTGTCAAGGCTGCTGTTGAAGCAGGAGGAGGTGGTTGTGGCGGAGCGTCCGGAGCTCCGTCAGTCTCCCCAGCAGGCGGCCAAAGCGCTGGGGTCCCCCTCTGCCCAGGGAGCCACACACCCTGGACAACAGCTCCAGGACCACTTCCTGCATGCTCTCCACACAGCTGGTGACATGCAGTGCTGCTCGGTCTACTTTCACAGAGAGAGAGAGAGAGAGAGAGAGAGAGAGAGAGAGAAAGGGGGCTGAATATGTGCACTTGCCAGATTACCCGCGAAAACCCTGGCGCCACCAACCACGCTATTCATGTCCCAAAAAATATACAGACCCAATATCTCTTGGTGAATTTAAAGACCTGACCATATTACCAGATACTGACCAATGACCATGATATTGAACATGATACTGACATGATACTGACCATGACACCGACATGATACTGACCATGATACTGACCATGATAGGGCCCTGTCACATCAGGCCACTCTCACAGCACTGAATGGCAGGGCTGTCGTGGCCCTGTCAGGCCCTGTCACATGCCAACAACATGCCAACAAAGCGTTGCATCGTGACAAGTTGTTGGCTTGTAAATGTGTTCTTTTCGTCAAGCAACACCGCCCTACAACGGCGTAGAAATGAGGCTGTAGCATTCTTTCCAGAAAATGTTCCACCTGTACAAACCCCCATCTTCCATCATTACCCTAAAACAAAACGTGCAACTACACACAATTCAGAAAACACACCTCATTTGACTGTTGAGTTAATGAGAGAAAAAAAAATCACCCCCATTGAGAAACACTACAAGCACCATGAAACTTGCTGAGCTCATTCAAGCTCCCCGGAAGATGAACGCTATCTGAGTAACCCTATGACCTTTGCTCTAGTGCCACCCTCAGGCCAAAATATCAATGTTTCACTCGATATACATACAGTATCTCACAATCTTATGAGCAGATTCCAGGGTGAACCCTACTGATTTAGGTAATCCCATGGTTTTTCTTCTAGCGCCACCCTTCTGACAACTGAAAATGAGAAACTACCATGGAGAAGTACAGACTCTGGTCTAGGGGCTAATAGTCTTTTTTTCTTCTTTTTTTTAACCTAGTTAAATAAAGGTTTTTAATAAAACAAACTGTACATGTGACCTGTGACTTTGTGTTACTGTACTCAGCCTTGCAGAACGGTGACATCTGAGTGCAGAGCAGTATTATCACTGAAATAGATCCAATGTCCTTGCAAAGAGAAGAAATCTATAACTAGGGCTATTCCAAAAAGGACTGCTGAGATAGGCTTGAGTTAATCATTGTGTAAGAATCATTTGGGCATCACTGTATCTGAACCTAAGGGACGTTCTTAGTAATTATTTGTGCAAATGGGACCCTGGCATCCATAATTTGGGCATCCCATGTAGGTGAAAAACATTCTTTTTTTTTAAATAGTGAAAATAGATGATCTACATTTAGATAGGCTGTTCTTGCCATTTGTTGTACAATGAAGTATATAGGGCTTAAGTGATTAATGCTCACAACAGAGAGAATGACAGACTTGACTGACTCTGACCTGAGCAAAGCAAGGCTGTAGCAGTTAGCAGGACATATTCGGCCTCCGTCACTCGCAACGCTGTCATGCTGTGGAAGAAGTTAAACACCGGCCCTAGAAAATCTTCATTGACATCTAGACAAGAAAGACAATCAGAAAAAAAACTTTTAATATTTTTGGGTATTGAGACAGAAAGTTGAGAGGGAGACAGCGTAGGAGAGACAGACAGTAGGGAAGCTGGGAGGGAGGCAGTGTAGGAGAGGGAGGCAGTAGGAAAGCTGAGAAAGAGACAGTGTAGGAGATAGTAGGAAAGCTGAGAGGGACACAATGTAGGAGAGACAGACGTCTCACCTGAACTGAAGGATGTCCCACTATGGAGCTTCTCCCTGGTCTCCAGGCTCCTCGGCCAGTCGTGCGTTGAGATGCTGAAAGGCTGCAAGGCTGCTAATAGGAAACACATCACTGAAATGCCTTCCCAAATAAACCTGGTATAAAAAGACTCCAAACACCTACAGTACTGTTGCTCGCTGAGGGATCCTACAGACTAGAGGGACCATGAAATCATGGAAGCCAGACATAGGGGACCACAATGCTATAACATTACCAACCATATTAACCTCGCCCTATTTGTGGTTCCCCTTTTTAAGAATAGTGTACAGGCTCACAACGTGTCATGATGCGAAGTATTGTGAGCTTGTAGATTGACTATTTTCGCTGCACAATGATCCCATCAGATGGAGACGAGCTGCACTGTCATGTCCGGGTTGTCTGTCTTTCGCTTCTCTTGGCCAATGTGTGTGTGTGTGTGTGTGTGTGTGTGTGTGTGTGTGTGTGTGTGTGTGTGTGTGTGTGTGTGTGTGTGTGTGTGTGTGTGTGTGTGTGTGTGTGTGTGTGTGTGTGTGTGTGTGTGTGTGTGTGTGTGTGTGTGTGCGCTTGCCGTGTGAGAGAGGGAGAGAGAGAGAGAGAGAGAGAGAGAGAGAGAGAGAGAGAGAGAGATAGAGGGTTTACCTGGGCTTGGTGCTGTGGGATTGTGGGAGAACTGCTGAGCTGACATGAGGAACATGACCTCAAGTGAGCAGCTGGACAGGAGGGTGCTCTGGTCCGAAACGTCCAAGAGGTCAAAGCCTGCAAGGCAGACATCATCTGTTTACTGGATTTAAATCTTTACGTCGGTCTCTGTGTGTGTCTGTCTGCAGCTATCCTTGTTTACCAGCCTTTTGTTTCATAGTTTGCAGCTAATCTGGTAAACCACTGGTCTGATCCGAGACACATTTCTTGTGCACGGTGCCAGTAGGCCAAGGAAGTAAATCCCTGAATAATTTTTCACATATTGTGAATTCAAAATCTCAGATCCACCTTCCGCCGTCCAGATTTAGATTCCACATCACAGGTTTGCAGGTGTAGAAGAGTGGGTGAAATTCCTTATCATACAAGCCAACATTTGCAGTTTCAAGAAAATGGTGAAGAATAGAGAAAGTCAGATAAGTAAAATTGTCCTAATATAATACGAGCAATGTCAAATATATACATGAGGTGCATTGGTTGAAAATAGCAATAAATGTAGGCAGTTAAAATAGCAACAGATATAATCACAGACTCTAGCAATTAAAAAAAAAGAAAAGGCCTCTAGTTCAAGACCCTTCATATTCAGGCAAGACTGAAATCATCAGAATGCCATTATCAACTGACATCAGAGATCCACAGGGAACCCATGCCATTAGTAGACCTCGTCACATTTTCTTATATTCTCTGAGGAAATATGTCCATAATCTACCAAATGAGATCAAGTTATGCAATATATCATCACCATCTAACAGCAGGAAATAATGCTAAAATATATGTATTTCAAAATGCTTAGACCATTGACATCATGCATGGACATCTTTGACAGTACCAGTTGAAGTTTTGACCCAAGATCTGTATTTCTTCACAGAATGATTCTAGAGACTGATTCTAGAAGATACAGTCTGCTGTTCATTGGACATTCTATTCTAAGATGTGTTTTGAGTTGAATTCCTAACATGCCCACGTCTATGCACAAGAGTAATTTGGTCTTTTGAAAGTAGTGCAGCTTTAGGCCATCCTGAGCTGTATTTAATGTCCCATTAAAAATGTCCTTGCTACAGTTCTACCCTAAATATGCTATGGATGTATGTAATTAATTAATCAATTAGATCATGAAACTATAATTGGTCTGTGATGGGGTTAACGCTAAATCGTGTTCAGTAAAAATTGATTCTCAAACAACTTGTCTCTCCAGATTGATCAACAATTTACGTGACCATGATACTGACTACTGACATACTGACCATAACACTGACATGATACTGACCATGACACTGACCATGATACTGACTGACCATTATACTGATAAGATACTGACCATAATATACTGGCATGATACTGACATGATACAATTTATCAATTTACTCTGAAGCCAAACAAGTTACTACAAGACAACCGTATCATCAAGGGCATGCCCCACTCCAGCCACAAGCTGTTCTAATCCCTACTACGACCGTGGCCAGGCGAGGAGGCCTACCGTAATATCATGTGCCAGACCATCACATTTCTGAACAGCTTCCGCTGTTGAACAAGGCTTGATGACCGCCTGTCACCAGGCTAGCATGTCAACTGGAACACTCTCCTTGATTACTGACTGTTTTCCTCTCTTTATGTGGATCTGTTCCTTTATGCAGACTTTACATTCCCTGTGGACCTGCCATGTGGATTCTTACCTGTGAAGTTTCTGTCCAATATGGAATACTTTCTTTCTTTTTTTGCACCTTATGTCTAATGTTCATACCTGCTGCTATGTGGACCTGTATACCGATGCGTTACCATTTTTGCAGATTATGTTTAACCTCATATTGTATCTGCTGGTTTTATGCTATGTGAATATATGTAGATATCTTAGATTTGTCTTGTTCTCCTAGATATGTTTCTTTACTGTTTGATTTTTCTCCCTCCCCTTTCTTCTTCTCTCTTTCTGAAAATAGAAGAAATGATGGAGCTTGAATTTCACCCACTTCTTTTCACCTGTAAACCTGTGACGTGACAATAAAGTTAATTCTTGGAACGCTTGAACATGTACAGAGTAACCTGTAACTCAACACTAAGCGTTTACTCTCCTTCCCTCTTCGATGTGAAAACAAGGATATTTACCACTTTATGTCTATGGCAGGGTTTTGTGTTCACAGGAAAGCATTGATCCAGTCCTTCTTACCCGGCACTGTTCTGGAGAACTGCAGCAGTCTCTCTAAGTGTGGTGGCATTACTTCAGACAGTCTATCTTCATCATCTTCGGCACACGGCCAATCGAACATCTGCACAAATGCACATAGCAGCTTAAAGGTGGTATTTATTTTGTGTTAAAACAAGTGCTAAATAGCTCTATTCTGATAGTAGTCATTGCTATATATATAGTGTTCAGGGGTCTCCTCTTTTGTCGGGATACCAAGTTTATCCAGTCAGGAGAGAGCACTCATACAGGATACAGGATAAACAAGTGAAATCGGAAGTGATTAAAAAATAACATGAGCACACACAATTAGAACTGGAAAACTATTTATCACTGAAAGTGATAAATGGGTTCTCCCTGATTGAATGACATTGGTGTCTCACCTGAAAATTACATTTAAAAAAATAATAATTTGGTAACGCTTGCTATGCATCCCATATCTTAAATGCCATGCTACACTGTGTTGTCCAATGTAAAAACCATAAGAAACGCCCTACACTATGTCGTTCAATACCTTCAAAACCTACTAGTAGTATGATTATATGTCACTGCAAGTGGTCATTGGGTGCTTCAATCAAAGGAAAATATATAGCATTCAATTCATAAAAGAATAACCCACAAGGCTTTCTGCCTACACCTTCAGGAATGTAATAACTTTACTTATAGCACACATAGACCACTTATAGTGACTTATAATCACACTATAGTGCATTATAACAGTGATTATATTATAAGATTATTATAATGCATTACAACCATGGCAATTTATGATCCTTGCCAAAACAAAACTCTTCTTATAACTATAATTATAGCGTTATAAGCAGAATATAATGTATTATAAGTATGCTTATAATGCATTATAGACATGGGATGCATTCTGCTTACTAAAGAGCTGGAGAGACAGGGAGACCCCTGTACCCCCATAGAGCTTTTTAACAAAAACAACTGTTTTAACCAAAGAATATCACAGCGCCTTTAAAACAAACTGCCAGTGACATCACAGGGTTTCTCAGAACACAAGAGACCTCAGCAAAGTGAGTGTGTCTAGTGACCTGAAAGTCACTGCATATACAGTACATGTAGGGGTGGTGAATTGGTGACCCACCCTGTTGTGTGTGTTCTGTGCCCTGTACTGCCTATGAGCCTCCACCATTCTGTCCAACGCCAGCTTCTGTTCTCTGGATAAACTGGCCGATAGTACCTACAGTACACACACACGCACGCACGCACGCACGCACGTGCAAGCACACACACACACACACACACACACACACACACACACACACACACACACACACACACACACACACACACACACACACACACACACACACACACACACACACACACACACACACACACACACACACACACACACACACACACACACACACACACACACACAATAATGCATAACGGAATTACAAGCGGTTATGTAATATTATTGTACGTTTCAGATGTTTTTGTGCTTTGTTACAAGGTGTAAATAGTGTGTAAATGTGTAAAGGAAGTAGAAGAGAAGAGAAGAGAAGAGATGAGAAGAGAAGAGAAGAGAAGAGAAGAGAAGAGAAGAGAAGAGAAGAGAAGAGAAGAGAAGAGAAGAGAAGAGAAGAGAAGAGAATTGGAAAGAAAACGTAAGAAAAACTCAACTAAAAGCAAAGCTCTGCTGAGCTCAGTGTAGAGGTCTACCTGTCCTTGCAGTCTGCTGGTGGAGCTGACCCTCCGGCTGCTGTCTGTGCTGTCCTCCTCTTCCTGTACTCCCCTGGCTTTGGTTCCCTTCCTCAGCCTCTTGGACTGACACTGCACTTCTGTCAGTAGACCTGTATGGGAACACATGCACCACTCACTCAAACCCCTGCTAGGAGCAGGCTGCATGCTTTTCTAACCAAGTTATTCTATTAGCATTAGTGAATTTGGCATACTGACTGAAAGCTGAGCATTGCTACAAAATGCTAACAAGCGCCCAGTAGATATTTCTCTGTAGTGCCGATTTAAAAACAGTGTTCGACTATTTGATAAGAACCTTGGGATGTGCGAACCCTGGGATCAAACCAAATATAAAAACCTGAGCCATGTCATGTTTTATGCCCCCATCGGCTACAACAATAGCCACTATATCTTAGGATCACCTGGATGTAATTTCAGGACATTTGGCTAAAATTTCCGCTTGGACTCAAGGATGAACGGATTAGAAGTAGGAGGTCAAATGTCAAAGGTCAAGGTCGCTGTGACATCACACATTTATATTAATTAAATTAATTCCTTCTTCATTCACTACATGATTATTGCATGCTGCAAGTTTTAACAGTGTATTTTGCATGATTTTCTGTACAGCACTTTGTAAACCCTGGTTGTGAAATGTGCTATACAAATAAAGTGGATTGGATTGGATACATATCGTCGGTGTCCGGGACGAACCAGCTAACTCATTTTTTTTCATAAATCAACGCTATTGAACACCCTTTACGTCTGTGTAAAAGATTTAAACATTTGAACCAATGAAAAGTATTAAAAAGCGCCTCTGACGAAACCTCCCAACTCCCAACATTGGATCCTCAAACTGTCCGTCAAAAACAAACAACTCCCCCTCTCTACTCAGCTGCAGCCTTTTCACAACACAGAACAGAGCGCTTATATAATATAATATAATATAATTATATTTCTAGAATCTATGAAGTGTTTAATGAAGAGAGCAATGTGACAAGAAGAAAGGAGTTGATAGCATTTCTGTCACGACTCGCGCTACTCGCGCTACTGAAACTCCAATTCTGTGAACCCCTCTTTGCAAAAGTTATTGTAATATTTAAAGTCCTGTTTATTGTTGTTGGCCTATATAAGTGTCATGAAGCATCAGGGCCTTAATTCACACGTTGTTGTTATGCATTGTGAGCTTGGAGATCCATTGTTAGCTTTTGGAAATGTGTACCCTTTTGAAACCTCTCCCTCAGCAGCAAGTGGAGCTATTGTTGTTTGGACACCTAACTCCATTTCAGCTTGTTTTCTGCTCGTCTGAAACTACTATCTCCACTTGCGCTGGATTTGGGTAAAGTGGTGATAATATAATGACACATGTATCTGACGATATATAAAGTCACTATACCAACTTTGATGAGGCAGTATTGCTTTGTTTTAAAAATATAAGGTTTTCTTCATTTCCTGAAAAACGTATATTTTGTTTTTTCGTTTCCTGAACAATGAGCGTTTTGGAGTTAGCAGGTTCGGGCTGGACAGCAGAGATATACTATATGAGTCTGGACAGACATGGATGTAAATGGCAACTGGTTGGCGGAGGCATACAACCACAATGTGGTATTTCTAGTTAACCGTCTTCTGTGAATCTTTTTCGTCTTTTAATTTTACTAGCAGGGCTCCTTGCTCTCAGCAGGACACTCCCAGCCAAGGTGAAATGAAGTTAAATAAATGCACTTGATCATCCTCATTATCATCCATTATGGGGCGACCAGTGTTCAGAGACCGCGGTTGGTCCTTACATTCAGCCAGCATGCCCACAGCTCGACATTTCCTCAGGCGACAGTCTTGACACTTCCTCCTCATGTACATGTCCATCTCACAGCTGCCGCCACTCTTACAGCGGTACACCGCCTTTTTAGTCACACTCCGCCTGAAGAAACCTGAAACAACCATGTCGAGCGATAGCAAAAACTTCATTGTGGTTAATGTTGTTGTGTATAAGTGACAAAAAAGTCTACAAAATAACTGTTAAATAGCTCTATATATAGCAATCATTGCTATAGAGTGTTTGTTTGTTCAAATTAAGCTGATAAATGATCTTTGTGGGGTTCTGAAACTTTATTTTCTGTTTACTGGGGAGATGGGGAGACCCCTGCTGTTAGTGAACAAACACCATAGCAATGCTTACTATCAGAATGTAATGCTTCAACGTTTATTACCTGTTTTTCTTAAATACATAAAATAATAAAATAAATAAAGCTTTTCAAAAGCGTTAATGCCTAAATGTCCTCCAGTTATGGTACAACCCACCCACAGACTAAATCTTTCCCATTACCTTTGCATCCCTCGCAGGTGAGAGCATTGTAGTGATACCCAGACGCTCTGTCCCCACACACCACGCACAGCTCGTCCTGCACCTTCACCCTTCCTCCAGGCCCCAGTCGGTTCCTCCGGCTCAGGGCCAGGCCTCCCATCCCAACCGGCCGGCCCAGACCCAGGCCAAAGCCCAGGCCCAGGCCCAGGCCCAGGCCCACACACTGGGGCTCGGGGCTGGGATCGCAGGGAGCCTCCAGGCAGTGAGGACTGTAAGAGTAGGAGGGATGGTAGGGTTGGGAGGAGGCGGAGGAGGTGGAGGAGGTGGAGGACGACGATGGGGAGCCATAGAGGGAGAAGGGGAGGTTGATAGAGCTGTACTGCTGCTGGCTGTAAGGGAGCGCCTGGAGGTCAGGGTCCTGGAATGGGAAGCCCAGAGGGTCGCCCAGCATGTCTGGATGGGATGGGGGTGGGATAGTAGTAGCACAAATAGCCATGGCTTATATGAGAGGAGTTTCATCATGATTCAAGAGTTATATGCCAAAATGTGAAGTGGGCAGTTATAGTGCCACCAATTTGAAACATTTGGGGTGGCGGTTCTTCCTGGGCCTACTCAGTCCAACGGTGCTGTTCACAGATGGACATACGGACAGACGAGCGGATGAACGGACGGACGGACAGGAGCGAAAAACATAGTCTCCAGCCTTTGGCTGGCCAGCCTGGTGGAGACAATAATGAAAAAGAGACCCCTTAGAACACCCACTTGATTGCGGTCTTGATTTATTATTTAATCAACTAATCACACAAACAGATGCACAACGTTTTGGCCTTGCGCCTTCCTCAGTGTATGTGACACATGCAATTAAGACTGCAATCAACTGAGTGCTCACCATTATTTAATTTTTTAACTTTTAGCATTTCACCTTTGACTAGAAGCACCCTTGTACTCATTAGAGTACAGCAGAAGTTACTGTGTTAAGTAATAATAACTCAGGACTTATTGGTCAGAATGTTTTGCTGTTCCTGTCCTTGCCTTGGTCCTGCGAGTCACTCTGTAGCACGGCGGTGTAGCTTGCCGAAAGGAACCGTTCTTTTTTGACAAGCGACACTGTTGTGCAATAGATTATAAATTAAGATAGACTTTTCTGCACAGGTCTGGCCTAGGGGGAATCCACTTGCGTAGTTAATGACAAAACAGAAAGTGAATGATCATTCCATACAGTGCAATTGTGACGGTCACGTTGCTGTAGAAAGACAAAGTGCACTGTAGGAATGTGATCCTTGTTCACCATCTGACGTGATTCATCTGTGACCTCGTGCTTTTTATTGGTCTCAGGGGACATAATAAAAAAGTGTGAGACCGATGGTCAACTAGTTTGAACCCCATGAACAGGATGCAGCTGAGAGGTTCCAGCGCCGTCTGCCTGTTTGATAGTTCTTCTGGACATTGTCTTTTATGGTTATGTATTTTGTTTTGCGGCGCCTGGCGGAAATGTCTTCAGAGTGTGGAACAGCAGCTTGTGGTTTGTTGTGTTCTGTGCATGTTGCTCTGCAGAGGAAACGTGTGTGGCCACTAGTGTATTCTTAACCACCTCAACCCTACATACTTAGCTGACCAGGTTCCCTCAGGGCTCTATACTTGGGCTGCTCCTTATTTCCCTCTACACCAAATATTTTCGCCAAAATCAACCAATATAAAAGCACACAAAGCGTCAGTCGAGAGCTTGTAGATCCATTTTTTGCTAATGTTTGCCGCAGAATAGGGACGCTAGGGTTCATGTGGTTAAATCACAGCTGAACCACAAGGGCTGGGTTTATCCGGAAAGTGTCCCTGATTAAAGGGAGAGCCTGTCCAAATGCCAGCATGGTTTTGAGACAGAAATTCAAAGGACAATTTTCAGGAGATATTGCATCATTGGCAAGACTGAAACATGAACTCTGATTTCATAGGAAGCAAGCATGTCATTTGAGGGTTGAAGAATTGTTTTAAAGCTGCAACTTATTTTAATGAATAAAATGTAATTTTATCCAATCTGTATGGTAGCTGTATGGCTAATACAATATAACTCACACATACACAGTGGCAGAATGGGTACAATTTTAGACTAAGATTAGACAATTTTAGATTAAAATTAGACAATTTTAGGGTAGGATTTTTCTTTTTAGGTAGCTACTGATTGCCCAGTAGTACTGCCTGAAGCTCATAAGCTTCTGGCAAACCATCTCCCCTTACCGAGTGAGGACGGGGTCTTGAATGAACGGTAGAATTTTGCTCACTCATGCTGGAGACCCAGGTTCGAATCCCGGGTGGGACATGAAAACAGATTTCAAACAGATTCCAACTTTAAGTGCTGGTTAAGACACTCACATTTTGAACTGCCATAGAGTTCCATGGTTGGGTGTCTTAACCACAAGGCGGCCATTTTGCTCTCACATCATAAGTCTGGGAGGAATAAACCCACACCCGTTGAAAGAGAAATTTACTTCTCGTGTCATGTCTCAGAGTCTTAAAGATGGGGTGCCATGATATTTTTCAACCCTAAAACCTGATCATAAGGTATTATTATTATGTAAGGATTTTTTTCAAAAAAAAAAAAGTGTACAGTTAAGGTCCTTACACACCGGCGAATATGCGAATATACGCAAAATTCGGACTCGTTCCGAATAATTAAAAGACGCTTTTTCGCTTCGCGAAACTGATGTGGACGCTTGCATTGACTTTATAAGGTTTTAAAAAAAAACGTATTTATTCGCATGAAGAATTCGCCCCGGTGTGTAAGGACCTTAAGTGTTAAAATGTTGTTTTTATGTGGACACGCCTCCAGTTCATTAAGTATACCTGGTTCTCACCTTAGCACCTCCTCCACCACCTTAGCACCACCCACCTGTCCTAGTCCCTCCTCCTCCTTCTCATGCCCACACCTGTTGTGTTATGATAATGAGGGGGAGGGTATGGCTTTGTGATGTCACTAAAGCGCTGTTTCTCTATTGGCACGTTTGACCCTCAAGGTTTCAGCCTCCAGGAAGAAACTCCAAATAGTCAGAGAAGACATAAAACACCATAAAAACACCACCGGGGGGCTTAATGAAGTTCTATCAACCTCATAGACACATGAAGAACAGAAAAAGTGCAAAAACATGGCACCAGCTCTTTAAACCTGACACTTACTAGTAGCGGCCCTCACACCTAAGTCGCACCGTCGATCCGACCAATATGCCCACATATGGAGATCGCTGATGTCATCAGTTTATGCCCATATTGGGCATGCCCCCTTTTGTGCCCATATATGGAGCTGACTGATGCCATGATGACATTGAGGTAAGACAACACACTCCATATTTGGGCATGGCTGCATTGGCAACTCCTTATATGGTTATGGCTGAGTCATAGTGACATGAGATGAGCATGACGAAGTGGTCCGCCAGCCAGCCCGCTCGCCTGCCGGTCCTACCTTAAGGCAATTTTAATATATGATGTTGCGGGGGGAGGCTTTAGAAGGGGATATACAAGTAAAACACACAAAGTCATTAAATTAAACTGGCTACTTGACCACCTTTTTCTAGAGGGAAGGTCCTCTTCAACAAGGGATGAGGCATGGAAATAAACTTATGTTTGTCTTTAATTGAAAACGCTCTTTATTATTTTTTTTCTCTGACTTAAGTATATACTGTAAGCTTTAAAAACACTGAACCAACAAGCACATATAAAACATATACATACAAGATTGGGCTGGTGTAACAGAGGAGGAGAAGGAGCACACCAGCATGAAATAATAGCATACTTTACCATGCTTTTTAAATTACCAGGCCTCATGCCGATACATTTAAAAAAAAACATGGCTTTAAGCTCTTCCTAAGAAATGCCATCCTTACAGCAGGGGAATCTGCTGAATAAAAGCAGCTCACCCTTTTATACCCTGTGCCAATAAACCCCACCCTTAACTAGAAACGAGGAGCACCTGGCTGATGCTGCCCTAGTAGTAACAGGTCCACCTGGTGACACATGAGCTGGTCACCTCAAATATCAGCTCTACAAGCTCACAATGCGCTACATGCACAGCATTCCATTTTCAGAAGGAAAATGTGTCTTTGCACTTGAGTGAGTGTGTGTGTGTGCGTGGGTGTGTGTGTGTGTGTGTGTGCTGCACAAACACATGCATCAACTGAGAAGAATCACTGAGTTGATGGAGTTGACCAAACCTAAACCTTTCATAATTTCTCCTCTCCTTGTCTCTCTCTCGCTCTCTGCCTCTCTATCTTTCCAGATGTTTCCTGTCCCAACTAGTGTGTGTGTGTGTGTGTGTGTGTGTGTGTGTGTGTGTGTGTGTGTGTGTGTGTGTGTGTGTGTGTGTGTGTGTGTGTGTGTGTGTGTGTGTGTGTGTGTGTGTGTGTGTGTGTGTCCTATGTGGTTCTCAGTTGTGTGACAGAGCCGTGGAAGAGCACTGTTTGTAAACCATTGCAGCACTGTGTAAACACTCCTCAACCTCCCATCTGTCCCACGCACGCTACGCTAACAACTCTTACAGTAACTAGCGGACCCCCAGCGGTGCTCGGTCCGTTCTGACCCCCCACAGTGGGGAGGGCTTTTTGTTTTGTTTTTTTACATGGGGTCTCAACTCTCCATTATAAATAGCCTATCCAAAAAACACACTCTCAGCCTCCCTTGTGGATTGGAAAGCCGGCCAAACTTCCTCGGAAGAATTTTTCCATGTCATCGAGTACTCAAGAGCAGTAAATAAAAAGCCTTAGCGTACATTCATCAATGTTGAGAGTGAACGCGGCGATGCAACGCACGTGTAAACCGCGAGCAGTGGACGGAAGCAGGACTAGCAGCTTCTTTCACATCCTGATTGGCTAATGCTAATTGGCTACTCTTTTTGAAAATAGACATCTACTGGCTCACAACACGTTGCATCGTGATGAGTTGTGAGCTTGTATGTCTGCAATTTTCTCTTCTTTTTGTTTACATTGCTCAGATCTGTGAAATATTCTTTATATTACTTGTAGATCTGCTATTTTCGGTTATATTTTTTAGATTAGACACATAAACTTCAAGCAGTGGATGGAAGCCTGGCTAGCAACAACACTCACTCACACTGTGATTCACTTAACAGCACATGTGATGTCAGTGTTTGCTGAGCATCACTGATAGGATGCAGCCCCGTTACACACTGAATGAAATTAACACAATTAATACATGTGTAAAGAAAATACTCCACTAAAAACATCAAATGGACAGAAATGGCTTATTTGAAACCTGAACACTGTAGCTTATTCTGTTTGAGATCAATTGAGGCCAAAAAATGATAATAATAACATTCACGAAATGTCATTTATTAAAATAGTAACCACAATATGTTGTTATATTTTGTAAGAACTAATTGACAAGTTGACTGAATGACAATATCAGCAACAAGTAGTTAACAATAGCAATGACTTTCGAATCCCTTTCAGTCCAATTTCAATATTTATCTCCTTCAGTATGGACAATATGGATGCATCTAAATAAGTGCATGTGACCTTGTGTAGTAGAAAGTAAAGAGCTGCTCTCACCATAATACTGGAGCTGTTCTGTGGGACAGTAGCCATCCGAGGTTGAATGGTACACTCCGGCTGACATGCTCGTGTCCAAGTCAGTCCACTCTCTCATCTGGACGGATCGACTCTCACCCTGGCTAGTAATACTGCAACTGTACAAACACGTGCATGCGCACGCACGCACACACGCACACACACACACACACACACACACACACACACACACACACACACGCACACGCACACGCACACACACACACACACACACACACACACACACACACACACACACACACACACAGGATTCAGAGGGTTACAAGGGATCTGGGATGCTCTGAGACTAAATACTGGAGCATGCAAGTCTCTGAGCCGTCTGTCCTCCTGATATCACTGGCTATTTTTACAGACACTGCCCCCGCAATGCCACAGCTCAAGAAGTCCAAGGAACAGAGGAGAGGAGAAGAGCACAGCTGAGCTCTGGATGGGCTGATGAGATGGGGAGAGGGCCTGCCATCCCCCAGAGAGAGAGAGAGAGAGAGAGAGAGAGAGAGAGAGAGAGAGAGAGAGAGAGAGAGAGAGAGAGAGGGAGAGGAGAGAGACAGTCAGGGGATGGCCAGGATGAGTGTGAGAAGATGAGAGAGGGACGGGTCTCGGTCCAAGCAGCTGGTCCTGGCTGGAACTTCACAGACCAGAACGTGGGATGGAGGGATGATGGGATGGATGGATGTGGATAGAGAGGGAGAGAACGTGCTCCCTACAGGGATGAGACTCCGGTCTCTTGTGCGTGTGTGTACGTGTGTGTGTTGACTGTGGCTTGATGAAATATTTCTCCATCCACTGAATGCAGTAGTAGTAGTAGTAGTAGTAGTAGTAGTAGTAGTAGTAGTAGTAACCTCTCCCCTGCCCTTCTCCGAAATTTATCAATGTACATTTACGCTGCAATTAACATTTAATAATATATGCGTTTAAGCAAGTGTACGTGGCCATGTGAGTGAGACCATGTTTGTCCTGTGTGAACCCTGAGAGTATGTTTACTCTGCCTCTTGTTTGCCACTGTTTCTGTTTGTGTTGCAGTTAATATTGGACAGCGGTCAGCAGGATTTGGGGAGATGATGAGGGAACTCTGTGCTCGCCTGCATGTCAGAGTGAAGGCGCTGGGGCCTGGACAGCCTGGAGGGCTGGAGTGACCCTAACACTGGTCCGTATCTCTCATCAGGGGGGGTGTTTGACACACCGCGTGCTTACCCAGGATTAATGGTGTCCTCCCACCCAAAGCACATCACACTCCCTGGTTCATTATGCCAAAGAAAGGCTTAAGACTAGATAGCAGTGGCTCAGGGGACAGACACACTCTCAATGGTGAGACCCAGGCAGGGATGTGAATTTAGTTGTAACAAGGTATGTCTTTAGAAGATTATGGAAGAAAAAGAAAAACGCCTTCAGACTCCGCAAGGTACAACCCAAAAACTACCGGTAAACAGAAAGAAAGTATGTTTGCACCAAAACTCGAGCCAAATAACTGCGATTTAGTGCCGTGTAGGAGCTGTTGATAATGTGTTAAATCAGTCATGGGACAAAAGGCAGAGTTCTTTATCTGAGATATGACCGGGATCAGTTTCAAGTCCACCAGGCTAAAGTCAAGCTTGACCTGGACATGTGATCATATGGTCAGTTCCCCTGAGTCTGTAGAGGAATTTGCATCCCTGGTGGTAAAGTAGGCTACACGGTCTAATGAGCCACGTAGTAAACAGGGTTATTGACGACACGTCATCTACTGAGACTCAAAGTGAGCAGGGTTAGAGATGATGGTGGAATAGCAGACAGGTGAGTGTTCCTTTGTTGTAAATGCAGTACATTACAGACTGTGAGATTTATTCCTATTATGGGTTGAGTCTCCACCAAGTCTTTTGGGATATTTTTAAACACGAGACAACATAGCCTACAGTGGAGGAACTCTGTGTCCATTGACATCAATTCATTGTGTGTTTAGACATTTCTGACTCACAAACACATTCTCACTGTGACACATTTGTTGTTACTGACTCAACTCATGAACAAGAGGTGGTAACTTTCCCGTACACAGCCATGTGTCATGTCCTAATGTATCCCTCAAACTGGCCTTGACCTCTGAGGAAAAAAGAAAGGGGGTGGGGGGGGGCTGGACAAGAAAGCAACTGAGCAGCAATGATGAGCATGCTGAGCTGACAGGCCAGCTTGTGGTGTTCAACTATTAAGCATTCGACACTGATAGATGGGGACAGTATTTAGGAGGGCACACATGTCACCATGGATCTTGCGCTGTGGCGGAGGTGTCACATTGTTGTTGGACGGTGGCCTGAACGCCCGGGCTCGTCCCACAGGGACGGGAGAGCGCTGTCACAACAGGACAGGAAGAAGAAGAGGAGGGAGAAGAGATGGGGGGAGGCGTGGAGGGCGGAAGGGGTCTGAGAGCGGACTTAAGACTCTTAAAACCTCTTTGGCCCTGATTCACTTTTGAGCAGTAAGCATGCCATAAATCCTTTAGACGAGGACTCCTATACATAATGTCCAGCTTGTGTCTCTTTATCAGAGAGCTGTTTGCTGGACGACACAGCCTCATAGCGGCCTGGGCTGTACTGTTTACTGATGGCAACAGGAAACAGGCGCTTAGATTAGAGTGGCCTTGCTGCAAAGGATTTTGCGGTTAAAGTCCATGGCTATTGTCTAAGCACGCGTGTGTGTGTGTGTTTGTGTAGGTGTGTGTGTGTGTGTGTGTGTGTGTGTGTGTGCGTGCGTGCGTATGTCTGTGCATGCATGCGTGTGTCCGTGCGTGCGTGCGTGCGTGCGTGTGCGCGCGAGTGTGTGTGTGTGTGTGTGTGTGTGTGTGAATTTTGGTGGGAGCAAGTTAAGCTATCAATAATGATGTTAGCTATGCAAATTATGAGGAAGGCCATGCAATTTCTAAAATAAGTATATTTATATGACATACAGTATATTGCCTCAGGGAATTTTTATAACACAGTACAAACATTTACACAGTAACAGATTTGAAAACAAAAGATTCAATTGTTATTAGAATTCAAGGTAATACTCACTGGAATGCCAATGATCAAATTCACTCAATTACCCACAAAACAACATCACATACAAGCACATGTCATAAATCAAACCTAAAGCTTAGGAAGCCTCATGTTTCTCCTGTCTACTTGTGGAATGTAAAGCAAGGGCATCACAACAGCCCACTGTAAGTAAACTAGAACTGCACTTCTCCAGTGACAGAGCTATCTTAATTTTTTTGGGACACAAGATATATCCCAGGCACCATTCCCATGTTTTTTTTAAACCCTGCGGAGTCCCACCAACCAATTCCAAGTTTTAATCTCAAGATCTACACTTTAACTGACAGTTACTGTAAACACGTTGAAATCCGCAATTAATTTATCCATTTCGTCCTTATTTCCCTGAGTCACGTCTTACTCTGACAGTACAAATATACACTCAGAGTTTAAATGAACACAGGACTGTATCGAGTGTGACCTTAGTTAGGACAGAAGACAAACACTACATCATTCTGACATCCACTGCATCTCAAATGAGCACTTTGATAAAAATCAATGTTCAATTCAATGCACTGATTTGGACTTACCAGTGTTGCTGGTGGTCTGTCTCGCCTGCTGCGTGTCTTGATATAGTTTTGGGCTCAACCCTCCCCTCACATTTTGTACTATTGACTGCAGTCCAGCCTCCAGCCTCACACACTGAACTTGCAAAATGTGTACACATACAGACATGTATGTCCAAACACACACACACACACGCACACGCACGCACACACACACACTCGCACGGCACGCACACACTCGCACGGCACGCACACACACACACACACACGCAGTCAACAGAGCATCCCTTTCAAACAAGACAATTACTCAGAGTGAAACCGTGCGTATATTACAGTATGTGATTCCACATGGTGAGTAGCCTACTGTATAGCCATGTTACTATGACTTGTGACGTTAATGCAAAAACAGTTCCCACTTAAAATAAATGGGAAGTGATTATTTTGTATGTTTTACATGCAGGAATTAGAGAACGATGGGGGGAAAAAAAGGGAAATAAAACCAAAAGTAATACAAATGAACTACAGCTTATGTGTGGTCGACAGGAGACTGGTCCAATCAGGTCGTATACAATCAAATCTTGAATTTTAACTTAACTCTGAGAAGTTAACTAACACTCAGGATTCTGCTGTGTGTACTTCTGGTCAATGCTATTGGTTGCTTGTAGTGTTGAGATGTACAGTATGCCATCTCATCCTCTTAAGTCACTGTAGAAGAGAGCACCAACTGAATGACTAAAAGCACGGATTTAATATGAATATGAATTGATGTACGGTGAGTTTACTGTGATACATGACTGGCCAAGACGTCAGCAGAACGACAGGCATGTTAAGAGAGCCTAGGGGTTTGCTGGAGCCGTCTCATTAAGACATTCCCAGTATTGTGTGTTTATAAACAGCCTCTTGTTCATCCCCTTGATGGATGGCTGCTCCCTATCAGTGTCTCTTCCTGCTCTGCTCACCCCCTGCTCCGCTTAACAAGCCCTCTGCCACTGTTTCTCAACGGTACACTCCATACACACAGATCTCCTCGTTGAACCTTGCATGATAATTCTTCTTCTGACCTTGTTTCCTCACTGGGTGGGCCCTTAATGTCTCTTATGTGTGTGTACATGTTTAAGTGTGAGGGAATGTGTGTGTGTGTGTGTGTGTGTGTGTGTGTGTAAAAAGGGAGGGATTCCCAGTGACAGCGAGAGCAACGAGTCCACTAATGAAGAAGAACAACGTGGTTGTCAGGGCCTTTCCAGGAACAGGTCAGTAAGGAGGTCCAACACAGGCCTAGTGGGCCAGGGCCTAAAGGTCAGGGGTCAAAGTCAAGTAAAGGACTCGGCCTTAACAGATTTGAAAAATGAAAGTGGAGTGCACAAAGGAGTCCAGTGCTTGAGCCCTGGGTTCATCAGACGCCATGCTTTTAAAATCACATCGGTGCTTCCCTCAAATGACACTGTTACAGAATGTTATCCCAATGGCTTGGTTAAAACAGAAGGAATGGAGTGAAACACCTTAAACAGCTCACAGTCGATTTATGGTAGATTGCAACTGACCAACTGAAGAGATTCAACATTTAACACAAACACCAAACAGATTTTGGTTCTGAATAAAGTGACGGCAAAATAGACTTCATCTGTGATCAAAGGTTTATTACCTCAGATACTGCATGCAATTCACACTTAATTTTGCAGTACAGTGAGCGTGTGACCGTTAACTCCCATTCAAATTAAAATTAAATGTCAAAATCTTTAACGGAATAACAAAATAAAAAATATCTACATTTGAAAAATATCTAAAAAGGGAGGCGCACGGTACAGTATACCATGTCATGGCTAAGTCCTTCCAACATCTGGCCGGGTTCGAATCCGACCCGATGCTCTTTGCTGCATATCAGCCCCCCCCCCCCCCTCTCTCTTTCCCTCCTGTCTCTCCACTCACTCACTGTCAATATCAAAATAAAGCACAAAAAGGTTGACAAAAATAATAATCTTAAAAGAAAGAAAAATAATACAAACAGATTAAGGCTTTCTGTGCAATCAGTCAATTAAAACAGTACTTGAACATACTGTTAACATACTTGATATAGATTTACACAGAAGCTAAAATACAATTATACATACTGTCATGGTGATTCACAGTAGACATTATTCTCAACTCCTGTAAACAAGTCACTATTTATCACAAAGGTCTGTGCAGTGGCTAGTGTCATCATCATTGTCAAATGTTTGGCAACTTTACAAACACTGGAATGATATTCCAGAAAATTGCGTACAGTCTAACAGTTGGCTAATTTTACAGTAAACAGGTTCCTTATATCTACCTTCACATTTTAAAATAGGCCTTATGACCTAAAAACCAATAGAGAACATTCAGCTACCGGACAGGAGGGAAGAAACCCTTTAAAACAAAAGCAAATTAAGAGCAATTAAAAACAGTATGGTGAGACTTTGCTGTGTACATCACAGCATCCCTCGCTCCTCCATGAAAAAGATTTGAATTCTCCAAATACTTTCCATTACAAAAAAACAAACAGATCAGAAACATTTTTAAAATAATAAATAAATCTATACAATTGCACTAAAATATATTTTCCCCTGTGTCTCTGTCTGTGATTATGTGTAAGGAATGATTTGGAGGGGTTCAGTTGGGATTGTGAATGTAGGCGTGTCTGGGCGGTTGGTTCTGGTCTATCAGCCCAGCAGAGCAGAGGTCTCGTTGTGGGTTCCATATTCTTGCGGCTTGCGTTTGCGGTATATCAAGAACTGGAAGGAGATCTGAAACAGGGAGTAATGTAAATGTTTTAGAAAACCTAGGAAAACAATCAGTTTATCACATAAACCTGCAGGAAGATGCCAGCAAGCTACACAGATTTCAAATAAAGAAGTTAATAATAATTTTAAAGAACACAAAGTTGGTTTGAATGGGGATGTGCTGCCATGCTGGATTTCTACCACTAAGAACCTACGTATTGTATTCTACCACTAAGAAACTACATACTGTACCAATAAGAAACTACATACTGTACCAATAAGAAACTACATATACTGTACCAATAAGAAACTACATACTGTACCAATAAGAAACTACATACTGTACCAATAAGAAACTACATACTGTACCAATAAGAAACTACATACTGTAGCAATAAGAAACTACATACTGTAGCAAGGAGAATTTTCCACTGAAAACATTCCATGTTGAACAACTACCCCCTGGATACGAGCCGTTTCTAAATCTTTTCACAGATAAAAAGGAATGTAATTCCAGAAACACTAAAAGGCAAAAAGAGTAAAGACCTGCGAAATACTGTCACTATGAGCTTGCAGATTGGCCACTTTAGATATTTTTGCACAACACAGTTGGGATTAAGTAGTTAATCAGACTAATCGATTTAGTATATTAAAAATATTTTTTTAGGGTTAATATAAAAATGCGCTTCTCGTTTGTATGATTAATCCTCTCATTCCCCCCCTCTGATACCCAGGTGGAGGCACGCATTGCTGCTTGTCTGGCTGACATCTCGGAGTGGATGTCGACAAACCACCTGAAGCTCAACCTGGACAAGACCGAGCTGATGTTCCTCCCGGGGAAGGGCTGTCCGCACCGAGACATGGCCATCACCATTGATAATGCTGTGGTGACCTCAACTCGGACTGCAAAGAATCTGGGTGTGACCCTGGACGATCAACTGACGTTCTCGGCAAACATCGCATCAGTGACGAGGTCCTGCAGATTCCTGCTCTACAACATCAGGAGGATTCGCCCCTTCCTCACGGAGAAGGCAGCCCAGGTGCTCATCCAGGCTCTCGTCATCTCCCGCCTGGACTACTGCAACTCCCTCCTTGCTGGTGCTCCGGCATCTGCCATCAAACCTCTGGAGCTTGTTCAGAAAGCTGCGGCTCGTCTGGTGTTCAACCGCCCCAAGTTCTCCCACACAACCATCCTTCTCCGCTCTCTACACTGGCTCCCCGTAGCGGCTCGCATCCAGTTCAAAACCCTGGTGCTAGCCTATAGGGCAGTGAAAGGAACAGCTCCTTCCTACCTCCGGGCTATGGTCGATGCCTACACCCCTGCCCGACCACTTCGGTCTGCCACCTCGGGGCGACTGATTGCCTCGTCACTCAAGGGTCCTTCTGGCCGATCCACACGGTCACGACTCTTTTCTGTTCTGGCCCCACAGTGGTGGAATGAACTTCCCACTGATGTTAGGACAGCAGAGTCACTGCCCATATTTCGCCGCAGGCTGAAAACTCACCTCTTCAGGAAACACTACCCTTCCTCCCTGCCTGACCTACTTGTTGTTAACTAGTTGTACGAACGCTTGTTTTCTATTGCTGTATTGTTTATTGGATTATTGGATTGTTTATTGGATCTTGTTTAGTCGATATACTTATTTGTTTTAGCTCATGCTCATTTGATTTAGCTATTTTGTCTCATCTGTTTAAGGAAATAGGTAGCTGATATATTGCACTTTTACCTTAGCGCTAGGTATACTCTTGGTTGCTTGTTTATGCAGAAAATGCACTAAAGACTTCTGGTGATTAGTAGTTTTCGTTCCCTACCTATGTTGAATACACTTATTGTAAGTCGCTTTGGATAAAAGCGTCTGCTAAATGACTGTAATGTAATGTAATCAAAAAAAGTAATCAATCGAATAATCGCTTAGAAGATAGTCTTTAGTTGCAGCCCTAGACAAGACCTAAGCCCATCTGCCTGTGAGAGAGCAGCGCATGAAGCGTAACCAATAGGTGGCGCTGGGGAGAACCCAGCAGCCATTGTCAAAACATACCATGACATCCAGAGTGAGAGTGCCCAGACTGCCTATGAGCCATGGCAGGTGGTGAATGATGTAGCTTGGTTCACCCAGGCCGTCATCGGGTTCCTTCAGCAGCACACTCAGGCCATACGTCGTGTTACCCAGGATGACCAGGGCGAACAGGAAGTAAGACACACCTTCTGTTGACCTCCTCTTGTACTGCAGGCAGAGCGCCAAGGACACTTTTGTTAGGTGACAGAAGTCGTCCATGTTATTCAGCATTATGTAAATGCCAGGGTGCTATGTGCAGATTTGTTTTTTAAATCAAATTAACCCTGGCGTCCCCATTTTGGGCACATTTTGAAAAGATGTAAAGAAAAATCAACTTTTTATTATATACATTATTTATAAAATAGCGAATATAGCAGCTCTACAAGCTCACTAGGCATAACAACAAGTTGTGTGAGCTTGTAGATCTGCGATTTGAGCTATTTTTTATACAACCAGGAAATTCAGCATGAGTTTCATTAATGTGAAAATAATTTCTGGAGAAACGTTCTTTTTTGAAAAGATTCCCTGTGATTTATTGGGGACATGTTTCCCCTTGTAGATTTCTGACTTAGGTTCTTGTGTATACTAATCCCATTCTGTGTCTCTCCTGTGTCAATACTTACATTAGTGTACATCTGGGGCAGTCTGGAACAGAGGTAGAGCACCGAAGACACAGAGCCAATAGAGAAGCCTATGATCTGCCTGGTGGTGAAAGCCTGGAGAGAGGGTGAAAGATGCTCGAGTTGAACACACAAATAATGCTAAAAGTTCATTTGAATCGATTTTTGTCACTGATTCACTAAGAGACACTCACTTTCACTTGAAAACTGAACGTGCCGCTGTCAGAGACTGATAGCAAGGCACGACCTTTGAACGTAGAGGATGTTTCATCCTGTAGGTGTAGTGGTCCGGGGAAGACTGCAAGGTTAGCGCTGAAGCCCAGGACGCATACCAAAGCCACCACATTCAGAATCCTACCTGGAGAGCGGAGCAGAAGTTGGGGTCATTTAGATATAGACATACTATGCTTGACCACAAATGCTAATTATATTATTTAGCCAGATGCTAGTTTTGATGTCTATCTGGTATCGTAGTTACTTTGTAGCGCTCATATTTATCTGGTAGCGTAGTTACTCTGTAGCACTCATGTTTATCTGGTATCGTAGTTACTTTGTAGCATTTACTTGACCATTTCCCCCAAGGGTGTCAAAACTTTTTCAGGTTCCATTTTAGGTCACAGGCCTCGAGGCCTATGCTAATTATGGTTTTGGGAGCCCCAACCTTTCAAATAATAAATCATTCGAAATTGAACATAAGCAGACAGAAATGTAGAATAATGTCCCTGCTATAACTACAAAATTAATCATTCTCAATACATCATAATGTATCCTCAATTAATCATAATGCTGATTAATTATCACAGTGCAATGCATTGAACTGAACAGCTAATTTTCCATAAACATCTGGCAGGCCGGATTGGACCCCCTTATGGCCTGTGGACTGCAGGTTTGACATCCCCGATTTACCCTGTCATTTGTTGACTAGGCTCTCTGGATAAGAGCGTCTGGTAAATGCCTAAATTGTAAATTGGGTTTGCTGTCAATACTGGGAGACATGGCCGAGCAAATTCCTCCAGGAAGGAAAGATCATCAATAAGCAAACAAAGAGCACAATAACAATAACAACACCACGTTGTTAGAGGGTTCAGGGATTAACTCTTCAGTCTTAACTATTATAGTATTGATCTAGGGGAGCTCAGCACAGACACATTGCAGAAAGAAAGAGATCTTGCATGAATCGCGTTGCTCTGAAGGTTGCTGTACTATGACACAATCATGTAGCCGGTTGGATATAAAATTGTAAAAATCATAAAGAATGTACTGGTTTGTGGATTTTATATGATCATGAGTCTTAACTGCCAGCAGTGTCCAAGGAACAGAATTAACATCTGAATTAAAGGAGAGGTGGACATGGGTTATCAATGTTCATTTTAACCACCGTCGTCAACCTAGCGTCCCTATTGGGCATGTCCATAGGCGAACATTTTCAAAAAGAGAAAAATATTTCTCTTTCTTTTTTTTTCTCCCCCAGAGCTGACGTGGAGCATAAATGATTTCAATTTGCACACATGTTAATCAGCTGCTGGCCACATGTGGGTGTTAGTCATAGCGACCTTTAGGAACACTTCCAAGTAAAAGAAAATGTTCACAAGAACAATCTAACTATACGAGATTCACACCCTCTTAATAATAAGTTAACTTTCATTTCCTCATTGTAGAGACAAGATGCCATTGCGGTGTATAGTAAATCTATGCATGCCAAAATTACACACACACACGAAAAAGGAATTCAGCTAATCTCTTACACAAACATTCTTGTGAAGTACTTTTGAGATGAAGCATTTATAAAGATCACTACTGCCATTTGCCACCAAGGCTGTGCAAGGCAGTGGCACGTTTACAATAGGCTTGTCTCTAATTTGACATAGCCTAGTGATCTTCAAAAATACTTCACATATTAGAAGTACAAAACGATTTCACAAGAACAATGTCATTGTAACTAAGATTCACTGAGTGAAAACATATTTGTTTACATGCATAGTTTATCCAATACTATGTCACTTTCAGGAGTTGGCATTTCCTGGGTTTACACAGACAAGACACCAGTGAAGCCTGGATGTTGGATGATGTGACTGGCCTTCGAGATACGGCTTAATGCACTACAAAAGTGTAAAGAGGCTTGTTTTGTTTGTTAACTACATTCTTTGAAATAAATACAGATATTAGTTCAGATAAGGTGCAGAATATCTGAAGCTTGACTAAACTAGACTTGACTTTAGTATCACTGCTCACGTATAATCACTGGTATAATTACCATGCTGCTGTTGTGGTACTGATTATCATCTGTATTCTTTCACCCATGATACTACCAATCATTGTACTACTACTTATACGGTACTACTTATGTACTTACTTTTAGCTTATTGTACCTTTCCTCTCTACCCTGCCCGCGATTCAACCATGTTGCTATGATACCTGAATTTCCCTCCGGGGACAAATAAAAGGTTTATCTTGACTTAAAAGGTATTCAAAACAGCCCTACAGATGAATTCTTCAATGCATGTGATTCATGCAACAGAGGCTACTGACAGTGGCTTTGACAGACAGATATTGTGCCCATTTGAGTGCTCAAGGAGGAAAACTAATTGGAGAGTGAAAAACAACTCACTGTCGTGGTCCATGTTCCTTGTTTTGTAGTAACTGTACATTCCTAGCATCAACAGGTCAGCCAGAACATAATAAACTGCTGTGTACGTCTGAAGGAGAGAGAAAGAGAGACATGTCAGTCAGCTAAGCAGAAAAAGGTGACAAAAAGGACAACACTGTTTGGATATTTTAATGACAGTAAATCCTGAATACAGAATTAAACACTTTTGCATAGTGGGCACTTGAGAACTGGGCACTTCGAAGTGGGCTCTGTTCAAATCTGTACGTATCTCTTTGTCTTAAGGAGTATGATATGCACTTTCATAATCATACTTTTTGTTCTCTCAGTATATTCTCTATACTTGTTAGGTGTTTCCACAAAAGCGGGTGGAAGCGGCGCACCCACAGCTGTATGTGCCCACACCAGCACATGCTTAGGCATGCACGTGCGAGACTGCGGTCAACTTACTTCGAACAATAACACATAGCTGACACAAACGCACATGCACGGACGTGCATGTGCGTAATCTCACGTCACGATCAACTGATTTATTGAATGACTGATTTATTTATGAATGAACTGAATTTCTTCAAGGTAAATTGATCATTATTTTGTACACTATAAAGTATTCACATTATGCAAGTAAAGAGAATACAATGTGATATATATTGTGGGTTAATAATGAATCTACACATTTAAGAGGTTATTTCAATCGGTGGCTGTGTGCGTGCATGCATGCATGACGTAGCGCCACCACCGCCCCAAAAAAATCACCACTACACCACTGGGTGTACCTACACCTTTTCACTTATTGTATTAGTTATTACTACCTGTAGTGCCGTACCTTTTTATAGCTTTTATACTCAGCTGTGTACTATAGGTTGGACTTTACACATGAAACATTCCGCTGCACATATAAGCATGAGACAAAGTCTTTGAATCTTGTATTGTTTTAAAGCACCTTTTACAGCAATTTGCCTAAATGTTTGGTTGGTCACTCAAGAGGTGAGTGTTGGGGCATTTGGATAACTGGATTGTATTCTGGGATGAGTGAATGACTCAGTTTAGCAGTAGCTGGTGGGGTAATAATTATGTACTCTCCTTACATAATAGGGAGGGCAACTGTTACTATGTATGGCTGTACAATGTATGAACTAAATATATAACACCAAGCTTAAATTATTGTCCTGTCTGTCTATTGACTCTATTTTCTGTCCCATAGTATTGTGTATTCTTGACACAGCAGCTTGTGGTCTAGTGGAAGGGAAATTCATCTGCAGTAAATACAAATATTGAACAATGAATAATAACAATCATACACCTCATTGTTCATGATTAGATATGGGTTTTAAAATGTAAAACAACCCAAAGATCCCAGGACCAGTTTTCAATGTGTGTCCTGCTCCCCTCCCCAGATTAACACCCTATGGCTGGTTCAATCATTTTAGATATTTAGGTACTACTCACTTGCAGTGGAAGTTGATCCGCTAAGAAGGACCCGACGAGATTACAGCTGTCACCCCCCAGCCACAGCAGAAGGAACCAAATGGACAGAGCACTGTCCATGTTCCCAGTTTTGCATGAACTGTAGTACTGTCTGCAATCAAAGGCCCAACAAAATTAATGACGCCAGGTATAAATACTTGAATCTGAGATACCAAAAAAAACACTTACGGCATTGTGGACATTATGAAGCAGAGAATGGAGAAAAGACCTAGGTAGACACTGGCCATATCTCTGCCATCTTCCGCACATTCTCCAAGCCCATCCCAAACCCATTTTGTCCCATTAGGACACAGGGTAGACATGTTTCCTTCGCTGCTTGGGCTTCCTCCTAAAGTCCCCCTCGTGAGGACTCCATCTGTCCACGTATTCATCTAGAGAAAAAAAAAACGTAGTAAAGTTATATTGTAATAAATAACATTACAACACTATAACAAGGAGGCAGCCTTGTATACAGTGGACCACATCTGGGGCATTGCTGTCTCAACAGTTAAACTGAATCATACAGTCAGCAGTGAAAACATAATACTTGATATCAAACAAAAACGGCATTTGCCCATAAATAACCATGCTTGTGTTGCTCATAGTGTTACTTGCACTTATGTACATAGATATGTGTACCTGATGAATATGTACATTACCTCAGTTCACATTGTATTAGCCTATCCTCGCCTCAACTTTTAACCTCATTTTCAATCTTCTCATTTATTTATCTTTTCTCATTATAATACAGTATTATCTTTATCTTGTTGTTTATTAGCACATTCTATCAGGACATACCACACTGTTTTATCTGAATGAGTGAGTGACAAATAAACCCCTCTTGATTCACTGTCTTAAAGGGAGGGTCAAAGGTACTTCATAAGGAAACATCTCAGATTTCAACCTACATCCCATTGTCCTGGTGTGAGGACATCAATAATATAGAGCGGCGTTTCGGTTTCCGTTTTAATAAATGTACATATCGGTTGATCATGCTCTACCACTGAAGCAGAAGTCAGCAAAACAATAGATGGGGGGTTTCTAGCCATGGTTCACATGACGCTTGTATACAGTCATGTTTCAGGGCTAGGGGGTTTCTATCCAGGGGCTGCGGCATAAACTTTGTTCTGTAACCTATTGTCCAACGACATGGCCCAACTGAAGTATGTACTCAACGGGTTGGGAAAATGATATTCCGCTGTGATACAACTTCAAACCCAACTACAAATTGGTTTTCTTTTTACCGCCTGTGCAGAATTCCACAAAGAGCTTCCGTGTTTTATCACCTTTTCCCACCCCGTTTTACCTACAGACATCCGTAGGACTGAGCCAATACCTTCAGTTTTGCAATATGTCGCTAAATACGTCAATAATACAACTTCTCGCCAGCGACCCCCCCAGTCCAGGACGGCAACGACATGTGACCGCCGACTAAAGTCAACACATTGACACAACAAACCCAGACAGCCGGGGGATAACGTTAGCTAGCCTGTAGCCACAGATAACAATACAGCTGGTCTGTTCATCCTGTGGCGTTACATGATGTAACTTATATCAACAGCACATGAGATCGAATCAAAATAGGATAAATAATAATAGTCATATAATAATCATCGATCTTACCTGCATTGCTGTAGATTATTGCACTAGTCCCACAAGAGCCTTTCAGTTACAGACGAGACGTCTGACTGCAGTGAGGAAATGAAAAAACAGTGTTACTGTAAACAACTTGGTTTCCATCGAGCTGATTGGTGCTCGTGCCATGTGACGTCACAGGAAGAGGGCCAATCATCTGTGACTGACTGGAGCAAAACAACAAAAATGTGGTAATAATAATGTAATTATAAAATAAAAATGATATTATGTAAAAAAAAGTATATGACGTTTATACACGTTTACTTTTTTGTCAAAAAAAAAAAACCGAAGCATTAACGTTATTCTTTGAACAGTTGGATGAACTTGAAAGGATATTTCACTTTAAAATAAAATAAACATTACAAATATATATGAACAATAAATGGAAAAGTAATTTAAAATATATATATATCACGGCCCCCCTCACGCATTTAAGGACATTCTAATGCCCATATTATGGGCTGAAGTGGTTAGTGTGTTTTGTAATAATAATACAAATCTACAAAGTAACTAGTATTACTAAAGTTTTCATATAATTGTAGTGGAGTAAAAGTAAAAGCACTGAAATTGTAAATACTCCAGTAAAGTAAAAAATACCTCAAAATTGTACTTGAGTAAAGGTACAGTACTTGAGTAAATGTACTTAGTTACTTTACACCACTGAATGAGTTAATCGCAGACTGGCTGCCTCCATGACATTGACGTTGTGCTTTTTGCGTGTAGGACAAAAGAGTCTATTTGTTTACACATTTGTCGAGTTTATTTATGCCCAGTGGTGTAAAGTAACTAAGTACATGTACTCTGTACTTAAGTACTTTTCCCTACACTCTGAGTTACAACACTGAGGATTGTATTGTGAACATTTCACACATTGAGCTCACATATCAACAAGGCTTGTTAAGCTTATTATTCTCTCATTAGTCTGAGCCTCACATTAAAGGGCCTCTTGTTCTACGAACTCTGCATTCTCACAAGACGATGTGGAAAAAAACGCTGCTCATCATCTCACTCATGATGATGTAACACTAGTCCAGTGGTGTAAAGTAACTAAGTACATTAACTCAAGTACTAGTACTTAAGTACAATGTTGAGGTATTTCTTTTACTTTACTGGAGTATTTCCAATTTCCAATACTTTTACTAACTACTCCACTACATCTCAGAGGCAAATATTGTACTTTTACTCCACTACAATTACATTAGTTAGTTACTTTGTTGATTTAGATTATTGTTACATAACATATATTACCCACTTCAGCCCTATGTATATTTCGGCCATTCGAAAATAGCCGATCTACAAGCTCATGCAAGGCATTGTGATCTGCTTTTAAAACAAAGATTTGTAAACATTTTACACATTTTAAACATTCTGTATCTTTCTACTTTTGGTACTTTAGGTATATTTTGACATCAATACTTTTGTAGTTTTACTCAAGTAATTTTTGAATTCCGGACTTTTACTTGTAGAGTATTTCTACATTGCAGTATTGATACTTTTACTTAAGTAAAAAAAACACTGAACTCTAAACCATCAACTTTTATCAACAGTTAATCCTAATGTATGTATAGGCTAAAACGGTGTTGCATGCCCAAAATACCTGATCTACATTTCTTTGACTATATTTTTGCTTTAGAAAAACAAGATAAAACACCGCATGATAGTGTCAAAGCGTTGCTATGACTACTACAATTATTTGGAAAATGTAATTACTTTGTAGATTTTGATTATTATTACAAAACATATAGTAACCACTTCAGCCCTATTACATTTCGGCCATTTGAAAATAACCAATCTAACAAGCTCACAATGTGAGCTTGTCGATCTGCTATTTTCAAAAGATTTTTATACATTTGAAAACGTGAAATGGGACATTACTTTTGGTACTTTAAGTACATTTTTATACCAATACGTTTGTACTTTTACTCAAGTAAATGTTTAATTCCGGACGTTCACTTGTAACAGAGTATTTCTACATTGCAGTATTGATACTTTTACTTAAAACAAGGTAGTACTTTTTTCCACCACTGCTCTTCACGTGCCACCACGGCCAAGAGGTCAGACATTCCATTGCCTCTATGAGTGTCCTGTATGTAAATGTGATTATTGATGAGTTCCCTTGATCTATATGACTTTTGATGGCCACACATCGCATCCACAGCGAATAACAATGGTTTACATATTGTACCCATTACTATTAACTGTGGCTTGCGATGTGTGGCCAAACTGGCCATCGAATGTCATGTCGATCAAGAGAACTAATCAATTATAGATAGACTGAGCAGGAAGTTTTCTTACCTGGCAGATAAGGCTGGTTAAAACGCCACTGAAGAGAAGAGGCCACTTGAATGTGCTGGAAATGACATATGCAACCAACAGTCAGTGAGTGACTTCTGAGAGAAATGACATTCAATCAGCTGACTGGTCCTGCTGACTAAGCACTGTGTCAGCTCCTCCTGGAGACAACACTTTTTTTTTTTTTTTACAATCTGCTGAAAAAAGTGTCACACTTCCAGTGGTGGAAAGTAACTAAGTACATTTACTTAAGTACTGTACTTAAGTACACTTTTGAGATATTTGAACTTTACTTGAGTATTTCCAATTTCCAATATTTTTACTTCTACTCCACTACATCTCAGATGCAAATATTGTACTTTTACTCCACTACAATTATTTGAAAACTTTAGCTACTAGTTACTTTTCAGATATAAATTATTATATTATGAAACATACATTAATCACTTCATCCCTATTTTATACATAGGCTATTTTCAAATAGCCGATCTACAAGCTCACATGCGACGCGTTGTGAGCTTGTAGATCTGCTATTTTCAAACATTTTAGTAGGCCTACTTTTACTTTTGGTACTTAAGTATATTTTGATGCCAATACTTTTGTACTTTTACTCAAGTAAATTTTGAATTCTGGACTTTTACTTGTAACAGAGTATTTCTATATTGCAGTATTGGTACTTTTACTTAAGTAAAACATTTGAGTAGTTTTTACACCACTGCACACTTCTACCTTGCAATTCTGCCATTTTGCCGATGCTGACTGGAAGCAGCAGTCCGATTTGTGTTTTAGTTGCCTATATCAGTGGTTTTCAACCTTTTTCATGCCAAGGACCCCTAAATTAGAAAATGTTTTGTGCCAGGGACCCCCAGAAGAAAAGATATCAGTTATTTTTTGCTTTAAAAAAATATAAATATTCAAAGATATGCACACTTTTTCAAGGTTTTTCAAAAATAGCAGATCTACAAGCTCATAGCGCGGCACTCTATGAGATTGTAGATCTGCTATTTTTGAATAGCCAAAGCTAAGTGGTTAAAAATGATTGTGACGCTATGTTAACTAATTTAGCTGGGGACCCCCTGGTACTCCCTCAAGGACCACTGGTGGTCCCCGGACCACTGGTTGAAAACCACTGGCCTATATGAAATTTCATATACAGGCCAGTGGTTTTCAACCAGTGGTATTTCTGCATTGTGGTATTGCTACTTAAGTAGCAATACCACAATGTAGAAATACCGTGAGAATGAAAGACCTCCTTTTAAAATGTCACTTTCACAGGAGGATGAGTTTCATTTAGTTTTTCACTGTGTGCTGTACAATGATGTAGGACATTATTAATTTGAAAAACTCCATGATAAAAATTCAGATTTATTTTGGATGTCTGAATGTTGTCTGTTCACTAAGGAAGTTTTTGTTTTAGGAAAATTCATAGAGAAGGCATGGCAGTTGCGTTGGAGAACGATGTATCCGTAACTCACAGCCTGGACAATCAATATGTTTATGTATTATGTTTGTGGGGTATCTTAGTGTATGTAAATTGTGTCTTGTAAGCCTGTGCGGGCTGGGCATCTTGTGGTGCGTGCAGGACACTTATAATAAAAATTCTGTCTATCTTCACAAGTACATGTAAAAGTATAGCCTACTTATTATAGAAGGGTCCATTTCAGAATCATATTATTGTGTTCATCACTTTAAAAAGGTGCAAAAGTGATGTGTTGTGATTTGTTGTTAAAGCTCTATTTTCTGATCGTAATCATTGCTATAGAGTATTTGTTCAATAATAGGGGTCTCCCCATCTCTTTAATGAACAGAAAATAAAAGTTAGGTGGGTCACCAATTTCATCCAATCAGCAGAGAGACCTCATTTATCAGCTATAATTTAATTCCAAATTTGTCTGCTCATGTTTTTGTTTCATCACTTCCAATTTCACTCATTTATCCTGTTAGGGCCCCTACACACTGCCATCAGTAAATGTATGTTGTCTAAATCTCCAAAGTAACTAAAGCTGACGTCCTAACAGTCTGTATGATCTCCGTCTCCGGATCTAACATCGAGAAACACTGTTTTTAAGTGACATTTGAGTGACCCTGGGTCAAAGATATATAGTCTCCCAGACACCCGAGTATCAGTTTGTGTCAACAATGTAAACACACATGGTTGACAAGCCTTGAAATTACAATAAATAACAGTGACACTGTTGTACATTATTGTAAGTAGGGCTCAGTCAGAACCAAATGCCCTCGAAAATGAACTATTTAGTTATTACAATGTTTAATTGAGAAGGAAGTCGAGTCTAATAATGGTTCAACTTGTTATCTGAAAAGCGTCCTTTGGAAATTCTTCTAATAGAAAAAAAAAAGAATTGTTACTATAGATGTCGATGAGCTTACGCCAATTCATAGGTTAACTTATTTAAAGTCTATATTATTGAATATAATAATTGAAACGGTAGAAAGATGCTGAATTATTTCCCACCCCCCCCCCCCTCCCCCAACTTTTTCAATACATGTTATGCTATTTACAGTAAAACACCATGGAATGATCAAATAGCCTACTTAAGGTAGGGTAAGTGATTTACTTTGGTTAAAATAAGTGTTAAATAGTTCTATATTCTGATAGTAGTCATTGCTATAGAGTGTTTGTTCAGTAAAAGGAGTCTCCATGTCTCTCCAGCTCTTTATTAAACAGAAAATGCATTTTCAGTGCCCTTTCCTGATTGGCTTAAATGTTGTCACCTACCTGAAAATGTACTATATTATGTTTAGTAAAGAGCTGGAGAGACCCCTGTGACCGATCAAACGCTCTGTAGCAATGATTACTATCAGAATATTGTACTTTTTAACCGTTTCACCCAAAAATATATATACCAAAAAATATATCACCTACCCTACCTTTAATGTAATTGTAAAACCTTAAAAATTGTGGTCCAATTATTCTAAGACCAAGCAACACCCTCACTGACCATCCCAACCTTACCCACCACCACTTTAGACACTAGGATATATTTCAAGAACAGCTTTTTATTGATGACTCACCCAAACATCTATAGGAATACTTTCATTGGGTTAGATTCTCTTATTTACACAATGCTTCCACAAAGTCATACAAATACTTGATAGGTTTCATGTCAAAGTATATATATTATACATTAAGACCTGGGAATGAGAGTTTCAAATGTTTTGTAAAGCAACTGTCACAACAAATCTACAAACATGGTAATAGAAAAAAAAAGAAATGGACCGTTCATTAAATTAATTACCGCAAAACAAAATAATATTTTCAAGTCTGTACAATAGAGTTCTCGCGTGTCCATGAACTGAGGGTGATGAAGGATTGCAGATCTTCTATCGTTCCGTCTTCAAAATGTCCAGACAAAGGCAGATCTCAATACGCGTCGTGACAGATCTGTCCAAGGCAAGGGATGAGAGAAACGTACGATCAGTCTTGTCTCTTGACATGTCGGCTTAAAAAGAAAAACGGAGAAGCGCGGCGCGGATGAGGAAGACGGCTGTTCCCCTCTTCTCTTGTCCTCCAACTTCAGAGATGAGTCTCGAATCTCACTTTACGTGCATAACATCCAATTTTAACCTCTTGCGCCTGGGTTGTACGAAGTCATCTCCAGAGTCGTCTGTGGCCTCCTGCTCCTGCTCCTTCTCCTCCTCCGCGACTGCGACTGCCAACTCGTCTTCTGGTGTCTCAGGGAAGCTCTGGTCGGGGTACATCTCCAGGAGCTTCTCCTCGAAGAGGATGCTCACCGCCTTGCCACCTATCGCCATCTCCGAGCCCACCTGGCGAAGGGGGATGGAGTGGGGAGTGTTGCAGGGAGAGGGAAGAGGAGAAAGGAGGTAGGAAGGGAGGGATTGTGAGAACATTAGAGCTGGTTAGGACTCTTTGTGGCAGGCCAGTCCCAGTTCAACCTTACTGTACAGAGACAGAGCATAGGTATCCTGCCTCCACCACCGCCCCTGGCTGCCTTTCTTTACAATTTCTTATTTTGTGTCAAATATTTCATAATGATGGGTCTCTTTGTTGAGTCATTCCGCACAATGCAATGATCCAACAATCTACCAGTAGACTCATACACAAATATTGTATTAATGTTTTTATGGCTTTACTTTCTTTTTTTCCCCCCTCTTTTTTAACACCAGGTAGAAACTGCGGATTCCTGCATCTGCTGGTAGACTTATAGATCTTTTGGAATTTCAGAGACTTTGTTAAATTTGTTTCACGTGTTCCTTGTGAAATCATAATTCCAAATGAATGGTTCTGGAGCCTTGGCGGGGGGGCAGGACACTCGTGCTCTATTTGAAACGGCTTACCTGGTTATTAATCTGTTTCTCCTCATCATATACTTGGATTATGCGAGACATCTAAAAAAAAGGGGCGATAACAGTAAAGACAAGAAAAGCAGCAGGGAGGCAGGAGCAGAGGTTTACAGCACAGGCAGGTTAGCCGACAACCCCGTCTGCGCTGTAAGGCCTAGACTACACCTCTTAGCCAAGTGAAGTGATGTCTCAATCGGTGTCGTCATGCTACAACGCATCCCACTTCCCAATTGCTGATGCTGCAGTGTCACATGCTCTGTTCAAAGTCACCTGCCCCTGACTGGTGAGGGAAATTATCTGCTTGGCGCTGTCAATTCTCAATGAGTAGCAGACAGTAAGATCTTGTTTGGATTGAATTAAATGGGCATAAAACCATTGGCCAATTTTTATAGTTTGTTTTCCTGTACAGCTTAGAAAACTACAGAAGGGTAAAACATGGCAGGCTGACCTTATAGCACACTATAATGTAAGCAATGCAGCGTAGCTAATACAATTAATAATGGGTATGATAGATTTAGGTGTACCAATGTGCATTGATAATACTGTTGACTACTGTCTATGCTTGCTACATTGTTAAACCTACATCTAACACTCATTATTAATTGTATTAGCTGCAGCTGTGTTGCTTACATCGCTGTGTACAATAAGGTCAGCCTGCCATGGTTTTTTAAAATTTGATTTACACTTGTGGTTTTTAACATCGGCTGTGTTCTGATTCAAACTTTGTTTTGCACTTTCAGTGCTGGTCGTCTCCCTCGATCAAAAAGTGACAGACACTACCCACTTCTTTGTAGTAAGAAGAGGGATCCCCACACGGACATATGGTATATAGACCCTTAAAATTAGGATACACAAAAGGAATCTCACAGTCATCAGACAGCAACAAACTGGATTACATAACCCAGGCTCAACACTACAATAAGTTTGATAACAGTACAAGGTACGAAACAAGTAGGCTTCAAACCAGAGCCCGACTGAAATCAGATTTTTGGATCCAATGCTGATCCTATTTTATAGAGCCCTAGCCCACCAATTACAGACGTTTTGACGGATAGTTTGTCAAAATGTGCAAAATGTTCTAATCAATTAAAGAACTTAGATTTGATTGAAGTTTCTATTTGAGAACATTTAACTTCAATATATGAAAAGAACATTTAATGGCTTCTTTGTGACCTTTATTGTAATTTCTTTTGTAAAACAGAGGCTGGTTGTGACCTTTATTGTAAACTTTCTAAGTAAAACAGAGGCTGGTTGTGTCTCAGCCAATCACAGCCTCAGTAGACTTTCCTCTGCCTTGTGTCAGCACCCGTGCATCACGAGACAGAGCGAGAGAGGCAGTGCCGAAGCACGTTTGTTACTGCATTGCCTATTGTTCACCTCAAATGTTTTCAGTTACATATTTTAGCGTATTGTAGCGTATTGTTCAAGTTTAAAACGAGAACATTTGTAATGCACCGTCCGGCCTAGCCTGGTAAACCCTCCCTCCGGAAATCTCATTTCCATTTGATTTCAGGAAGGAGTCTGGCCTGAAGGCTTGTCTGGGCGTTTCTAGCCCGTACACCAAATGGACGAGCCTATCAGCGTCGTCGCACATCGTTCTGTGATTGACAGCGACAGTTGGCCAATCAGGTGGCGAGTCCGAGTGAGCCCGAATGGGACGAGTGCAGCCGACAAAAATGGAACGATCCGCCATTGTTTCTGTGGCCAGTTACACTTTTTACTTTCGGTTTTAAAACGCTCTCAAACTTATTTTTTGAGGCACGGAATTTAGTTTTAAGATATCGTTTGGATAGAATTTAGTTGTTTAACTTCATATATGTGGTCAATTAATCATGACAGAGCCCAGGGGCGGGCAGTGACACGCATGTATCCAAATAAGGCAACCTATTTTGGGCATGGCCGTCTCAAAAGTCCCGTTGCGTCACATTAGTCTGGTGAACTGCTGATTGGCTGAAGGGGAAAAACGATCATTGGCTGAAGGGGTTGTCAGTCAACGGTATTACTCACGCCCAACTCCAGCCCACAGCCAATATTGCAGAATGGGCGATCAGGCCAGACTCACTCCTGAAATCAAATGGAAATTAGATTTCCGGAGGGAGGGTTTACCAGGCTACGTCCGGCCGCCATATTGAATTAAATTAAGAACAAAGTAGCAGCTGTAGTGTCTCGATCATGAGGATCAGCTGCTTTGAACATTGAGATATGGGAATCACACAGGTGTATGAAAGCATGATTATTCATAGGGGCCTGCTAATGTAATTACGTTTTTGTTTGACAGGAAGTAATTAAGTTTAGACTTTTACAGACTTTTGACAAAGATACACAAAAAATGATTTATTCAAAAATGTATGTTACGGCAAGTGGGGTGTGTATGTATGTGTGTGTGTGCGTGTGCGTGTGCGTGTGTGTGTATATATATATATAGTTCGTTTAGCTGCGTCCATTTATAAACGCTGTGTCTGCCATCTTTTATATCTTTCAATAGAGTAACATGTGTATGTGTGTGTTTATATATATAGTTTGTTTAGCTGCGTCCGTTTATAAACGCTGCGTCTGCCATCTTTTATATCTTTCAATAGAGTAACATTGTCCTCTAGTGGTGCTTTTCATCATATTATTGGTTGAAATTGGTTAGTTCCTGCCCATGTAATCATGCATTAGGTTTTTGTTTGACAGGAAGCAATTACGTTATTTTGTAATTAATTTGACTTTTAGGGACTTTTGGTGTTAAAATACACAAAAAAGTATTCTTTCATTTGTGGGGATCTATTGATAACTATGTCCCCATTTTGATCACGGATATGCTCTAAAAGTGTTAAAAACATATTTCTGCATGTCTTTAATTATACAATGAACAAACAAGTAAATATAAAATACACATAAACCAAACTTAAGTTGAATTAACTACTAGAAATAGCCTAAATACAAGCTCACGAGTCGAAATGCGTTGCATTTTGTTCTTGTTATCTGCTTTGTGTCCGGGTAGCTCAGTCGGTAGAGCACTCGCCTTTCGACCACAAGGTCATGGGTTCGATCCCGGGCCCTGATAACTCAGCGTATGAGTAGCACGGCTTGGGTGTGGCAAGTCATCCGGTAAGTACTGGGAGCTGATCCCTGTTTCACAACGTACTGAGGTGGAGCGCAACCCCTACGGTTGCGCTCCACCTCAGTACGTTGTGAAACGGGGATAGACTCCCGCGCTCAGGCCAATACCGACAATAAGCCTCTCCGACCTACTACGTACATGTACTCATTATATTTGGCGATAAAGTTTCATCTGATATCTGTCGGGTTCTACTTCAAAACACATCCACGGCAGGATGGAAGAGTGGATGTAGCAGTTAACAAAAAGGGTGAAAGGAGGGAGACAGATGTACATTCTCCACACACATTCATCTGAATCACAAGAAAAATCTCACAGAAAGATTTTTCTTTACCCGCCCCATCTGGAAAAGACAAATAAATAAAACCACAATATTTAAAGACCACGTTTAAAAAAAAACATAACACATTTAAAAAGCTAGCTTTGAGAAAAAAAAAAGAGAATTCAAGCTGAATTGACCACAGACGTGTACAAAAAGAGTCAGTGTTACGGTCCAGGTGCTATGTTAGTGATATTCAGCCGATGTTCCCATAGCCACAGATGAAGTGAGCACCCAGGGACGCCACACCACTCCACAGCAGCCAATGTTAAGTCAGCACACCTCCATGCAAACAGTAAGCATGGCTGCACCATATAGAAGAGATGTGCTGTATGTTGCTGCTTTAGCAACACCGTAAGCCTGAGATATACTTAATTGCTCTCGAGTGTTGTGCACCGACAGCCGATCCTACAAGCTCACAATGCACGAGAGCTTGTAGATCGGCTATTTTCAGTGTGCGACACTTGCGCGCAACTGGGTATAAATCATGCATTAGCATATCTTCTGGTCCATAAGCACGGACGTACGCATGCGGGTGCCCATCCCACCCGTCGTCCCCACCCCATAACACCCCAACCCTTGTCCCCCCCCCCCCCCCTCCACATACAAAAGACACAAAAGCAGGCTGAGGAACTCATGCTACTCACCTCGTTGTACTTGGCGCAATTGTTGAAGACGAGACGCACGTCGCGGACAAAGTCCTGGAGCGTCTTGTAATAATGCGAGCTCCTCAGCTGAAGCTTCTTCTTCACCTTCTTCAGGTCCATGGGGTGCTTGATGATCTTGTGGTAGTTGGGCACCTGAGTTGGAAATGAACAGGTCACAACAGGTCATAAATACAATAAAATATAAAATAAAAATCACACCCAGTGTGAAGTGGGCGGTGTGGTCATCACAGTGGTCATCACAGTGATGGAAGCTCACTTAAAAAAAAAATGGATTTTTTGAAGTGCATAATCCTATTTATAGGTTATTAATGTCATCATGTGTCTCGCTAGCCAATCACAGTGCTGAATAGAGTCAGCCAATAGAGTCAGCCAATCACAGTACAGCTAGGGGTGTACTAATGAGCCAATCACAGTACAGAGAATGAGGTGTCCCAACCCCACTTATAGGGGCGGCTACACCGGCCAAAAATGAAAGCTTAATTTGTCTTTTGTTTACTTTTGATAGTTATTTGTTATTTGGGGGTTTGGTTGCTTTTATTGACAGTGACAGTGGTGAGAGACAGGAAATGTAGGGGGATGATATTCAGCGAATGGTCCGGCTGGCCGGAAATGTAACGGGGGCTCGCTGATCGGAGCATTGCACCCATAATTAATTTATGGTATGCCCCCTAACCATTCTGCTATCGGGACGCCCCTGAAAGCCTAATTTGTGACTCATAAAATCATGTCATGGGTCCCTAGAATTTGGTTTATGACACATTTGGAAACAATCACATTTATTATTGCCTATTAAGGTAGAGGACATCCTTCAACTAATGAGACCTTCAACAAGTGGCCTCTTGTACTGGACTATGTAAAAAAAGATTAAACTATTGATCCCAGGTGGGAAATTCTGGATTTTAGTGGAGAATTCAGTGTGTGTGTGTGTGTGTGTGTGTGTGTGTGTGTGTGTGAGTGAAACTTACAGAACTGGGAACAGGAAGCCTAAAACCCACACTGAGCTCATGGCAGAAAATGTACAGCAGGAGGCGCTCACATTTCTGTGAATAGAGAGAGACACGTTAGTGTTGATGGTTCGTGGTGTCACAGAGACTCACTGCAGTGTGATGTACTGTTTGTGGTAGTGTTACTGACCCGCCGGTCCTCATGTCCCAGACCCTGGTCAGCCTTGGCTTTCTTGGCGTCCTCCGTGTACTCTATCTCTGGGTTGGTCAGGTTCCGACAGAACGTACAGAGGAAGTCACCCCTGAGAGGAGGGGGATAGGGTGATGCTTAATTTGTGTGCCATCGTACAACAGTGTCGTGGACCGGAAACAGCCGATCAATAAGCTTACAGCTCAACACAACGTCGTACAACTAAGTATAAATTAGGGCATAAGTTGCTAAAGGGTACTGAAGTAATCACACACAGACCACCTACCTGGGGAAGATTTTGATGGTTGGGACATGACACCTCATGTGGAACACTTTGGGACAGCGGTCACAGCACAGTAGGTCACCACCGTTGACGCACACGGCGCACCAGTCCTCGTTGGGGTCGTCCTCCTTCGCGCCGGGATTGGCGGCCGCGGCCGCAGCCGCAGCCCCTCCCCCCGTGCTCTCTGCCCTCCCATTGTCCGAGTTACCGTTGGTCAACGGCGTGTCCGTGGCAGTGCTGTTGTTCTGGAAAGATACCGTGGATGTTGTTGTTGTGGATGTCCAGGCGGAGGGGATGCCAATGCAGGATGTCTCAGTCCCGGGCTCCGTTTTGATGCGCTCCCCTTGGGTCTTGTGGACGTCATGGCCCGAGGACGGCACGCCCGGCACCGCAAGAGGACTCATGCTGTCAGGACTGCTCATCTGGGGAGGGAGACATTTACACAAACAGAAATGATACGGGATGTATTTGCCATACGATGAACATGAACAATGACTGAACGCTTTTAAACTAACACACTGTGTAGAGTACCTTTAGTGGGATCTTTTTAAAAACTCCATACTTTATAGCTAAGCTGTAAATGGTATATTTTATGCATGCTGATTGATAGAAGATGGGTAATGTATATGGGTATTTATAGGTATATGGGTAAAGACTAATTCAAACAAAATTGCAACCACGTTGCAAAAAAGGGTATTTTCATCAGTGTACAACCTCCCAATCTTTGACTTACAGGGTAAAAATGGTACAGGTATAGGGTTTCCCGAGTTTGGTATGACTCGTGATCTATGCTACAAATGAGTGTCTATGTATCTACCATGCAGGCGCTCCTCCCAGCATCCTTCGCTCGCTCCATCTTCACATTGGAGGAGGTGGCGGTGCTTTGGCAGCTGTAGTCGTCCTCGGCCCCAGGCTCCTGTTTCACCCTCACCTGCTCTGTTGGAGCACTGGTGGCGGGCACCGACCTGCCCGCTGAGCTACAACTAACACACACACACAAGACAATCAATCATTATAGTACCATCTATGTTTTCGTTTGTGCAGTTCACATTTACAACCAGCAGAGGACATCAAAGTCTACATTAATCATATGAGGAAAATTAAGTCAAGGTACTGTTCTCCTTTTAAATGCATCTTTCAAGATAAAAAAAAAGGGAGAATAATAATTGATAATCACTTCCTCTCTATCGCTTTGCCTTTAAACTGTGTAATTCACAGGATTGATTTCAGTTAATAAAGACAAAACATGGACGTAACATTTCTCAGGTGTTAAGTGGGTTTAGAGGGAAAAAAGTCCAATATGTCTTCATGCACGAGTATGCATTGTGCACATGGTTCTCGGTTCTCATTAGGGATGTGATCATGTCACCCATTCAGGTGTGTACAACTCAACAAATCTGTGGTATAACCTAACATTAATCATGATCAGAATTTGTGTCAAAGCCCTAATGTTTCAAATGAGAACCTTTAATGTGTTTACTTGACAATTCCTAGTCATGTCTGTTCAGTGTTCATAGTTAGAAAGAACAATAATTTGTTCTTTACTGTGCGGCTGAAATATTTGCCACAAGCATAGGCAGCATATATTTCTCTATAAACCCCCCGGTTTAGTTATGGAGTGTTCCCTCTGAACTCCGAATCTTCATGGAGATGCCGTTTAAAAGCTAGGTGGTGTTCTTTCCTAACGGAGTCTCTCCTCCTTGTGCTCTCATCAGACTCACTTCATAAATGGGTCATCAATATTGGAAGTATTAACCCTTCCATAATCTACACATACATCACCCAGTGATGTCACACAACACTCTCACCACATTGCTCACCACGTCACCGGGTGGCAACCCAGTGATGTCAGAATGTGTCACCGTGTGTCAACCCAGTGACAAATTCTGATGTCAATGGGTGTGTCACTGTGTGATTGGCAAGTAATGTGGATGTTATACACATGCAACCCTATGACTAATAATGTGTCAAGTATTACTTTAAGAGTATGAAATACTAGTGGCAAAAAAAAACAGCCCTTTAGTAACTACACTGTTGAGAAGCATCACACCTTTTCTGGTGATGCAAGCTTTCAAGTTTTCCTGAAGTGAGCCTCATTTGTTATCAGTGTCCCTCTTCAATCATCATTATCGCTAGTTTAATCACTAGACTTGCTCTCCTAATCACAGAGATTTTCAGCTGAGCAGATCTTTTTCAATGGAAGATTGAAAGGATGGGTTCCCTAGGAGCAGTTCACACAAACAGCGTGATTTGGTCACAGATGTTATAGTGCTATGCCAACAACCTTGAGCTCATCACCACCAACCGTGGAAATGGGTCATTGGCTTCTGGGAAACTGGTCCCCTATAATGCTCCTGCCTCTGCCCACAATAAGGGCAAAAACAGTTGAGTGACCTGCTCTTTCCTCAGGGACCAGAACAACTTCTGGTTCCCTTGGTGAATCTGTAATCTTACCTGCCCCTGCTGCCTGTGCTGGACGTACTAGAAGGACGTGCGGGAGTGTGGGAGTTGGACAGACCTGTGCATGTATAGAGAGAGAAAGAGAGAGAAAACGGGTTATGGTGGAACAGAGATTGGTAGCTGGTGAAAGCCAAAGTCGAACTGTACCGAAGATTAGGGATGTAAACGATTCATCACAAGACAATTTATTATTGATACAAAAATGTGATGACCAAATCAGTACATTGAAACGTGAAAAGTCTTTTAAAGGGAGTAATCTAGTTTTGAGTTTGCTTGATCACCGCACGCATGCGACAGTCATATTACGTCGTATACATTTGAGAAAATCATATCGTGAACCCAGTATCATATATCAAATCGTGAGTTGAGTGAATCGTTACATCCCTACTGAAGAAACAGCCAGCTCTCCTTAAAGCCAATTTGACTAATTGTTTGGAGTCAGTTTGCAAAAATGCTTAGAAGTGACTCCTTGCTACACATTCCCTTATTTAACCAAAGAGGGGTCTTAAAAATGAGGCTATAAATAGCACTAATTCTACAGTACAAATGTTCATACAAACACCTTTACTTAACAAAAGAAAAATGGGGGCATAAATAGTACTAATTCTGCAGTCCAAATGTTCAAACAAAAATGTGCGTTTAACAAAAGAGGAGAACGATCAGTTTAATCATTGTATGGGTTAGCTGGAGGCGTTATTATGGATCCCATGCCAGCTCCAGGCAAACCCTGCTGTGATTGGTCAGTAGTCGCTGTGATTGACAGTTCTCGTTTTTGCAACTATGCCTAAACCTAACCTCAGTAAAACTATGCCTAAACCTAACCTTAACCCTAACCTCAGTAAAACTATGCCTAAACCTAACCTTAACCCTAACCTCAGTAAAACTATGCCTAAACCTAACCCTAACCTCAGTAAGACTATGCCTGCCAGGGAGCCAATCAGACAGGTAAGGCGGGTCTATATCCTGGAGCGTTGGTGGGATCCATAACCACGCTAGCTGGAGCACCACTGAACAAGGCAGGACAATAATGTCTAGAAAACCAGGAAGACAGACGGCTCCATTAGAAGTAAAGCTGTGTCTGACAACAATGAAGCATCCCGTCTGAGACGGTGTTTCTACCTGAGGAGCCTGGAGAGTGTGTGGAGAGTCCAGGAGAGGGAATCATGTCCAGACCTCCCAGACCTCCCAGACCTCCCATCATGCCGGGATATGCGCTGGCCGCGAGGTAGCGATTAAGGATGTGGCCCAGGTTGCTGGAACCAGCGTCCTCCAACTGGCGGTGCCAAAAGAACACAGCAGGTAAGACACACAGACAAAGGATAAGAGAGAAACCAGATTCAAGACTGGATGTTGCAGAGGGAGAGTGTTTGGTCAATTGTATCTATCTGCACACACCTTCTGGAGCCCCGAGCACAGATTTATTTTCTTGTTTTGGCCAGAGGCCATTCATTTTTGGATGCAATTCTGAATGTGTAGTCTAGCCTAGTGGATATTAGGAACCTGCAGAGAGCAATGATTGGTTCTAGACACATTTAGTCGGACATATCCCATCCGATTCGTTGGTGCTCATTCCAGCTTCTTTCATTCTGTGCTTCAATACATCTACCAACAGATTCCCCATGCTTGTGCAAAGTCATGTGCCTAGTTTGTATGCATAACAATTGAACTCACTCCATCTCCAAGAAAATGGCATTTTAACCATCAACCTGGTTAAAATGCCATTTTGAGCATGTCATCATAGTCATAGGCAAATTATTTATATTTAATTGTTGTATCAATCATAGCAGATCAGCCATTATCGCTGTGCGACACATAGGCTGTGTGGGACGTACCAGACAGACTTGTGAACAAATTAAAAAGGGAAGGCGCATCCCATGGCAAACGCAGGGCCAGAGACAAACGCAGGGCCAGAGGTTAATTACCTGAATGGGTGGGATCTCGGGTAGGCAAGGTAGGTTCTCGGGGTTGGTGACGGACGGGATGAGCTCGATGGGGCCTATGATGGGGCTGGCAGGACCCCGGTGGGCATGGGCGCTAGCCATGCTGGCGCTGGTGGGGCTGGTGGGGTTGGCGTTGTGGAGGGACGCCACCGGGAAAGACCCCGCGTGCCCCGGGTTAGAATGCTGAAAACGACAACGCGGAATGAGCCGGGTCACTTGATGGATTGTATGACAATGTATGTGTTGTGAGAAGGGATGCATGCTCATGCATTGACGGTGAGAAGGACGCATGCATGCTGCACAAGACACATAAATGTCAAAGTAGGAAAAAAAGGTGCCAAACCCCTGATTGCAGTAAGAAACGAAACCTTTGGTGGCTCAGCTCTGATTCTATAGACATCTGGACACAAAGAAAGATTGTCCGGATATAGTGCAGGTCGCTCTTACCGTGGCCATGCATGCATAGAATCAATGTTTAGAGACATAGATTTCTCTTAACATGAGCAAATAAATCCCAAAGAAAAGTAGCTTTCAATGTGTAGATACATGTTAGGCGAGGCTGGGTTAAGGAGGGGAGAAAATGTTGACAGTATCCTGTCAAGAGAGCTCCTGAAATCTGATTCGGAGTCAATTACATCGTCAAAAGCAACTGCGCTTCTGTTGGATTGTTAATATCAAAAGCACAGCTAGCAAGGTCTAGGGCCAGAAACACCACACTTATATTCAGGCACACAACAAACAACACTGGCCACTCATAAAAATAGCAATTGACCCACTTTTGCTTGAAAACTTTGTTTAGATGCAGGAAACATTACTTAATTTTCAGTCCATAAGTTTAATTTATTTTAGTGGGGGGGGGGGGGGGGTCTTCATCACTCAAGCTCAGTATTCAACGATAGCAGTCAAATTTGCTTAGATTGTCAACTTGATAAACACTGCTGCTGGTGTGAACAATTATTAAAAAGATAAATAAATGAAGTTGAGCAGCTCATTTGGATATCATCTAATGACACCAATTCATTATGAGCATTTCTACGCAGCACCCAACTCTCCCCTGCCTCGCCACGTGTATGAACCACAGCTGAGATAATACAACAGCATTTATGGCAGTTGTATCATTTTAAACAATTATTAAAAAGATAAATAAATGAAGTTGAGCCGTTCATTTGGATATCATCTAATGACACCAACTCATTATGAGCATTCTATACAGCACCCAACTCTCCCCTGCCTCGCCACGTGTATGAACCACAGGTGAGATAATACAACAGCATTTATGGCAGTTATAAAAGATTTGCCTCAGTCAACACTCACATTTGCATTATCGTAAATCCTTTGTCATGTTAAATCAAACAGTAGCTGCAGTGAGTACGTTTTCCAGAGAGAAAGACACCATGGGTAAAAAAAAAAAAGCCTATTTCTTGTTAGTGTGTGCGTTGGGGGCGTGGGGGGGGGGGGGGGTTCTACGTGTGCACTGACCTGTCTCTGCAGCTGTGGCTGCATCATGCTTGGGTACTGCTGGCCATTGTGGCGGGGCTGAGCCGTGGGCATGCGGCCCGGAGGGGGCAGCCCCGGTAGACGCATGTGATGGGACGAGGGGTACATGTGGGGGCCCCCCGGCGGCCCGCCGTTCATACCCACGGGACCCCTTGGGAGCTGCTGCATGCTGATGAGCCGTGGGGGCTGCACAAGCTGGGGACGCAGATAAACCACAGTGTTCACTTGCAAATCTTTACACAAATGGGATTCAAATAAGAGAACGAAGTGAGAATGGGACCTTATATAAACATCAGACGCTCTAGTGTTCATTTTTATCTGTGATTGCACCAGTGCACGTTGCACCAGTACACGTACTACATCCATAGCAGTATTCAGCAGTGCATCTATATCAGTAGCCAACAGTATTTGGGAGTAACAGACATCGCTGGACACATTTTGGATTGTACGACAATTGTTAATGTTTTGTTTCTTTCTTTTTCTATTATTTTAAAGAGTCTAAAATGTGTAAGAGTAGTACCAAAAAGTGTGTTTTGAAGAAAACGCAAAATGGAGGAAAATCTAGTCTGGCACAAATGGCCAGGGCCTATATGAGAAGTTCCAAGGAATCCAGCAGAAACTATTTCGATTTTGTACGACCTACGGTTCAGGAGTTAAAGGCCAAAACATGACGTAGGATGTTATAGCGCCACCATGAGGCCGATATTTTTTTTAAATGCGGTGGAGGTTCTTCTTTGGCCTACTAGGAGTGTGCATGCAAACTAAGGTTCACGGCAAGTGGACGCAATGTTTAGAGAAAACACACTGTCAGGTAGAAATGCCCGTGGCCTATATGGGGAGTTGCGTCATGATGAGCCAAGGAAGAAATCCTGTACGGTTCAAGAGTTATAAGCCAAAACGTGAAGGGCCCTGTTATAGCGTCACCATGAGGCCGATTTGAAAAATACGTTCTCAATTGGCCTACTGGGAGCGTGCATGTCCGATCGGTCCAACAGTGCTGGAGATTAGCTGCTCAATGACACACGCATAAAGAGACAGACGGACGGACAAGGGAGAAAACATAGTTTCCAACCTTTGTTTGTTATCAAAGGCCTTCCATTTTCACATTTCAAAGTTCCCTCAGACATTGTTGGAATGAAGGACTGGCCTCGGAATTCCATTGTTGTGAAATGAGGTGTTTTGCTAGCAGAGTGCAAAGTGAGATGGCCTGAGCAATGTGAATAATACCTATGACAAAGTTCACAGGAAACCCTAATATGGTGAGAAAGGAGTGCTATTGTTTTACTATAAGATATGTTGTCAAGTCTAAGAGACCAGAAGAAGTGGAGCTTGGCTAAGTATACATGTATCCTGTTTGCACTTAACACACAGGGGGAGACGTTAACCATGTTACAACCACCACTTGAGCCCTAGTGTCCCTATTCTGGGCATGTCATAATGGAGGATATTATAATATATAATATCATTTATGATATTTAGTTATATTTAACACATTGAATGCCAAAAACGGTCCGGACCGTTTTTGAGGGTCCAAACGAGAAGTGCCGAAAACGGTCCGGACCGTTTTTGACCCAATTCTATTTTTATACATGTGGGCCACGTGGGGCGCTAAAACGAAACTTTGACATCACCCAAGCAGTTTCTGAGAAGAAGAGGCTGGATGTGGCTCCATGTCAAAAATCCTTCCGGTCGGCGTTTTCAATGTTATCTCCTTGATTAAAAGCTTAATATCTCCATTTCTTTTTAATGTGGTGGAAACGAGCCGTTTTCGATCGGCGATCACGCTGCAATGGAGGGTCGCGTTGGAAATATTATTGTTCCAGGCGTTAGTCGGGACCCTCCGCCGTCTCGCACGCACGCTTTGTTTACATGCATTTCCGCGTCGGGGCTTCTCACAGCACGAAATGTATAACGCAAGTGGATGGAAGAAATGCTGGCACTCAACGTATAATATTTTAATAAACCTCTGGCACCCAATGTGTTAATACAGTCGGTGTTTGAAGAAAATGTCATTCATTCTGCGGCGGTACCCAGAAGTAGCATTGGAAATTTACAAAATCAGGGAGAAAATCACCACTGAAGCACATCACACTCCATCAAAAACATTCTTCAGATTCCTTAGATTTTGTGACATGCTATCAGTGTGATAACTGAGAACTGACAACGCTACTCTCATACAGAAAGGGAAAAAAAACAATGCAACACAGACGATGATGCTGCTTTTGAGCGCTGGTGGTGCTGGGCCGCGGCCGTATGTGTAATGGGACATGTAGTCATTCATTTCTAAGCCTGAAATTTGTAATTGATTTGTAGGTGGACTTTTATTTTCTTACTCTTCGGATTAATTGTTTTGTTTTTTTCACTGTAAGTTGATGCTTCGTAACCACATGAGTAAAATGCCTGGACTATGTTTTTATATTGACAGGATTGTTGAAAGGTGCAGGAAGAGATGTGTGTGCCCGCAGGCAGCCTGTTCAATCTGAAGCCAAGTGACTGCAGCCATCACAGTAGAGACTGCTGGCACAATTTTGCACCAGAGGGAAATCATTCTCATGTTTGCAGCACAATAATAAAGCTGAAATTGAGAGGTCGAAACCACCTTTTAACATATTCTGTCTCTTGTTGAGCTGACTATGTTAAAACTGCATGCTCAGCGACTCCTGAGGCTACTTTGGAATAATGAGTCTTTTGAAATGGTTCAGTCAGGTTAAGTCAACACATTACCCGTGTTCCACTGTAACAGAACAATGTGTTCCCTGATCTACTAAGCATATTGACTGTGATTGTAGATAAATCAAGGGGTGCAACAATTAATCGAACTAATCTAATTAATTGATTATAAAAAATAAATAGTAGATCTACAAGCTCAAACTGCATTACATTGACGCAGTGTGAGCTTGTAGATATGCTATTTTACGTGATACCGTCGTACGACAAAGTATAAAATAGGGCCTAAGTGGTTAATAAGAAATCAATTTAGTACATTCTGAAAATCAATGACAAATTTTCATCGATATATAAAATATATATACGGTAGATAATATACAGATTAAGAAAATATGCTTCTCGATTATTCGATTACTCAAAAATTTAATTGAGAGAATAATCGCTAAATAATATAGGTAGTTGCAGCCCTAGATAGAACATGGTTTCTGAACAGCTGCAGCCCAGCTTACTGTTCTGTTGCATATTTGCCACACTGGCTACAGAGCGCAGTGGGAAACCAGAATCTCTGAGTGTTCCATGAGTGTATACTACTAGAAGTTTTGCCCACTACGCGGGCAGAATTCTAGTACCCCCCCCCCTAACCCCCCCAAAGAAAATGTCGTTTGGGGGTACAAAATCATGGGATAAAGAAAAAAAGAAAAGATACCCAGAGGGTCGCCCACCCCCCCCCCCCCCCCAGGCCGTGACCTACAGACACGGCGAAGGAAAACTGTGAAGCCACAGCCACGCATGCAAGATGTTGCACATGAACTCTGCAGCCGCACTGAGGCGCTCCAACACAAACACTCTGACATAAAGCTTCACACAACAAACATCAGCATCACACACAACATTCACCACAATGACAAACAAATTACGTCCGCGCAAAAATAAGCGAGGGCTCGCTTATTTTGGGGTTCAAAAATCGTGGGATAAAAATTTTAAATTTTTTTAACAATGCATCGCGTCCTGCCGTCCTCCCTCTCTCTCCATCTCCTTGTCTATCTCTCTCTCTCCCTGTCTTCCTCTCTCTCGTTCCCTCGTTCCCTCTCTCTCTCTCTTTCCCTCCCTCCCTCCCTCTCTCTGTCTCTGTCTCTGTCTGTCCGTCAGCGAAAATTCTCTCTCGCTGTTTGGCTGACTATTCTCTCTCTCCCACCCGCCCCACCCACACACACAGAGACGTGCGTGGTGTCACTCTCTCCCCGTTTTTTTTTGCAATACAAAGCCTTGACTACAGCACAACAGATCTGTGTGTGTGTGTGTGTGTGTGTGTGTGTGTGTGTGTGTGTGTGTGTGTGTGTGTGTGTGCCAACATACGCTGGTGGGTGAGTACGCACCGTTTTTCGCCTTCAGCCAATTGCAGTGCATTTTTGCCACCTCCGCGACTAATGTGATGCAACAGGACTTTTGAGATGGCCATGCACAAAATAGGGTGCCTTATTCGGATACATGCGTGTGACTGGCCGCCCCTGCCGGTTCTCTGAATTTTTATTTTTAAATAGGCTCTGTCATGATTAATTGACCACACATATGAAGTGAAACAACAAAATTCTATCCAAACGATATCTTATAAGTAAATTCCGTGCCTCAAAGAAGAAGTTTGAGAGCTTTGTGAAGTTGAAAAGTCTGGCCACAGAAACAATGGACCGAAACAATGGCTGCCGTTCGTGTTTGAGCGACGACGCTGATAGGCTGGGAGAGTGAGGTTGGGTTGGGTTGCCATGTCATGTCCAGGTGTTGTAAGCGTGAAGTGGGTGTAAATTGGTTAGAGAAAGTGCGTCGACGCATGCGCAGTGTGCAGCTTTGTGTTTTTTCATGAAGCTGGTTGCTTGTTGCTCACGCACGATCTGGCAACAGCGGTGCATACGCATGCGCAGTTTTTTTTGTACAAACACAGTACAAACACAGGTACAGCCAGTCTGCCAATTGTAGATGTAGATGTAGATGTCCAGCCGGGTGGAAACAGTAGCCAGCCGGGGACCGGGGATGGCATGGGGGTGGTACAGGGTGGGGTCTTTCATGGAGGCTAAAATGAATTATCACACTCTACGACTGTGATCTTCAAATTTGCAGCCAATCATAACACACTTTCAAACATATTTGCTGATCCTTTAGCAGCCTATAAAAAGGCCTCTATTACTTAAAAACTCCAGTAGAGTCGACGACGAATACTGATGTAATGAAACTTGAAACCATTAAAAATACAAAATACTTTTAAAGAGCAGGCCTATCAATACGGTGTAGTAGCTAAATAGTACGATTATCTATACTTTATCCATACACATTGGCTCAATAAAAAGACAGTGATGATAGATGTACAGTATATGAACGAATTGTCGTATCTTTGCAGTGCGATTAACTAAATGGTGTATTGTTAACCACTTAAGACCGTCATTGTCATAGAACGAAAATAGCCACTCTAAAAACTCACAACACGTCGCACCGTGACACGTTGTGAGCTAGTAGATCTGCTACAAGCGCATGTACATGAAATAGTGAGTAACAGCTGATCCTCTATTGCAGCGGTTCCCAACCACCGGTCCGCGGACTGGACATGTACCACCGGTCCGCGAGAAGGCGGCCGGGAATTCCAAGTTTATGGATTGTACCATATGCGCAGGCAACGTTGAGTCTATAACCTTGCGTCACCAGGATTTTACAAACAACGGAGAAAAGTTGAGTCGGTCAAATGCCCAAGGATTCGTCAGTGATGTCACATCACTGACGAATCCTTGGTATCTTTATAACCAACTTCGAACATAAATGGCGTACTGTGTCCGTGCTACTTCCGTGTCGCATAGCAGTGACATCACTGTCAAATCCTTGGTGTCTTTATCGTAGCCTTTCAACGTGTGTTGATCAGAGGCGTCACTACAAGCTGTATTTTGTCACGCTCGCGGTAGTGAAACACTAAACGGGATTATTATTTCATGTCAACGTTCAAGTACAACTATCAGAAGATGTAACCCAGGTAAAGTAATGCATCACTCGCCAAGTTTAACTAAAGTTTTCCACCTGTCCAAAGTCATTTCTGATACAGACATAATGATTTTTTAATCATCCTATCCTTGTTAATATATTGCCATTTATGTCAATGATATAACATTAAGTAGTGATATGAACATATAAATAGCAGCCAGTCATTGACTGCCAGACAACTGTCTTCTGTGTTTTGGTACGAATGATGAGTGACCCCCCCAAACCATGCCGGTCCGCGAACATTTTATGAACTGTCAGCCGGTCCGTGGTAACAGAAAGGTTGGGAACCCCTGCTCTATTGTATGCAAGGCTCTTCAATTTAAAAAGTACAATCAAAGTCAGGAAATCACAAAAAAGGAGCTACCTGGAAATGCTTTAATGTACACTAGTAAAGCTATCCAGATGGCGACCAGGGCTTATGGAAAACCCTGCATCTGGTCAACAAAACGCATGTGGCAGTGCAATGTTGCAATCATTGCAACGGAAAGGAATGTTTATTACTGAAACAAGATGTTACAGGGTGAGGGTTCATTTAGTCGATGCAATAAATCAGGCTTAAGAGGTAAATAATATGTGAAGGAAAGTTTGAAGTTTGTGTTGAAAGACAAGGGGTGATGTTTCAGAACCCGTTTATTTTGTCATCGCCACAGCCAGGTTAGTGTGCTGGTTTTTGGAATTCCACTGATACAACTGCTAGGACGTGGCGACTGCTGTCCTGCTCACCTGCTGCTGTACCATCTGAGGCTGCTGTACCATCTGAGGAGCGGCCTGTCGGGGGTGCTGTTGAGACATCTGGGAGGCAATGCGCATCTGTTGCTGGATCTGCTGTTGGTGCTGCTGCTGCTGTTGATGTTGTTGTTGCTGCTGCTGCTGTTGTTGGTGCTGCTGCTGCTGTTGCTGTTGCTGCTGCTGCTGCTGCTGCTGTTGCTGCTGTTGTTGGTGCTGCAGCTGGTGGTGCTGTTGTTTCTGCTGGGCGTAGGCAGCCTGCTGCATGTGCTGCAGCCGCAGCTGGGCCAGGTTGATCTGTGGAGGATGTTTGCCCGGGTGCACCTGGCCCGGCGAGATGGGGGGGCCCGCCACCATGTTGGGCGGATGTGCCGGCTGAGGGGGTTTCTCGATCACCAGGTTGCCTACAGTTGGGAGGAGATGAGGGAAGTGGGGTGGTAAATATCAGCTCCTCCGAGGCTGGCTGCCATTTCTTCTCCTCTCATCTTTAGAACACTGAAAAAGGTCCACGCAAGCCGGCGGCATTGTTTCCGTGCGATTAATTCAAACCCAACAGAAAATGCTTTTTTAGGTCGGGATACCAATTTTATCCCATCAGGACAAAGACAATTTATCGGCTTACATTTTATAGTTCCAGATCCAATTTTATCTGCAATTCTTTTTTGTTTAATAACTTTCAATTTCACTTGTATCTGGTTCTTCTCTCCTGCTTGGGTAAAATTGGCATCCCGACCTGAACATTTATTTTCTGTTCATTACAAAGCTGCAGAGGTGGAGACCCCCTGTTACTGAACAAACACTCTAGCAATGATTACTATCGGTATATAGAGCTATTTAACACTTATTTTAACGAATAAATATAACTTACACCTCTAATTTAATTCATTCCTGCCCCATGTTTATGTGTTTCTGATTTGTCTCCAGGTGTTTTATTGTTGGCTGCAATATAAATTACGATATTATTAGAACAATGATTTGCTATGCAAGCAGAGATTATATTCATGTATGATTTAAACCTGTGAGTAGGATGAATAGTCTCATAAATAAAAGAATAGAAAATATTGTATTAAATCATTCATTATATTCAAATTAGAGCCTGAAATTCTGGTTAATTTGAGTGTGATTCATAAAACATATGGAAATATTTTCGTGTTGAGTAATAATGAGCACCTCTCACCTAAATTCACCACATTCTTGGCCCAAAAGGTGGGATCGCAAAAGAAGCGTACGGCTCCATTGGCCTGAGGAGCCGGCTCCATCCTGGCCTTCAGAACATGCCGGAGCTGGAACAGGATCTACATGCACACACAGAGTTTACAAATCCCAATGATATGGCAGCAACACATCAGTCACAATCATGCATGAACAATGGCCTCTGGCGCCCACCACACCAATAAACGCACATATGAGACCTGGCAATATATCGTCACAGTCGGGCATTACTTTTCAGGAAAAAATAACCTGTGTTCCAATGGATCCACTGTAGTTGTTATTTAGTCACAAGCTTGTTAATTGACAATTCATTGGTTCAATATTTATAATATCCACAGACATCCGGCTTAACCACTCAACCTGGCACCCTGATTTTGGGCATGTCATTATAAGCAAACATTTAAAACTTGTCACATGGTGTTGTGATTGCATAGCGACGCATTGTGAGCTTGTATATCGTCAACCTTTGCTAATTTTGCGCAACACTGTCATCATACGACAAAACATAAGGTATTAACTTGTGACAAAACATAAGATGAAATAGGTAGATACAAGGTTTCTGCCTGACAACAATAACAACAACAATAATAATAATAATAGCAGCTATTTGTTAACAGCATTTCCTCCATCTTGGCACTTATAGAACAGTGAGTGTCCAGCACTCGCACATGGGACTGATTATGCACGCTCAACTGCTGGTTCTAATCAAAAGTTTAATCCAGAATCAAGATGGGTCCCTTGTTTGAGCTTAAGCGTGAAGACCCACATGCTTTGCATGCACACGGAGCACCTGGGATTGTGCAAGAGACTGATCAGGGGCGATTTATACTTGGTTGTGCGCCATGTCGTGCACCGGAAGCTAACAACGCGTCGCAATTATAAATCAGACATTAATATCTCAAACAGTTGAATGACTAGGGCTTAGCCCTAGACCAGCCCCCCTTTGAACTCTCCTGGCTCCTTCTGAAAGGTCAATGCCCTTTTAATTGGAAACCATCCTCTGTGTAGACTGACTCCCGAGTGTGGCTGTGGTGGGAATGGTGAATGTGGTTTCGCATTCTGTAGCATTATTGGAGTGCTGTCTATGCCTTCTTTAGGTATTCAAGTGTTTTCGTCTGCAGGTGTTCTGCCCTCTTTGTGCCGTATGTGTGGTATTAGTGTGTCATGGCTTGTATGGTTGGCTATGTTGTACTTATACATTACATGGAACAAACTATAGATGGTGCTGATGGATTGTGACTTTTTATAATTGACCTGCATAGTGGGTTTTCCCCATTCCTTAATTTTTCTGTCGCTTTTGTTTGTATGTTAAGATGCTTCTAAAAATCAATAAAGAAAATAAATTTTTAAAAGGTGATGCATACCAGTCTCTTGCTGTAGAGCAGTGCCGTGCTACTACCGGCGGTGATGGCCCATTGGCAGAAGTTGAGGACATGGTTGATCTGGTGGGCCAAATGGGCGGTGTCCTTGTGCTGGGTCACCAGCCTCACGCTGCGCTCTTTGGTCACACTCTGTAATAGAAAAGCACACAGAGGCAAGGTTTTGATTTTGGCTAACTGGACTGATGACCTAAGGACAAACTAGCTCGCCTATTATGCAAACATGTTCCCATTTAGTCGCATGGAAATATAAATCTGCCATCTGTTGTTCTGTTGTACAACCACTCACTGAGCAGGCACCCCCAGAAATCTGTGAACGCCGAATTTGTCGTGGAAAACTGACTGTTCAGTGGAAAGTTTGAGGTGCCATGGAACTGGGGGTTCATGCAGTATAGTGATGAACAGTACCGTGCGCTTGTCGTGGTTGCGAACCAGTTTCACTGAGGATTGGAACCAGTTCCAACGTTGCAAGAACCGACCGCATTGAAATACATTTGAGTTAACGGTTCCTGCTAACGATTGCCAGATTTTGTGTCACTCTTTAAAAGTCTGTATTTTTCCTTCTTTTGCATCCGTTTCGTGTGCAAGTGACTGAGGTTGTGACGTCACCTGCGTTGAGTGAGCGTAGAGTGGAGCAGTATGTGAAACACAAAGAAAGTGTCAAGAGAGCATGGCTAACAGACGAAAGAAATGAAAAGTGTGGTTGTACTTCAGAAAGCAGGGCAAAGGCCGTACCAAGTGCATGAAATGCAACACTATGATAACATGCAAAGGTGGTAGCACGTCTAACATGATTAAACATCTCCTACTGGTACACCAAGTCAAAATGACTGCGCCAGCAATACAGGAGCTAGCAGCTGCAGCTGATCCCCAGCAGACTAATACAATTATTATAACATTAGTTCATTTTCTGTATAAACTACCAACTATAGAGCTTGAAATGTCCATTTCTGTAGGCCTACATGTACTTTGTTACAACTGCTGTTTGTTGTATTCCTAATTCACGACTACTACAGACACCTTTCTGACTTCATCCGGACAGTCATGACTCAGGAAAAGCGGGAAATGCTTTATGAGTAACATTAACTACAGCTATAAATTATCAGTCAAAATCAGACTGGAATTAGGAATAAAATAAAGAGCAGTTGTAAGTAACTAAGTAGAGAAGTACTAATTGACGTTTAAAAAAAACCTTTTTGGTTTGTCTTGCCCAATGTTGTGCAACTTCCTAAACTTGAGTCTAACAGTGTTAAGTGTCACGTTAGAGTTTTCTATTTATAGAAAGTAAGCAGTCCGCAGGCATCATCAACCCCATCAGAGTGGATGTTTTCAGTTGCTGGAGTCACTGTTAGCCAGGAGGGGTTTAGGATCCTTCCAGAAAAAGCAGATACGCTAATTTTCTTACAAAATAACTGCCTCATGGTGTCGCTTTAACAGGCCGCTTCAGGGGTCATAGCCTAAAACATGTATATTGTACACAGTGTACAATATTAAAAAATATTGTACACTGTGTAGAATATTTTTGAATATTGCTTGCGATTGGCTTCCAAAGTTTGCGTGAGCCGGAGCCTCTTTTGCAAAAGATGCCACTAATCAATCACTTCTGCCCATAGGGACTGCCACAAACACAAACATTTGCTCCGTCTGTCATACAAACTATTTTCCCCGCAGCTGTCGTGTGTTCTAGCTTCTGAATTTCTGAACGACAACCTTGCCTAGCGGGGATCTGTGCATCAAGGAACGCACTTTTCTAGCTATACCTGTTATCATTACAGTACATGTATAGAAGTCAATACTGTCAATATACTTACAGCACTTTGACTACATTTATATAATATCTGTTAACTCAGAGTCATACACCATGAGAAAGAGCGGACCTCCTGCTATAGTCTGATAATGAATCAGACTATTAACTCATTCAGTGCCTGATTTATTTCTGGCAGTTTGGCTCTGAGTACCAGAGCCAAAATTCATTGTAAAAAAAAAGTGCTTAAGAGCCGAGATACAGTCTTTTTCAGTAAGAAGTTAAACAAGAAGTGAATGGAGCAGAACATTTTCAAATCATGATATATTGGGTTCTGAACATTTAAAAAAAAAATATATATATATTATTATTATTTTTTTTTGGCGTCTTAGACGTCCAGTGGCACAGGGCTTATGATACAACGGACGTCTTAGACGTCGAGTGGCACTGAATGAGTTAACATGGGAAGTTGCGTAAATTCTTTTACAAATCGGGCCCATTGTGTGTATCCTTGCACTGTTTACACCAAATTACCATGGTACATAGAAATACTGTACATATGAACAGAGCAACAACCTTTAATTACATTTGAATGAATTGCCGCTATTTGTCGTAAAGACTTTATACCAAGTGAATGCAAAACATTGAACAGCTGTCAACTGTTTCAAAAGTTCATCCAAAGCTAACATTTCCCATGTTAACAATTTCTGACAGAAAATGCACAATTTTTATAGTTTCGCAAGATAATCTTCCCTCTAAGTCCCTCCAAGCAATGTAACAGCTCTGTTTACACATTTCTTTATTCCAATTTAATTGTACATACATTGCTTGGTTTCGATTGTTTTGTTCCACTTTTGCTTTGGCAATGTAAATGTATGTTGTCTCATGCCAATAATTCCCTTTGAATTGAGAGAGGCTACATAAACAGGGCAGGGAAAAGGAAATTGTGAGTTATAAATTAAAATTCTTGTGTTAGTTTGTCGTCTCTTCATAAAATGAGTGCCACCGGGCGTGCACTGAACTGTGGAACTAACGTTTACTCAAAAAAATGTTTTTACTCTCAGGCATGGCATACTGTAGCAGTGAGTCATCATGATAAAACGGAGAACTCTCCAATGCATTCTAATGGAGTTCCAATTCCATTGTGTTTTAATTGAGATATAACTCACTCCAGGCCATGGTATATTGTCATTATATCACACTTAACTCATTTCCTGCCAGAATTATTTCAGATTTTTTGCTGTAGACTGCCAGAGATTTTTCATTGAAAAAAAAAATTCTCAGGAGCCGAGATACAGATTTTTTAAGTTTTAAGTTAACAATGAAGTGGATAGGAGTTTAAATCTTTGATATATCATATCTCCTTGGTCTTTGGGTCTAAAAATAAGAAAAAAACTATCTATTTTTTTAAATAGAACGCAGATCTGCGTCTTTGGCAGCCAGGCGAGAAATTAAATAGAACGCAGATATGCGTCTTTGGCAGCCAATGTGTTAAGGGGCCGACAACCCTGTTAGATATGATATGACAATATACCATGGCCAGGACTGACTTATTGCCTTTATAAATGATACCAAATATGGCAACATGAAAACTACATAGGAGCTACATAGGAGCAATACCGTAAAAACTGTTCTTAATGGGATATATGGATTATATGGGTCGAGCCATATGGGTGAGTGTGTGTCCGGTGCTAATCTCTCAAACCGGTCGACCAATCAACCAAATGTGTTGTGCAGGCTGCCAGTAGGCCAATTAGTCACTGCCCACATTTTCTTTTCTCACATATCGCATATATCCTTTACTTTTTAGAAGATTACTTTCATACTAGAAGTCAGTGGAGGTCAGATTAGGCTGAAACTCAAACATGTTGATTACCGACATCATACTACTGACGGCATAGATGACCGATGTCATCATAGCAGTATAGAAGTCATGCCATTATTAGACCCCGAATGTAGTCCTTGACAAGGCGGTTGCTATGCAACGTTTACGTAGGTTTCAAATGTCCTTAGTTTGCTCAGTTCTGCCTGTTGTCTATTGCCGTTTTTGATATGGAATAGAAATCTTTAAAAAAATATTTAAACCACAACTTTAATGCAGTTTGAAGATTTAAAACTACACCTTTCTCCTGACATCAGTCATCAAAACTATGCACAACTCAGTTCATCAATCTCATCTTTCTGCTGTTCTGCATGTCATTCTTTTAAGGTGGACTTTTCCCAGGAGCAAAACTCCCAAGGATATCAATGTTCACGTTACATTTTGTGTGGATTTCACCTTGACCTACCATTAGCAGCCTAACACTTTCCCTTAGCTGCCGAGTGATATAGTGCTGTAGGAAGACATTACATTTTATAGCCATGCTATTATGGTCATTATACCACAGCCTTCAAGCAATCAGATTACGTGATTTGACCTACCGGTTGTATAATTCAAATTCAATCACCAAAACATTATCCTCGAGTATATTTCAACCATTACAGCTACAAAGTCTACAGGCAGTTTTACTCTCCCACATTAATACAAAATCCATTATGCACAGATAGCCCAGTACAACACAGGAACAATCTGCCTGACCACTGCTGCTTCATCTTAGGATCTCATGAGGTCCTTGTGGCGAGCAGACTTGTTGCAGTCAGTGGTGAAAGAATTACTCAGATTTTTTTACTTAAGTAAAGTAAAAGTAAGTCAAATACCACAATATAAACATACAGTACAAGGCCTATTTTAAAAATTTTACTTGAGTAAAGGTAAAAAAAATAAAAAATAAAAAGTAATGGCATCAAAATAGACAAATTGAAAGTACAAAAGCTTTTCTAAATTTCACATTTTCTTAGTAGCTTATCTACAGGCTCGTGACAAGACATATTGTGAGCTTGTAGATCAGCAAAAGGGGGCATGCCCATATATGGGCATAAACTGATGACATCAGGGATCTCCATATATGGGCATAAAAGGGACATGGACTGACAGACAGAGATCTCCATATATAGGCATATCGGTTGGATCAGCGGTGCAACCTAGGTGTAGTAGATGTAGTAGAGTAGAACACACATTGTACTTAAGTAGAGTACTTGAGTAAATGTACTTAGTTACTTTCCACCACTGGTTGCAGTTCACTTACCTCCAACTGCTGCAGCAAGGCCTTGCCCTTCTTGTTTATCTCATTGATGAGTGTGAATACGGCAATCTTGATCTCGTGTTCCACCTTCCTGTGCGTCTCGTTGAGCTCCTTTATCCTAGACAGAAGAACAATAACTTCATTTGTATAGCACCTTTCATACATAAAATGCAGCCTAAAGTGCTTTACATTAAAAAAGCAAATAAAAGGATGCCAGAAGAAAAAAACAAAGCTTAAACAGAGCTTAAAGGGATAGTTCACACAAAACATTACTTTTTTTCTATCGATTAGTCACCCCATGGACACTTGAATTCATGGATATTTTTTTCCCGTCGCATTCCTAAGCCAATAATTTGATGACAAGCGGACCGGTAGGCAGCGGTTCCGGTAGGAGACACAAAGGAGACTCTTTGTGTCTCCTACCCGAACCGCTGCCGGTCATCAAATTATTGGCTTAGGAATGCGAATGCGACAAAAAAATAATATTATTTGTTCAAATGTTAAAGCTCTATATTCTAGTAGTAATCATTGAAACCCCTGTTCAGTAACAGGGGTTTCCCCGTCTCTCCAGCTCCAAGTAAAGAGAAAATACCGTTTCAAGTGGTACAACAATTTCATCCAACCATTTATCAACTACATTGTTATAGTGTTCCAGTTCCATTTTTGTCTGCTCATTTATTGCTTCATCACTTCCAGTTTCACTTGTTTATCCTGTATCAGGTAGGAGTTCTCTCTCCTGGTTGAATGAAATTGGAATCCTGACCTGAGCATTCGTTTTTTTTGTTCACTAAAAAGTAGGCATGTAACGATTCACTCAACTCACGATTCGAATCACGATACTAGGTTCACCATTTTTTAAACCCATAATTATTTTCCAGACAAATGACCAATTCTTCTAAATTTATTATTATTATTATTCTTTTTACAATACTGTGTTTTCTCTTATCCTCTTTTCAATACAGTAGCAAATGACTGAAAAACTATCAATTCTCTTATAAAGATCCTGTATTTTCTTGTCAGTGACATCACTGACGAATCCTTGGTATCTTTAAAACCAGCTTCGAACATAATGGCGTACGTCCGTGCTACATCCATGTTGCATAACAACTGACAGATACATAGATCTCCATAATCAGTCGGATTGGCGGTGCGACGTAGGTGTGAGGGTCGCGTACTTAAAAATCCCACAACCTGCTTCCAGTAGTGTGGTGTTATTTGGCAGGACTGGCATAATCTGCAAAGGTTCAATATTATCTATTTATATCACTTTTAAAGTGCTGTTTTAACTGTGTATAGAAAAGACATATTTTGTTGCATTTGAGGAGCTTCCTACTCCATACTTTTTCCCATATGATCTCCAGCAAGGAAAGACTTGAACCAGTTTGTATAGAATTCACGTCTCGTACCTGCTTTGCACCTGAGAGACAGAGTAGTGCACATAGCTCTTTTTCTCCTGTAGCTTGGTCATGTGGGTCTCGATGATGCCTTTCTGGTTCTGAAAGGCCTCCTCCAAGAACTGGTACCTGAAGTGCAGTGAGGAAAATTGTTAGAGGACTAAATTAAGTAAGCGTTGTGATATATATACTGTATGGACAAAACATTACGTATTGCCACGTTTTACAGTATGTCTTTATTTACTAAAACGACACCTTCAAATAAAGCCTGCGCTTGTAGATCTATTTTCAAAACATTTTGAAAAGTTTGACAAATCTTGATACATTTAGATAAAAAATAGGAAATTAACTAGAGGGAAACAGACAGATAAAAAGGAGATGGTGGTTATTTTTTCCCCTACACTGTTGAATGACACGACTGCAATAGTTCTCACCGGGCATGATGTCAGATAACCCAACTATTGAAGGGCACTATGACATAGCTGGATAAATAATCCAGCAGCTACTGTGGCTGGTGGACAAAAAAAGGTTTGTTTCCAACTTATAGTACGGCCATGTTAATAAAGGACACCCTGAGCCTGCATGCTTCAACAAGCATACTGAAGGTCATGATTGGCAACACAAAGTAGGAGACAACAAGTGGACAGGCAGGAGAATTCTTCTTCTGAAATGTAAAAGATTTGCGTACCCAGAGCTACTACACAATGTCACATTATAAAACGTCCAAATGATGTTAGCCGCATAGTTGCTACTCTAACTCATTTGTCAATTTATTTGTGAATTAGTATGTTGTTTATCTATAGGACTCGTATCTCGAAATCCATCCAACCAATCACGTTCTTCTCGTTTAGCGTGAGTAAACGAGAACGTCGGTCAGCCACCATGCACCACCACGATTACATGCAAAGTCAATGTAAAAGAAATATTACAGAGGTCGTCCGTGAATGACGAGCGTTGTAAGCGAATGACATGATATGACATGAATTACATGCACGCGAGTATAGGCCTGCACTGACATCGTACCCGCTGACAACAGGTATTCATTGCACTAGTATAATACATTCTCAGTACTGCATAAGACAGCTAAACAAAATCAACTTCATTACGGTTACCGTTACCTATGTTCTTTGTGTTCGAGCAGCTGGCAGTCCCTGCAGGTTAGCGTGTCGCAGGTCTCACAGTAGAGTTTCAGGGGTTCCTGTTTGTGGACAGGACAGAAGACAGGCCTCTGCCCCGGTGCACTCACTGCTTCTGCTGAGACAAACGACAAGCTGAGTCACATAGAAAGTGCCCAATAAAGATCCTGACTGTGGATGGGTGATATACTATCTGGTATCATCATACACCCAGCCTTTATTTATGATCCCATGGGTGAGGGCAGTGAAAGCACAGAGAGGGTGATATGCCACAGAGAGGGTGATATGCTATATCTGATATGGCAACGGCTGCCAAACCAAGCTTAAGTGCCACTGTTGGTCACCTCACTGCAGTGCAGACGGACCTCAACATGTGAAAGATGGCCTCCACGGTTGCTGCGTTTATCAAATGCTAACTCCTTGTTGTCTTTGTGACTAAATAAGCCTGTGGGTATGTGATAACCCACCAGCTCAGTGGTGTTGTGGTTAGAGTGTCCGCCCTGAGACTGGGAGGTCGGGGTTCAATCAATGGCTGTGTCATACCAAAGACAATACACATGGTACCCATTGCCTCCCTGCTTGGCATTCGGCATCAAGGGTTGCATTGGGTCCCTGTGACATACTAGCATCATGTCCACGGGGTATACTTGTAAGCTGCCTCACGCAAAGGAAATAGGAGACAGGCTCCTGACCTATGGGCCATATGGCTCGGTAACTGTTGGTTCCCAAGGCTTGTGTGATAAAATATCACCTGGGCATTCACCCGCTGGTAACCAACCTCAGGCCTGGCTGCTTCAGTCCTCAGAATGATATGCCAGCCCTCGTTTGCATAACCTCAGGCAACGCAGAATGCCCGGGTGATAATCAATATGTATTATTACATAAATATTACATCATTCAGCCCCAATGTGCCTCATGCCGATCTAGGACAACAATGTAATGCAAGATGCTCAGACAGAGAAAATTCAAGAATTTAAAAGAAAAATATAAAGTCTGCACACTGGTTAGAAATGCTCTGCTGTGTTTTATGGTGCTCTTTATTGTACTCTCAAACACAGCAGTTTAGTTTATTTTCATGCAAAAAATTAAGATTTTCTCAGGCCAAAACCTAATAGATTTAGTAGTTAACTAAACATTAGGGTTTTGTCATTCACAAACTGTTGTTCTGGTCTGCAAATTTCACAGAAATTCACAATTTAATTGTTTTTTTTTAACGTATCACTATGAATATGTTTATTGTGATCAAATCGCAATATGCAAAATGCTATATCATTTGAAGTCCATCCCTAACGCTAAAGCAAAATGTCAAGGGTGTTTGAGGACTGAATTATGACAGGACTGAAATACAAAACAGGAAAGGGGGGGCTTTAAAGAAAGACCCCCAGGAAAGGATGCCCACCCCACAAACTATGACCAGGCCATGAAATAAGTGTATAATCTAAAGCAATCTCTGCAGCACTGTCACCATGGCAACAGCCTATCGGCAGTGCATCTCCAGTAGGATTGCACCCACTGTACATAGTGAGGGGATAGTCTTACTGTGCTTCATGCACAACCTGCTTCGTCAGATCTCCGGTCATTCATTCATTCACAAAGTAGACGTGACCCCGTGTGTCATGGGGCAGCTTACCAGAGTCGCCATCCCCCATTGTGCGAATCTTGTGGTCCTTGGTTATTTTTACCCTCTGGTGGGCCTCCACACACGTCTTACACAGCCACTCGCCGCACTCGAAGCAGAAGCCTATGGTTCCAGCGTTGTCCTCGCAGCTGGTACATACCTTGGGAAGACGAGAGCAATGAGCATGTAAAAATCTCTCCGTACCAGTTGCCTGGACCTCTCATCACATGGATGGCTGGCTTGTTCTCAAAGTAAACCCAGTGTCAACAATGCCCAGTGTCCACCTACGCTTGCCAGCATGGCAGAGCATCAGGGCTAGATTGGATTTTTAGAAAACATTGTGGTCACAAGTACCTGTGCTGCCTTTTCAGCCGACGAGTTGGTAGCCTCTGAGGTGTCTTTGACAAAGTAGTTGTCGATTATGTCACTCTGTTTGTAATCCTGGTGACATACTGAGCAGCGCATCACATTCACTGGGAAAAGGGAACAGAACACAGGTCAACAGGCTTTCCACTATAAATGCTGAAATATTTTGATATTTGAAAATCTTATTCAGAGGCCTGTCATTATCTTTACCTGCCTGTTCACTTCAGTGAGACTCATACAATGATTATGAATCCAAAGTAATAATGGGTCAACTTCATAGGTAGTGGATTAGTGAAAGGTTTTCAGCAAACTTTAATTCATTTCCATAATTTCCTTAAGGGTAATTCCTGATGTTATTGAAAATTCCTGGAACTGGGGCACCCCTAATTAATTTAGTGCTCCTCATGAGGAAATTCAATCACATCGTCCTAGACATTTTTATTAAAATATTAAATCAAATTACAAAACAATAAGAGCCATTTCTCTAAATCCTGTAATTTTGCATAGTTAATTAAATTAGCTGGCAAAATTGAGTTAACGTTTCAATCTTACTCCCCCAAAGACTAATCAGCTCAAGGCATTGCAATGCTTTGTGACTATTAAGTATAATGTTATGCGCAATATAAAACTTCTCATAAATGTTTTAAATTGAAAGGCATAAGTACCCCCTCCCCCCAGCACCTCATATAAACCCACAAACTTAACTCCCCCTCACCAGCTGGCTGCAGTGGAAACTAGTGTAATCCGGTTTGAGCCAGTCTAAACTGGCTTGAGCAGCACACAGCCGGTTTGTGTAAGCTCCAGCTGCACAAAACTGTGAGTGATCAGTTGTGAAAGCAGCTGGAGCCGGATTGTATAGAGCCCCCCCCCCCCACACACACAGATGTTAGTGAACTGGACATATCTGTATATAAACATGTGGGGGGTCTGTTAACATGCACACCCTCACGTACACACATGTGCATGTGCACACATGCACACGCACGCACGCACGCACACACACACACACACAGTAGGACTACTTCTGTATTTTTAACAACAATCACATTCTAAACAATGGGATTGTGGGTACTTGTTTCTCCATATTCATCAATATAACCCCCATTGATTAAGGGAATAAATATGAAGCCAAAAAAGGCCTGAGAATGGCCTGAATAAATCCAAACAATGAAGTATCATTCTGTTAGCCTTGTTTTACATGCTTGGCAGTGGATTTCATCATAGGTCAAGCAAGATAGAGCCGGGACTTTCTTCTCTTTTTTTTTTTTGCAATGAGGAACAAAGAATTACAACATTATGGGAATCCAAAAATACTTTTGAACTGTGTATCCACTATCCATCATCCACTGAAAAGTGGCTGTTGTCTCACATGGATCATCTAGTAATGTGCAGGTTAACAGTAGCCTCACTGAGGCATCACATGGACCAGTGTCTGGAGTATCAATAGTGTCAACTGACCTTCTGGATATAAAAGGGCATTATAACAGAGGTTGTGTATGCCATGGCATGGGGGTCATTCAAAGGTCAGCCTTTATTAAAACTAGATTCATGGGCTACTTGCAGCAGAAGAAAGTGATGACAGCTAAGCTGTTCAGTGTCATAAGACTTTAGTCTCGGGGCAGTACTTCCTTTTCCATTTCCTCATTTAATTCAGTTTTCCTCTGGGAAAAAAGTATACAAGTGACGCTTATGTTCTGAAACTTGACCACTCTGACAATTAACAGTTTTTTTTTTGGTTATTTATTATGGACCACCACCTTACATCTAACTTGACTGATCACAGGGACCTCTTTAAAAATATCAATGAGTAGCCAAGCTAACCGTTTTAACCCTTGTGTCTGGTAATAATCTATTGAGTCAATGAGCAAACCTATTTTGCAGTATTTGATAGTGAAGGAGTCAGTAAGCAATATCCTGCTTTGGTTAATGTGCCACTCTGCACCGAGTATGGCTGCAACAGGCTAGCTTGTGATTGAACCATAGTCTGAAAATCATTTGCAGCGCTGACGACATTAGGATCCTTCAATCAACCGATATCTGAAAGGAAATGGAAAATCTACACTTGCGTATGCGATACTATTTTATTTATTTTTTTACTGGACACTAAAATAGAATTTAGACCATAAATTCCAACGGCATTAAATTCAATCGAAGCCAATACCAAGGAGATTTTGTGCAAGACAGAGGATTAAGATCATGTGAAAGTCTCCAATGAAACGGAGACTTATTCATTTAGGTTATTTGATGGTGGATGGCAAGCAGGGTGGTCCACTCCGTCAACTCAGTTGTAGCATAAACACTAAACTACCATTGTCTTGGGTGAAATTTAGAGGAGTTCTCCACAGTTAAATTTGTGGATGTTTAGTCAATTTGTGACATTAACGTTGTTGAGCGACGCCTAGCTCTGGTCCATAGCTACGTCGCTACGTTTTGATTACATGGAATAGCAGGTGAGAAAATGTCATTTCTACATCGCATTCTGAACATGGAGCTTTGCTGTCTTACTGTCAGGGCTTGTTTCTGGAGCAGGTCTCGCTGGGAGCCATTGCCCCTAGTGACCCCAAGAGACAGAGGGGAGTATGGCTGTCGTTTTTTACGTCTGCAACTCTGCATGACTACGACAGCACACAGACAATCTGGGTTGCTTTGATTGGCTGACTCAGCCATACAGAGAGCGTTGACAGACTTGGCATCATGTACTGATCATTATTCCTACCACTAAAGACATGGAGATAAGGTTGCAAAGTATTCTTTTCAACATGAATACGTGTTTCACATCGTTATGGAAAACAAGATTCTGTGATTTCACAGAGAAACTCTGGTAAGACAATAGGACATATTATAATGATGTCCCAGCCAGGGTCCAGGCCAGACTTCAAAGGAAGGATGTATATTTTCTGGTTAATCACAGTTTACACTAATATGTTAATTTAAGATAAATGGCGACAAACACCGAGTCCATAATTGGGCCTCAGGTTTAATATAGAAGTTGCTGTGGCACTAAACAATAATTAAGGTAGTGGGCCCTGCCACACATACTGAGACAATTAGCCTACATGGTCATGTGTTCCAATTACAGTGGCAGGTCCACAACAACACTGTATATATTTGAGGTGAGGGTTCAAAGCCAAACTTGACATCTGTCGACAAAATAACACCATGTCAGTCAGATACTGGGTTGTAGAGCTAATAGTAACAGTAATCATGACCTTGTGTTGATGATAGTAGTGTATTGTGTCATTGGACATGAACAGTGTCAGTGACACACACATCCTTTATTGAGTAGTCAAGTAGTAGTAGTTATTACGTCGCTTTGCAAAAGCTTTAAGCTGAACTAAGGACTAGTGAGTAATGAAAAGATGGACAGTAATGGACAAAACTGCTGGTAAGAAATTTGGTTGTAGATATCACCTGAATAGTTGCACTTATTTCATTCTCACTTCTGTTGCTGCCATCATGACACCTGAATTTACCCTAATCAAAGGTTTATCTTATCCATCTTTACCCTAAACAAAGGTTTATCTTATCCATCTTCCACAAATCTATACGTTACTGTATCTGTCTCTTGTGCTGTCATAGTACTGACGTTGTAGACTTAAGACTGGCATTCAAGTACTCTGACGACGGGTACTGCGCTAGTCCATCTATATTAATACAAAGTATATCTGATACAACATTGGTTCTCAAACTTTTTTATATCAAGGACCCCCAAATGAATATAGATTTGGCCACAGACACCCATCTGAAAATATTGTGTGCCCGGGACCCCCATACAAGATTTGTGTTGTTAAAATGTTTCAGAAATATTCAAAATGTTGTCAAAAATGTTCCAAGGCTTTTAGAAAATAGCCGATCTACAGCCGTTTTCAAATATCCCGTGTATGTAGGGTTAATTAACAATAACATTTGGCTGGGGACGGCGACCCCGGACTCACTTTGAGAACCGCTGGTATATAATCATATGTAATAATCTAATCTTATATCTAAAAGTTATACTGATATATAAATGTTAAATCGATGTCTAAATGTCATGTTCATATCTAAGCTTATATTGAGTCTGGTTGACAACTATGACATTTAATAGTGGCCAAGATAAGATATAGTGGATACATAAAAGGTCCATAAAAACACAGCTTATGATTATGAAGCACAATCAGTAGGCCTATACATCGAGCCTATACATTGAGTGCCTACATAGTCATCTAATTAGTACTTAAAGACATAAAGTTACTAAGGTAGGTATTAACCGGGACCTAAGTATAGCAATTTTGAGTCGGTACTTCTTAGAAATAGTGCACATATACAGTATAATCTTTATAGTAGTGCATTAATGAGTGCACACATCAAAGACATAATATAAGTGTTACATAACAAGTCATCAACATGCCATATCCAAGTAATAAGACATTAACAGCATTAGTATGTCAACTTCAATATTATAGCTCAGGTCAGAGAATTATTTATGAAGTTTACATCAACATTTAGTTGTAAATAATAGCGTAAACTTGGTTAAGTGATGATCACAACTCAACACAGAGCTAGATGCCAATCATCTACACATGATGTTGTTAGACATCTATAATGTTGATAACTCAGGTAATGATGAAAATACATAAATATAATGTTAATATGCAAATACCTATATGCTGTAGTCATCTACATTTTACACTGGCATTGTGAAAGACACCTTTTAAAATGGAGTGGATTAATAACAACCGAAGCAATTGGCCAGGTAGTAGTTGTAAATAGGAGGTACAAAAACGTGTAGCCAGGCTTGGGGGGCTAAAGTAAACTACTCATAATGGTAACCTACACTTTATAACAAAGCTAAACGGATAAGTATAGGTCTCAATTATTTACAGCAACAGTTTGTGGAGGTGTGGTCCCTACATTACGAGTAGAGAATAGGGATGCATTCGTGCTCAGTAGTGCAACGGACCACAGGTGGTGTAATATTGGAGGTCGTCATAAGAAATTACGACAGTGGTTCTCAAATAGTGGAGTCCAGGGACTCTCTCATGGTTCCTTTTTAGGGGGGTCTAAATGGACCCTTACAAGTCTGTACTGACAGTTTACAAACGGGTCCATTTGGTTCCATTTGTATACTGTCAGAGTTAAGGGGAGACCTTGAAATGTAAAAGTTTGAGAACCACTGATCTATGAAATGCCTTGCTCGCTGACACACCTGGACCAAAGTTTGGCGCTATATCCATTTGTAACTCTGAGTGAGAGCCAAACAAAATGGGACAGTTTATTTTCCCACCCTCTTCAGTTCAATAAATTGATGAATATTAATACATGCGGACCGACTAACTCACCTATATGTGTGTCTGTCTGGCCGGGGTGTGGCCCTGCCACCTGGACGCTGATCTGTCGGTCGGGCTGCGGGATGCATTTCAGGCAAAACGAGTGCAGGCAGGGCAACAGTTTGGGTTCGCAATCACGGCTCTGGAGGTTTTGTTGACACACAGCGCACGTATCCAATAAATTGAGGGGGGCTGGCGGGGTGGGGGTGGTAGTGGTGGTGGTAGAGGCGGCGGAGGCTGCCGCTGCTGGCGTGGTGCCCCCCGCTGGAGCCGCAACCGCCGCCGCGGGAGGAGGGGGAGACATTTCCGTGGTGAGTCCGCTGCTTCCAGAAGAAGTATTAGCCGCGTCCCCCCCAGCAGCGACAGGGGGAGCCGGGGACGGGGTGGTCACTGAGGCCGGGGACGGGGTGGTCACTGAGGCCGGGGACGGGGTGGTCACTGAGGCCGGGGACGGGGTGGTCACCGGGGCCGGGGACGGGGTGGTCACCGGGGCAGGCTCCGCGGTGCTGTTCTCCCCCGTCGGCAGCGGGCTAGCAGTGCTGTTGCTGCTGCTGTTCAAGCTGTTGTTGCCGTTAGCTTCGGCGCCGTTAGCGTCCCCTCCTCCTCCTCCTCCTCCTCCTCCTCCTCCGCTGGTGGTGGTGGCGGCGGGTGTCGGAGGTGCCTGTGCCTGGGGAGGAACAACAACATTCTCCGGGGGCTCAGTCTCCTCGCCGCCGGCCGTGGTTGGGTTCGTCTCGATGATTATTACTGCGTTGTCATCTTTCGACGTGTCGGAGTCCCCGTTGGCTTGAGCCAACGGGACTGTCTCCGAATTGCTGGAGGTATCCATACCCTCCTCGCCTTTGTTGTCCGCCATCTTCCTTCCTCTTTGAACCGATTCACGTCGTGCGTAACTGTTGCCGAGAAAGAGCGTCATGACGTCGTCGGCAGACGTTTATGAGGTTAACCGCGTCACCGCCAGGCGAGCCTGATTCCCTTTTACTGATCAGTGCGCTATCAGGTCTAAAGCCCGCCTACTGTAATCCGCTTATTTACGCACCCACATTCATGCACTCACAGGGACCGTTTCCGTATCTGCTCTAGACCGGATCTGCAACCTGAAAAGAGAATTGTCTAAAGGAGGAGCTCTCCCCCCACACACTGTGGTTAATTCGTTTGATAAATAAAACAACAATTCCAAAAAAAAAAGTAGCCCATTTAATATTCCACGTTCCATTTACACGTATTTGACTATTTATGATACAATACGAAGGTAGAGAGGCTACAGAGATATTGACTTACACATACATCTCTTCAAAAGAAAAAAAAACACAAACATGTTCATTTCTGTAAAAGTTTCATCCACCTCACACACACACAAAATAAAACTGAGGCTATTTAGTACTAAAATTGTTTTGTTTTTTGGGGCGGTGTAGCCGCCCCTATAAGTGGGGTTGGGACACCTCATTAGCTGTACTGTGATTGGCTGACTCTATTGGCTGACTCTATTCAGCACTGTGATTGGCTAGCGAGACACATGGTGACATTAATAACCTATAAATAGGATTATGCACTTCAAAAAATCATTTTTTTTTAAAGTGAGCTTCCATCACTATGATGACCACTGTGATGACCACACCGCCCACTTCACACTGGGTGTGATTTTTTGTACTTATACGTATATATAGGGGAACCTTCCAAACCTAGTTTGGTGCTGTAGTATAGCACCTAGCTTTGAAGGTGCTATATAGCACCTTTGTCAAATGGTCCATATAGCATAATGGTGCTACTGTTGCACCTTTGTCAAACGGTGCTGTATAGAACCATAAGAGGTGTCACAAAGCCCTATATTGCTTAAACAAAAATGGTGTTAAATAGTATGCAAAACTGTCTCTTTAGCTCACAATCACAGGGGAACATATTTTGCTTGTACCTTTGCCAAATGGTGCATGCAGAACCAGAGCAGTAGTTCTCAAACTTTGTTTTAAGGACCCCCAAATTAAGTGTTTGGCCGCGAACCCTCATCTGAAAATAATTTGTGCCAGGGTTAAAATATTTCAAAAATGTTTTTAAAAGAGTTTTTAAATATAGCAGATCTACAAGCTCGCAATGTGTCGCATTGCTGGGGACCCCCTGGAACCCCCTGAAGTACCCCTGGGAGGTCCTTAAGGGGGTTCCAGAGGTTCCCTGTGGGTTCCTTCAGTCCTGCTACATTGTTTTTACATTGTATCCACATCACAGGGTATGGTTTATTTGGCCATACATGTAGGGAAACAAGACATAGAGGGTCTAATAACAGTGTGGCTCTCACCATGTGGATCTCACCATGTGGATCTCAGACTTCATGTGCCAGTCTATCTATGACATATCTATGATGTAAGACTGCATTTTGGCCATGATTTCAGCCCAATCTCAAGTAGCTATTTAACAATTTACCGCCCTCTGTGTGTGAAGCCACTTGCCGCAGGTAGCATCTGGAGCTGCTCTGGGCTGTCCCTCTGCAATGCTTGAGGTAAGTGCAGTTCCCATACCAGGTTGACTAATTGCTCCCTGGCATCCTCCACATGCTCTACTCCCATATCTCCCCTTCCTCCTTTATCTCGCCTACCTCCTCTTCCTCCACATCCTCTACCTCCCACACCATCCCTTCCTCCTTATCTACCTCTCCTAACTCCTCTTCCCCCTCATGTACCCTTCCTCTTTCATGTTCTCTACCTTCCAATTAGTACAGCAGATAAGCTCCCATTTTTTGCAAATCGTGCACTTTTTGTAAGAAGCATGAAACTTTCAGCATAGTTAGTATGCCATAATGTTAATTTTCAGATATGGAGGGAAGTCAGATTTGACCTCTGAGGACCGTGAGAGGTCAAATCCAAAATGGCCACTAGTCCAACTTAAGTTTGGAACCAAACACAGTATAGAAAAACATTTAAAGTATAATTTCCAACTAAATGGGGGTGCCTTTTCATTTGGTGATACTTTCAAGATCATCAGATTTCGAGGAAATGCATTTAGGTCAAGGTCAAGGTAAAAATGTGCCCCCCCCCAAAAAAAAATGCAGTGATTTCCTCAGAATCAACAAATGGCAGTGTAACAAACACTGGTCTCTTATAGGCGACACCAACAATGACACACCTGATGTGGTCCAGACAATGAATGTATTAACATTCATTGTCTGGAGGGCAAGGAAGCAGACCAGGGGCTCAAAGCCTTCTCTTTTAAGACACCAGAGGTGAATTTTCAGCAAATTGTAAGAACAGTCTTGAGCTTTCTCCACTCTACTGATCTGTATTTGAAAGTGTCGGGTAAAAAAGTAAAACCCCTCGCCTGTGGAGGGCAGCATTACACGCGATAGTGTACAGCCTGCCGGAAACCAAAAAGAAGAAGAAGAAGAAGAGGGCAAGGAACTTTATGCAACCAATGGAAGTGGAGTCCTCTGTTCTCCTGCTGATTCAAACTTGGCTTGCCTTGGCCCATGTTCGCAAGAGGAGGCTGACACTCGTCTGCTTCTGCATGTGGCAGATGCTGTGCAAAAGGGGTGACGTGGTAGTAGCCTACTGGCTTTGGCTTCCTTCAGCAAGATAGGTCCTGATGAGCTGTGGGTTGCCTTTGGTGTTGGATCAAGTTTTTGGTACATAGCTGTTTGTGAAATGGTTGCCACAATGACTCCAACACAGTGTCTGACTCTCCCAGTGTTTCACTCTTTCACCGGGTGTGACACTGTGTTCGCTAGCAGAGGAAAGAAGACTGCTTGGAAAACATGGAAGTCATTCCCAGAGGTGAATGAGGCTTTCAATGAACTCCTATGCATGCCAAGTGAGGTCAGTGAAGGATCAATGTTCCTGAGCGATTTGCTTGAGCGATTTGTGGTGCTCATGCATGACCGAACCAGTGAGTGCATGGAAGTGAATGTTACCAGGAAACAGCTCTTCACACAGAAGTCAAGAACACTAGAGAACATTCTTCCAACCCATGCAGCACTCAAGCGACACATCAAGGGCACTTGCTTGCTACCACCAGGCCAACTGTTGGAACCAGGCATTGGTCCTGGAACCAGAGATGCAGTGCCATCTGACTGGGGCTGGACAAAGGAAACAACTGGGTGGCAACCGTTTTGGACCACTCTCTCTGAAGCATCAAAATCGCACCATGAATTGATCCGCTGTCACTGCATGAAAGGGGGTACTGGACGATGCAAGTGTGCCAAATCGGCACCCAAATGTATTATCATTATTATCTTTTGGTCTTGTTTTTCTCTCTTTCCAACAGCAACAGCAAGATGTGACATTAATATAAGAGCAACCTTGAACACTGATTATTGTCATTTACTATTCATATTTTTTATTCAAAATTTCTATCCCACGATTTTGTAACCCATTTTTTCACCCAGTGCCAATTGCCTAAGTATGTAATCCTGGGCGCTACTCTCCCTCTGCCAGCCTGGGGAGAGCCCCGAACTAAGCTCATGCTTCCTTCAATGCATGAGGAGTGAGCAGTCACCTGATAGGGGGGAGTTTCCCCGGTAGGACGTAGTGCGTGGAAGGAACACGTTATTCCAACCAGTTCCTTTCCCCTCCATCAGGCGCCCCGGCTGACCAGGGGGAGGCAGTATAGAGACCAGGATTACTGCATGTGTTTTTGTGAGGGTACCTACCCAGGGGACACGGGGAGAACATGCAAACTCCACACAGAAAGGCCCTTTCGCCAACCCCACCTAGGGTATGGGCACTGATGACGCGGATGAGAGGACACGCCGCCAGTGCCCGCAGCGTCCCCGGAGGGAATCGAACCCAGGACCTTCTAGCTTTGAGGCGACAGCGCCACCGACTGCGCCACCGTGCCCCTGTCATTTACTATTAAATATAGTATTAAAATATTCTGTTAATTTGTTTTGTATTATTCCTATTGTCACAAAATGGAAATTAAGTTTCACTATATTGCAGTATAATCCATTGTCCAAAATATACTTATTACTATGTAATTTGACCTTGACCTTGATTGAAATGTACCCTCTCAGAGGTCCAATCTGACTTCCCTCCACATCTGAAAATTAATATTATGGTATTTACTAACTATGCTGAAAGTTTCACGCTTCTTACAAAAAGTGTGCGATTTTATTGCTATTATGCTGCACTAAATATCTCTCCTTCCTACACATCCATTCTTCCACCTCCACCTAGCTACTTCTACCAATCTGGAAACACTTTCATTCTCTTGCTCCATTCTTTGGTCAGGCTCCATAACTTTCACAAAAACAAATGGACTTCAGGTGACTCCTTTTATATATAATTACAGTAAGTGCGCTGATTATTGAGTGAACAATTTAATACAATTACCTTGTTCAATGTTCTGTGCTTTTTACTAACCCACCTGACTTTAATTAAGTGATTGTTATATCATTGCAAATTGAAACAAAATTGTAACTTAACTAACAAAGTGTTTAGTTAACTGTTTTGAGGACCTTAGTTTAGAGATGTTTGCCAAATTCGAAAGATGGAGTCTAATAACGGCGTGGCTCCTCTGTGGATCTCTGATGTTGTCATGTTAATGACTACACTATTGCTCAAATATGGAGGAAGACATTTGCCACTGATCGTCTGGTTTGCGTTGAGGTTGGCATCGGAGGCACAGCCTCCTTTTTTGTGTAAAACAGGAACTTGGGTTTGGCCCCTCCCATTTTTTAGTCCACTTCCTCCTGGGAGCTTCTGTGTTTATTCCTACTAACAACAACATTACATGTTTAAGGCAGAAGTGCTGACAGATTTGGCTAACGAATCTGTTTTGAGAGATTAGCTGCGGACAGACAGAAAGACACACACACACACACACACACACACACACACACACACACACACACACACACACACACACACACACACACACACACACACACACACACACACACACACACACACACACACACACACACTGATCGGTCTAGTTTGCAAGATTAGCCACACAGACACTAATATAATCTCTCAAGCTCTCAAGACAGATTCTGCTAACAGCATCACTGCGTCAGCACTACAGAAATGTAATGTTGTTGTCAGTAGGAATAAACGCTGGAGCACCCGGACGGAAGTTGGACTGAAAAGGGGAGGAGCCAAACCCGAGTTCCTGTTTAACAGAAAAAAGAGGCAAAAACAAATATTTTTTTATTTTAATTTTTTACAGAATCAGAATGGGTTCCCAGATTACACAGACAGATACACCATCTTTTAATCTAGACAGCTCGCTTCCTATAGTAGCCATGCCATTAAAAAATGTAATCTGTTTTATCCGTAGCCTCCAGCCCTATAGAACACTAAACTACAGCATAGAAGATGGTTGATGACCCCCAACCACAAAGTTATAAAATGTTCATAACAGCCCTGCAGATTCCAAAGGACCTTGAACCTCAGCAAATGTTCCATAAATAACATTAAAAATCACATTGTAGGTGATTGTGATCAGTCTTGATAAGTCATGCTTCCTTTATCTTAGTATGACTTGTCACATATAGCCATTATCAGCCTCCAATCTCGATTATGTTTGTAAAATCTGTGGGTATCATTACTGTAGCTATTTTGTCCCCTCAGTATTTATGGCCTTTGCTTCTGCTCATTATGCGGACATAAATAATACAAAAAAATATGCAGGGTGTCTCTGTGAGTTTCTTTCTCTTTCATTAAGGTTTCAAGGCCTATCAGGCTCGAAGCCATAGCTGAGTGGTTAGTGAGCCCGCCTAGGGAGCCAGAGGCCCTGGTTGCCCCAGGTACGATTCCAGGCCAGGCCAGCAAATGTGTCGGTGAAATGAAATTTGTCCCTGAGCAAAACTCTTAACCCCTAATTGCTCACAGGCCCTCATTGGAAACAAGACCGTAAGGACTTTCATGAACGGACCTGTTAAAGGAATTATCCTTATTCCCATGGATTGGATCCACCCCTCTCACCTTCTCTCACTCATCACCAATCACACTTGTCTTCACTCACAACTCATTAGTGGCCTGGTGGCTTTTTCTTTGAAATAATGTTTAGTTTTTCAAATATTTAACTTTAAGCGCCCAATGCCACACTATTGGCCATGGCCATTTAAAGGGTAGCAACATTAACAAACAAATGAGTCTATACCTGTAACAATGCTCTATACACCAGGGAACCAGATTACTCACATGCAGTGTTGCCTTTGCCAGGATTTGATCCCATAACCTTGCGGTTCAGAGTCAAGAGCTCTTCCAACTGAGCAACCCAGACACAAGACACAATATACATTGACATTTGATGAACGTGCAACTTTTACACTACAGATTTTTTTTACATCACTCTCCGATTTAATCAAAAAAATCTAAGCTGTGTGATATATACATTTTGAGTTAATACCATTAATATCAACCCATGTCCCTCTGTACTCTAGCAATTAGTGCACCTGGTGATACCTAGCCTGTCAGTCATTGGCTCCTCAATGGTGCTGAAAAGTGTACATGTACATTTACTCAAGTACCAATACAAGTGCTTACAAAGCACAGTACAATTTTGAGGTACTTTTACTTTACTTTCCATTTGTGTTACTCCTACTCTACTACAATTACAGCATATGACAGCTTTAGTTACTTGTTACTTTGCAGATGTAATTATTAATACAACACCTACAGTAACCACATACAGCCGATCTACAATGTGACGCGTTATGAGCTTGTACGTATATAATAAGCAACCCATGCTGTATGATAACTTACCACACATGAAATCCAATTTCATGTGTCTATCCAATGGCTCATTCAGTACTGCGGCCATAGCTGAGTGGTTAGTGAGCCCGCCTAGGGAGCCAGAGGCCCTGGTTGCCCCAGGTACGATTCCAGGCCAGGCCAGCAAATGTGTCGATGAAATTAAATGAATCGCTCTCTCGCTCTCTGCCTGCCTCTTCCTGTCTCTGCCTTATCCCTCAAAACCGCTTATTGCTGCTTGCAGCTATATTTTCTTCTTGTTATTGCTGAACTTTATTAGTAGATTACATTTTTATATTTATTTGTCATTGTGTAGTGTCACAATAATCAATGAAATGTAGTTCAACTGTATTTTAAGGGTTTTGGAGAGAGGGGAGGCTTTTCTGAGTACAGTGGCGAGAAACAGGAAACGGTGAGAGTAGGGGAGTTACATCAAACCGATGTTCTGAAGCCTGCTCTCCAAAGACCCTTCTCTAGTTTGGTTTATAGCCAGATTTATATACGTGACTGCACAGGTGAATCGGTCCTGTTGGTGGGGGGGGGGGGGCATCAGCTTCATTTTCTCATTTTCGGAGCTTCCAAAGTACAGATTGATAGGCAGAAGCATTTCAAAATGGTGGGAAACAATACACTTCTTATTTGGCTTACTGGCAATACGCACAAGAAATGTGATGCTGATCAGTGAAGACATTTTCTCCGGACAGACAACAACCCTTTTAACCACTTAAGCCCTATACTTTTGATGGCGATGGCGTCGTACAAAGGAGTGGGGACCTTTTGAAAATGTTTTAACATTTTCACCTATAATGACATGCCCAGAATAGGGATGCTAAGGATGAAAGTGGTTTAGGGTCACTTCCTCTCCTATTGCTGTGACCTTGCTGTTGGTGGCTAGAGAGAAAGAGGAAGGATGGTAGAAAGATGACAAAAAGCACAGAGCATTGGAGATAATAATACTAATTTACATGGTTATAAGTGCTCCTCGTATGCCATCCCTCTCAGCTTCTCTACCTATCTCTTCAAAACAGTCTCAGTAACTGTGTGTCCCATGCCGCTGGGGCTTCAAACCCCTGACAGGGTAAACCCTACCAGACTGGTCACAGGTGAGAATACAGTCTATTTCTATATTTAGCTAGGTGTTTCAAAGAGAAAAATTGTCTAATTAACACGATAGCAGCTGAGTTAGCACACATACTAACTCAGCTGCTAGAGCAACTCAGTTACTTACCCCCAACCCCACTGGGAAACCCGATCCAGGTCATGGCACCATTGTAACACCTGGGACTTGAACCCAGGTCTCCCGAGTGGCAATCCAAAAATCTGCTGCTCAGACAAAGAGTAATTAATGAATTTAGACCTATTTGATTCCTTGGGGGGAATTCAGTTTTCCGCATCAACCAGCTGATTGTTGCCCAAGTGGTCAGACTTGGGTGCAGGTGGGTTGGGGGGGGGGGTTTTACACGTCGGTCTGTCTGTGTCCCTTTTATACCCATACATGGAGATCCCTGATGTCATCAGTATATGCCCATTTGTGGTTTTATAAATACTAGAGTTCGGCAGCGCATCGCCAATCCGACAGATATGTCTAAGTCATAGTGTCGGGGGCTTTGTCAGAGTACCCGTTGTACCCGTCTGTCTGTATCCTTTGTGCCCATATATATGGAGATCCCTGATGTCATCAGTATATGGCCATACCCTGTATATTGGCATGCTCATATATGGGCATATGGGTTGGATCGGCAGTTGTGGACACCGCATATCCGAACGACTCCACAGCAGGCACTGCACTCCCTCAAGTCCTTGCCGATGCGTGCACAGAGTTTGAAGTCGGTCGGTCCCATATATGCACGTGACCATATATGGGCATAGCGGCTGGATCTGTGGCTCAAGACAACCGGATCTCTATATATGCTATATATGGGCATATCGGGTTTGTTTATGGTTGACTGAGTCATAGTGACATGCCTATAAATGGCCATATCGGGTTTGTTTATGGTTATGTCTGAGTCATAGTGACATGCTTATATATGGGCGTATCAGGTTTGTTTATGGTTATGTCTGAGTCAGAGTGACATGCCTATATATGGGCATATTGGGTTTGTTTATGGTTATGTCTGAGTCAGAGTGACGTGGCCGTGGTCCTGCCTATATATGGGCATAGGTTCTGTTTTCCATTTCCTGAAAAGCACACATTTTGGACGCCCGAAAGCAAAGATATGCATACCCATGGGCAATGTAGGAAAATGTGGGAAATTCCAAATTTGTTAGAGTGATAGCTTGGTACTGTATATGACACATTTCATGGTTCAGGGAGAGAGTGTGGTCGTTAAAACTCCTAGGCTATAGTAGGCTAGGTTCATGATGTAATCAATAATTCATTAGTACTTATTCTAAAGTGCCCATAGTTAGTTATTAGTTCTCCTGAAGGTACAGTCTCTCATTAAGATTCATTAATTATTGATGACAGCCTATTTTGCCAGTAGTGACTGATAATAGCTGCTAAGATATTGGCGGATGATTAGTTACTGTTCTGCATAAATGAGTTTTGAAGAGCTAATGTTGATGTAATCAGTAATTCATTAGTTATTATAAAGGACCCATATAGTTATTAGTTTTCCAGGAGGTATGGTCTGTGACATTAAGGCAAATGGTCTGCATTTTTATAGCATCTAAGTGTTTTGTGTGACATTCACCTAACGCATACAGTAGATGGCAGAGGCAACCATGCAAAGCACCAACCTACTCATCGGAAGAAGTTAGGGGTTCAGTGTCTTAGCAAGGACACTTCAACATGGAGCCAGCAGGAGCCGGGCATTGAACTAAACTCTACCTCCTGAGTCAGTTATTTAGTAAAAAAAATTGTGAGCTACCACAATCATCGATTAGTTATTTACGTAATGAGTAACTAACCATTACTCTTACTGTAAGTAGTTTAAGGTTCTGTAAGTTATATTTCTTGGTTAAAACAAAGAATTTTCATAAAAAAGGTTAAAGCTCTATATTCTGATCATTCCTATAGTGTTTGTTCAATAACAGGGGTCTCTCCCCGTTTCCCCAGCTCTCTAATAAACAATTTCATCCAATCAGGAAAGAGAACCCATTCATCAGCTTGAATTTTAGTGTTCAAATTCTAGCACTTCCAATTCCACTCTGCGTCCCATAGTAACGATTATTTATTAATATTAGAATATGTCTGAAAATATTTAAAAAAAAACATTTTATGAGACTGTTTTGAAGAGCTAGGTAGGGAAGCTGAGAGGGGTGGCATAGGAGGAGCACTTATAACCATGTAAATTAGTATTATTATCTCCAATGCCACCTCTGTGCTTTTTGTCATCTTTCTACCATCATTCCTCTTTCTCAAGTGCCCTCTAATGGCTTTGAACTTTTCAAAGCAATCATGAACACCAGAGACGGGCAGATGCTTTCAAAAATGTCCTTAAAAACACACCTTCCTCATCTTTGCTCTTTCTAAATTACCCTTTGATGACTTTGAACTTTTCCTAGGTACAGACCGGCAGTGCACTCGCCCACCGTCCAAACGTGACAGCGTTAATTATAACATTTAATTATTTAATACATTTTACAATTCATTCGTTATTTTTTATTTTGGGGAGCCTACCACCTATGCCTAAAAACACCCCTGCACATCTATTCTCTAAAATTGTGCAGAGTTGGCTGCATATTTCAGTGACCATGCCTGGGTCACACTCACAAAATTCACATATCTGGCAGAAGTTTCAGAGATCAACAAACTTGACAATTCTATGCAAGACCGCAATACACATACCATCCAGAATAGACTTTCTAAAAAATAAAAAGGATCAGAAGGATTAGTCATCTACCGTATGAACAGTATTGTAAATTGTTATTTTGGGTAAACCGATCAGAATGAATTTGACTCTACCCACAAGCGACTCCGACATCAATAGCCATTAGGCCCGTAACGATACAGTAACTGCATCGATGCATCGTTTTGAATTTTCAACGATCTACTATATCGATATGCAAACAGCTAAATATCGTATCGTTTGACTTTGAATCATATCGAATCGTTTTGCAATGCAAATAATCGTATCGAATCGTTCTGCAATGCAAATAATCAATTATATCAATACTAAGTACTTTTAAGAAGAAGAAAAGAGAAAGAGGGGTTTATATCCAGTATCCAGGTATTTATTTTTCACACAGAATTTTTGGGTAAATAAATAGTTACTATATCGATTTTAAATCATTGAATCGAATCGTATCGTTCTAAATTAACCTGTCCTGTATCGTTCATGTATCGTATCGACTAAATCGCTGAATCGAAACGTATCGTATCGTTCTAAATTAACCTGTATCGTTCATGTATCGTATCGACAACCAAGTATCGTGATACGTATCGAATCGTTGTTAAAACGTATCGTTACACCCCTAATAGCCATACAACTGGAGTGGAAAGGTATGGGCGTTGGTGTGATGAGCATCACCTACAAATTAATGTAAGAAAAACTGAGGAGATTGTGGTGGATCCCAAGGGAATTGGGAATCACAGCATGTTCGCCATACATGGCCACAACATCAAGCCGGTCACCTCCTACAAATACTTAGGGGTGCACTTTGATAGGGAACTTAACTAGCACACATGTGTCAAGTGTTTGTGCAAGAATCCATCAGCACCTTCACTTTCTTCGTAGGGTTAGAGTCTTCGGTGTCTGTAGAAATATGATGCCGATTTTATTTTTACATTATGGTATCACCAGCTGGTTTGGAAAACGGTTGTGTAAAAACTTCCAAAGAATAATCAAATTCACAAAGACAAAATATAACGATTTTAATATTTTATTACAATGGTATAAAAGAAAAAAACAATTCCATGGTTATGTGCTTAGCTGGGATATTTTTTTTACAAATAGAAAAACAAAAATCCCAATCCCAAGCATTCCTCCAACTGCAATTCAAAGTTTATTCATCAATGGATAAAGTATACACATTGCAAATTCTGAACTTCAGTCTGTATGGAAGGATTTTACTCACAGAGACTGCACTATCGTGTCCCAGAATTGGCTGTTTCACAGAACATAATGTAAAAACTACAATTTGTTTTTTTTAACAGTTCTATGAAGAAAGAGCTGAGCTGAGCTTTTTTTCTTTTGTTTTGGGGGTTCGGTGTCCAGCAACATTGTGTAGCCATCCTCTGTGTCATCAAGGTGTTGAGGGAACTTCTTCAGGGTGGTGAGGATATCCTCAGCTTGGTTCTTCTCAGACAACTGGGTTATCTAATCACACCCGAGAAGCAGTCAAACTGCTGCACAATCAGTTTGTAGTCCAGTAGCGATTATACATCATCCCGAGAGCAAATGTGTCTTAATTGGGCTGCAGATCAACACAGATGGGCATCGTAGGGTTGAGAGTTCAGACTTCAGAAGTCTTGTCTGATGTTCTCCTTGTTCTCATCTCCCTGTTGCTGTCTGAGCTGGGACACCTCGTTCTCCAGCTGAACAATGGCACGTTCTATCTCATAGTTTTTGCTTACCAGAGATACCCAACTGTTGAAAGACAAAAAAAGTTTTCATATTAGACATTATATACATCTCTATGTCACATTCCTGATTATATTCAAACCTTAACAGACAAATGAGGGTCATGCTGGGTATGAAATATACCTTTGAGCCTAGTAGGCGACAGAGGCTACTACATTCAGAATCTCACGAAGTACTTCCATTCCTTGGCATCAAACAGCATTTTTTTTGGAAATGAGAGATAAAACCAGTTGGCTATTTGCCAGTGTTACAGAGCTCAACAGTGATTGTGCAGTGTGCCCTCTTTTTGAACTTCCTAGTTTCCCATTCATTCAGTGAATTTCCCATTCATTTATTCCATAGACCGTTCAGTTTTTTGTCAAGTCTGGTTCCAGGCCAAACAACTACGAGATGAATGGTGATCTGATCATAATAAACCAATTGATTTGGGTTAAAACGGTACAAGACAGTGTACATATTTTAAGAGTGAAGGAACTAGTCATCCCATAAACCAGTGCACATACCTTTCCAACCTAACAATAGTTTAGCTTACTTTTCCTTAACCCAATCTTTGTAATTATTTTTGTGTTTAATTATAGCTGCCTAGTCAATCACAAGACGGGGGACGGTTTACCAGGCTAGGCGCACCATGGAGCGTGTGGGAGAGTAAAACTAAATGTAAAAATATGGATTTAACATGTTTAATGGCAACACCTATCACCACACATTTCTGCGGGACCCTACTGCAGTATCCAGAGTATCCTTGAAATCTCTCTGCAACACTACACTATATTTGTTCGACACCAGAGAGAGGTACCAAGCTTGAACAGGAGAATGCATTGAGGTTCAAGGGACCCGACCCAGTTTACCTCGTCCCAAATACAAATATGTAAACTGTGGTCCCGAAAGGGGCTAACAGACTTGAGGCTTCTACAGGAACAATTGCAATCGTTTCACAACCTCTTAGCTTGGCTTAAGTCTACCTTGGATTACAATGTTATGACAACAATAAAATCCTATATGCAGAAGACCAATGGCATTTTTACCTAATACTTCTACAGCAGAATTAAATAAATATTGTAGCCCAAAGCCAAAATGTACCAGCATTTGGTTGTGTGATCTTCAAGCCGGGGTATGCTCTCACGTTGGACAGGCTTCATTCATATCAATATACACAACTCAAAGAATAAATGTTAACATTCACATAAAAACTTACTTTGACTCCAGCTCTCTGAGTTTGCCCCCTCCTGCCAACTGGTCATTCTTGCGCTGCCAATTCAAATCTTGAATTTGCTTCCTGAAAGAAAGAAAATAACAAGTTTAATCTGAAAACTGCTGCCTGGTGGTAAAATAATACTTTATGTTGGCAAATCCTGAAAAGATAGAGCTTACCTGAACTTCTGAAGTTCCTTTTGAGCCATTTCGATCATAAAAGCCAAATTGCTGTAGAGAGAAAGACAAGTTAACAGGTCAGCAACTCAGTATAAGTTGCCCAATGACAAGCACACTCCATACCATAAGCAAGTGTGGAATCTGGTCCAATGTCTAAATGCACAATAAACAACGGCAAAGGACAGCATTCCAAATAACACTACTTTATATTGCACAATCTCACAAGCCAATACGCCCTTCTTCTGTGTACCAAAAATTACATACAAGCCTTGTATGTCAAAAATGACATGACACAGTGCAGTAGTGTGGCCATTCAGCCGCTCGCTACCAATAATGACATACAAGCCTTGTAATGTCAAAAATGACAAAATGACACAGTGCAGTGGTGTGGCCATTCAGCCACTCACTTCATCCATGCTTGGCAACGTGGATTTGCACTGTACAGGTGATATGCTGTCGAGTGTCCTAGTGTCCTAAATTTGGCATTGTATGCCCACTGCTGTGCCAGCCGGCACCGTGGGAAAAACACACTGATGCAACCAATTATAAGCTATACTTGGGGCAACAGGTGGAATCACAAGGGACAAACACACAGGTGCAACCAATTATATACAATAATCTACCTGGTGCAACAGGTTTAATCACTAGGGACATCCGAGTACCATCTCTCTCACAGAGCCTGTGTCCTCCCACACCAAAGACTTATATACTGTATTTTGCCAGTTATAAACTGGGTACTAGATGAGATGTACCCAGTTTATAACCAAGCATACCCCGTGAACAAAAGGATGGGCAAGAAGCCCATCCTTGTTGTCACTGACCAATCAAGTACAGACTAGAAACTATTTTTCAAACATGGGTATTATCTACACTACAGCATGATACAGCATCTCCTAAATGATGTGAATTTATTCATGGGCAACTTTGAAACAGATTAATTGTTTTCCTTTTTATTAACAATCCTTACTTCCTATCCTTATATTGAAGCATGCTGGAGACTTATTGATAGAAATATTTTTCTTAAACTCAACTTTAAAGGTTTAGATGTGCATGTAACTGAGGCCGAAGTTCTGTGTGAAGAGGTTTTAAATTTTCACTACATTTTATGTAGTGATTAGGTCTTTCATTTGAGAACGGCTAGGTGTGCTGTCATGCTCATTTGAGTACAGCTGGAGAGCCTATTTCAAACAATCACGTTGCTTGGACAGAGCTACCTGTATAATAGTATTTTAATATCGCTGACTGGCCTCCAAGTACTCTGATAATGGATACTGACTGACATCATAGCACTGATGTCAGAGACTGGCCTCCAAGTAGTAGTACTCTGATAAAGGGTACCTGCAAGGCCACTGAGCTGCACTTCTTACAGCACTCTTTCTCAAGGCCTGGTCAGGGGCCCACCAGGGGTATAAATGGGTCTGTAGCTCTGGAGTTCACAAATGGAACCATTTTTATCTTTGAGAATTCCAATCTACACTGTAAAAATAATGTGTTAATTTAACTCTAAGAGCGTACAAATGGAACCAAATGCACCCAGAGTTACAGTTTCAGGGGGTCCATTTGGACCTGAAGGTCCCCAGACTGGCCAGCTCAGTGGCCTTGTGGTTAGTGTTTGGATACATTGGTTCCAGCTGGCCTTAATGAGAAGTTGTCATTTGACTTTTGATTTGTTCTTGATTTTTATGCGATTGGTCCTGTGATGTTTGACTCATAGTCATAATGCCTAAAATAAAAAAAATATGCAAATCTTAGTGACAATATGAGACCGTCTGGGAAAAGTGTCAAAGAGTGACTCACTCATTATAGACTTTCCATGCGTTGGTACCGTATTGCGACATGAGCTCTAGATTTTCAATACGAACTGCCTGGTGCTCCAGTTGGGCCATTGAGTTGTTTACACACTCCTGCCACGCTGTGATATCATTCTTCTGTCCAGAGGACGGTGCCGGTAGCTCATATCTGCACAGAGTTCAAAGACAGAAAAACAGGGGTATGGAAGAAAGAAATGTCAGAACATCATAGACTGGCCTCCAAGGACTATGATACTAATGATCACTGACTGACATTACAATATAGTACTGACGTCATAGACTCCTGGTACTCCGATAATCGGTACTGCATGTCATATTGATGATGTCAGTAATGCAGGAACATCTCTCTAATAAAGGGTATTGCACTAGTTGGTCAAAAGAGACATATGTCCAACATAGTGTCAGTTAAGCCAGTTAGTTTGCCCCTTAACCTGTGTCTGTCGGTACTGTGCCTGCCTGTAAAGTGTGGTCATTTGCATCTTTCAAATGGCTAACGGACAAAAAGACAAAATGACAATGTCCAGTCATTGGAACAACTACAGACTTAGACATTTGATACCGTGTTTATGCATGGATGAACACTTAGTCATGGTAATTCGAGCAGTTATTTGAGACACTGTTTTAATCCCAGTAATTTGAGAAGTTACAGACATCGTTGAAAAATAGGAGTCATACGACTAAGGTGATGTAATGTAAGCCAACGTGCTGAGAGACTCAGAACATACCGGTGGAGTGGCATTTATATTTCAACACTTTACAGAACAGTAACAAGAGAAGGTTACCAAGCATCATTTCACTGCAAGTTATACAAGTATAACTATATGGGATGAATAAAACCTTATGAGGCCATAGCAGTGGCGGCCATTTTTGGGTTCCACAGACAGAAATCCCTTTCATTTTTCCCCAGAGGTTTCCAAAAATATTTATATCAATTATTTTAAGCCTGGAACCCATCCAAGCCATCCAGGCTCCTGGTGAATCATGACCATAAATATTTAATTATGTTATATACTATATTTAATAAATACCCTTTTTTGCGGGTTTCAAATATTTTTTGACACAGAATCAAATGTTTTATGGTCATGGATGGCTTGGTTCCAGGCTTCAAATAATTCTATCTGTGGAATCACAAAATAACCGCCACTGTTATGCCCTATAAACCTTGAACATCGAAAGAATGACTTGTTTACCAGTCATGCCGCCATAACAGATTAGATCAAAATAAGAGGGAAGTCACAGTTTTCCATTTTTGACGGACATTGTTCCCAGCTGGCCTCATCCAGGTTTTGGCTGAGGGTCCGGCTGAACTAGAATTGCTTGTTTCTCTGTTACCAAGGTTGTGTCTGGTGTGTGACAGTCTGGTGTATCATGTCTCCCATTCTCTTACTGATTGCCATCGACTGAATTATGAGAAAGACAACAGTAGACAGACTCAGGGGCATCCAGTGGATTCTGCTTTCCCATCTAGACCAGTGGTTCTTTTTGGGCCGGTGTCCCTATTCAATATATGGGTCCCTTACCACCCATATACCTACATAATTAAAATGTTGACGTTTCTAATCTGAAAATTAACAGTGATGCATTATTCTGTTTTGCTTATATAATTTAGAAGACATGTAAGATTGTAGATCAGCCTATTTTTGGTGCATGACATGCCGACTTTTATGGAATCCAAATTACTGAAATCGGTCGTGGTCACTGAGAACTTTAATCCATGTGAATGGCCCTTTAGAATGGGGTAATAACATTGACATCAAACCAAGCAGCACATTAAGCATTCTTACAATATTATAAACAAAAGGTTAAACTTAACTGTGGTTTCCCAGTTAAGTTTCAAGAATTCAAAATGGCTTCCTCTAAAATCAAACAAACTACAGTGCACTTTTGGAAAATGTTCACTGGTCAGTAAAGTCAAGTATACCATACATGGGCCATAGTCAATTAGCTAAATCTGCTAAACCTGCCAGCATGGTCCTTTCAGATGAATAATTTTTCATCAAGATAAATAACTATGAAAAGTTTTGCATTTTAATAAAAACATGAATAACTAGAAAAAGTGCTCCTCCAAGCACAGGTCTCCGCCAGGTCAGAAATCGGTCTTATGGTGGCGCTATAACAGGCCCATGTGAAAATTTTGAGAAATTTGGGGCAGAGGTTCGGAATTGGCATCCAGGGAGTGTGTGTGCAAAGTTTCGTTGCGATCAGGACAACGGTGCCGGAGCTTAGCTGTTCACAGCCAGAAGGACGGACGGACAGAGTGCAAAACATACTCTCTCACCATGCCTTTCGGCCTGGCAGAGACAATTATTACAAAGCTCCCTCCAGTCAGATATAAAGTGGACCAGGGTGTTACACATTGAGACACTGGTTGTAGAAGAGAAACATTGTGTCATTTGTCCTGTAAACTTCAAAACCAGACAGTGGCATATGTCATTTACCTCTTCATGCTGAGAAGTTCCAGGGGTTGCCGAGCCGATAGCCTCTCAAACTCATTCTTCATGATTTCTGTCTGAGGATGGACAGTAAAAAAGAAACATACATCAAATGACAAAAGGCCCTTGCTGCTATCAGCTATTCTGGGAAAACATCAACAGGACAAGGTTTCCACGACTTGATGGGTTTGTCACCTCAAACGTAGCGAAGTCAGGTGTGGGCAGGTAACTGAGGTAGTTCTTGGTGGGCCTGTATCGGCGGGTCTCCTCTTCTACCAGTGCTGCCGCCTGAGAAGAAAAACACACCAGAGGAAAAACATGAGGATTCGGAACAAGCAAAATGCTTGAGGGCAGTCACTCACCACCACCAAGCGGATCACTTTGATCAATGAAAAATTTAAATTTTGAATGCCAAAGCCAAATGACAGAAAATATGATCATATATACCACTTTGCATAGGAATGTGTAGCATAATTTGACTTAAAAAATAAAACTATGGTTGCAGACTACACCATCAAGGTAGAACGAAAGAGGATGAAGAGACATGCCTGATGTGGAATTACAAGTGTTTCCCCTAGCCAGAAGCTGAAGGTGTGGGGGAGGAATGTGCCAAAAAATGTGGGTTCTCAAAAAAAATGCATATTTGTGCTCAAACACGAAGTCTTATATCTTATATAGTACATAAATGTGCACAGTAATAATCTGTATAGTTTACATATGAATTGTCTCCAGATTTGGGAAAATATACTTATATTATTAGACAAAAGTATACAATTCAGTCAGTCACACATCAACAACTAGTGATGGCACAGATCCGATTGACTTAACACTCTGCACTGGACTTCCTGGGTCTGCAGGAATACACCCGCCAAGTGTTTAGTCGATCGAATTAACAGTTCTGGAGATATTCAAAGAACAGCCAGACATAGAGATGAGTGGAATTTATAGATAGATAGATTTGTGGCATGAGAAGTCAAATTAATACAAGCTCGGAGCATTTTATCATGATGAACCACCACTGCAGCTGTGTTTTTCTGGTAACTTGAACTGAATTGTCTGTCTGAGTTTCTTTGTGAGGACTGCGGATGAAAACTAGCATCTTTTCTAATTCCGGTGTATTTACGTCATGACGTTCATTAATATGCATTGTCCTGTCCAAATAAACAAATGAATGAATGAATAATGTTACTGAATCTTTGTTGATTGTGTACTTTGGTTAATAAAGCATTACGTTTTTAAAATTCTTAATTGAATAAAATATTTAAATATATAAAGTTTAGCTGCAGTGCAAGACAAATTAAATAAATAAATAATGCAATGCATGAAAGGAAATAATACAATTGGGTTTATGGGCGGTTTCAAGTCATGAACTTAAAGTTACAATCCATTAAGTTGTTTGTCTCTCTCCCCCAATGGAGAATGGAGATGTAATTATAACGGATGTCTGAACTACAATAAAGATGGTAGCACATCTAGTGTCCAAACCGGCTGCAACATAGTAAAACTAGTAGGAGTCCTACCTGAACCCAGGGTCTAAATTTGTCAAGGGAAGGGTAGGGAGACCTCCTCCAACCACTGCAGATGTGCTAGCTATATTGTATTAACATACTCTACCATAACGTTTTATTTATTAAATTAGTACTGGATTGTAGTTTTAATTGTACCCGCGTGGTTGTGCATTAAAGACATGAAGAAGGGTGCAGTGTGTTCTGGGTCACGTCTAAACCTTCTGGCGGTGTCATGAGCCTGTCGTGCACATGCCCCTCTCACCAGCACCCTTTTATTTCAACATGATGCAACTGAAGTGTAACTAACCAAGTTTCCACTGAGGAGCTCATTCGAAATAGTACAAGGCATGGTTGGCTGGCTATGACATAACTTGCAACACATTCAAACTAAGTATGACATATGTGGGTCATAATTAGCCTTGGATCAACACTATCATAGATGCACTTTTATCGAGTTTGACTTTTACCTTCGTATCTCGGCATCTCTGATAGAGATCCTGCACTTATCACCAGTAAAGCCCGTGCATGTACAAAAATATATATAAAAAGGTGCTTACCCGGTTGCCCCAAATGTTAACTCGCCATTCGGAGTCTTTGTGCAATGTATTAGTCCGTATTTTTCAATAGATATGCGTTTTTAATCCCATCTGTGCCTGAACGCCATTCCCCCCCTCGTTTACTTCCTGTTTACATTGAGTGTAATACCGGCGTTCACCGGATGCGTCACTACGCTATTTGAGGAATACAGGTAACTTCAGACAGAATCCGACACAGACGGGATTAAAACACATATCTATTGAAGAATACGGACTAATACATTGCACAAAGACTCCGAAGGGCGAGTTAACATTTGGGGCAACTGGGTAAGCTCCTTATATATATATTGTGTACATGTACGGAGGAGTATGGGCTTTACTGGTGAAAGTGCAGGTGCTAATCAAGACTATTGAAGATAGGAAAATAAAAGTCAGACTCGATAGAAAAAAAACATGATAGTCTTGATCCAAGGCTAATTATGACCCACATATGTCATCATTAGTTTGAATGTGTTGCAAGTTATGAATATGAGTTAATGAAGTCCCACAGTGCCGCTCGGCATGGTGCAGCTAGCTAACGTTAGCATGATGCTAGTAACCCTTTCATCCACATGAAGTGACTTCCTTACCGCTTCTCTGACGCCCGCTGCGTCGTAGCCCTGGTCAAAGTATGGCAGCGCGTCCACGAACACTTCACCCGCTACTGACGCCGTTCCGGCCATTTTTAATCAAGCAATATGTGTCTTTGTTTGGGAAATTATTATACTTCAGCACTACAACAACAAGTATCCAAGTAAGATAGCCTTGTATCCAAGAAGGAGGAAGACTCTTTTTTTGTAGCTCTCAGTACTGATTCCTTCCGCTGGACTTTACACGCGTTGTGTGTCCGCCACCTAGTGGCGCGGAGTGGAACAGAACAGAACCAAACCGAACATAATTTTTCGGGGTTTAATGGCAGCAAGTGGTGGAAAAAGTACTCACATTCTTAAGTAAAAGTATAAATACTGCAATGTATACTCTGTTAGAGCACGGTCACGCCGCACTTGGGGTGGAATTTGCCAATGCAAATGCGTAGATTCGCAAGAAAGATGCGCAAGACCATGAATCCACGCATTTGCATTGACAAAGCATTCCGCCCCGTAGGTAAAATAAAAGTGCGACCGTGCCCAGTGCCCTTACAAGTAAAAGTCCGGATTAATTCCAAATTTACTTGAGTAAAAGTACAGAAGTATTGGTATCAAAATGTACGTAAAGTAGGCCTACCAAAAGTAGAAAGTAGCCTACTCATTGTGCAGAAGGTCCCATTTCACAAGTTTTCAAATGCATAAAATGTAAAAAAAAAAAAAAAAAAAAACTTGGAAAATAGCAGATCTACAAGCTCACAATGGGTTGCATTGGGAGGCATTGTGAACTTGTAGATCGGCTATTTTCAAATGGCCGAAAATGTATATACGTTTTCAAATAATTGTTGTAGAGTAAAAGTATAATATTTGCCTCTGAGATGTAGCCTAGTGGAGTAGAAGTGGAGAGGAGTAGTAAAAGTACTGAAAATTGGAAATACTCCAGTAAATAAAAATATCTCAAAATTGTACTTAAGTAGCCTACAGTATGCTACTTAAGAGTAAATGTACTTAGTTACTTTCCACCACTGATGGCAGGCGTGCATCCGTTGTGCTGCATTAACGCCACCTTCTGGAGTAAATTGCCACAACTTGAACAGTTGGTCATCTACAATGAATTGCTTCACAATTGTGAACAGGGTCAAGCAGAAGCAGCTGTAGTTCTGACATCCCATCATCAAGCCCCAGGCAGCATGTGACATCATTTGCCATTGGTCTGATACCTGTCCATTGAGAATGAAACACAATTAACACATGAATAAGCTTGTGTGTGTCCACAACATAAATGTCGGGAAAAGAACTATAGAATGATAGTCAAAATGTATGAAAGAAATTAACAAAAAACAACGTATTCCAGGTTTAGGCTAGCCTATTTACAACGAAATGTCCAGTGTAACCAAAATTGGATGTAGGCTAATATATAGAGATGAAATTCCTGCCAAAGACCAACACGTTTTTTATGCAGAAAATATCCAAACAAATCAGTGTTGCCTTTAACATTAAGCTTAGATTTATAAAGGATCAAATAATGCTTTCTTAGGCTATACATGTGTTATTTTTCTTCTTTATTTTTTCCATTTTTGTTTGCATGACTTTTCCTTAAGGCACATAACCAAATAACCTTAGATTTTATGATTGGCAACAGATGAATAATAACCATAATTTTTGTTGTTGTTTTAATTTTAATTTTATGGACGTTCAGCTATTAGGCTACGTTTGAAATGGAAAGCATTTTGATGAAGAGCTTCTTGTGTGGACAGACACGCCTCATCTAATGATGACGCTTCTCATTAGAAACGACAGATGTTTGGACCACATCGTCAAGCGGACACTTTTTTTTTTTTTTGTGATTTCGGTGTGTGGCCTTTCTTTGTAAATTATTATTTGTTGAAAATATAAGCCTCAGAGATTTGAACCTTGAGCTTGCCTAAAAGTCTACATGAAAACGGAATGCCTTGCATCTGGGACCTTGTCCTCCGCTTCCCTGAAAGGAACCCTCACCAAAATACACATGAGAAAAGTCGCTCCAAAGACGCACCAGGACAGCGACGGTGAATTTGGCAGGTGCGTAGGCTATTAATGCACTTTAATAGTGTAATGTAAATTAAGTTTTTTTGTTTTAATCAGTGCCAGTACCCTATATGTGATTTATTACTAATTTCCCAGTTCCCACTGTATCCTACCTTTGTAACAATTAATTATTTTGGAGAAAAATATATAATTTGGGCTTTATAGCCTATAAATTAGTTGAAATGGAAGGGACTCATGTGTCACATCATGCTTTGTCAGAGAGAGAGAGAGAGAGAGAGAGAGAGAGAGAGAGAGAGAGAGAGAGAGAGAGAGAGAGAGAGAGAGTTTACATCAGACTGTAACTAACACTACAGGCTGGCTGGTAACTGCATGGTGTAGGTAGGCCTACACCTGTGGTTTCCAAGGCACACCAAAGTGCAAGTCAAATCCTCAAGGCACAGGAAGGAAGAATAGTGGGAAAATAGTGTCAATCTCGCATTGAACCTTGAACCTTGAACCTTATCTGTAAACATTTATTTCTATGTAGGCTACTAATGCCAAATAAAAAGTTTAACCATATATGCCCTATATGTCTTCATACACATTTTCAGAAATAGCGAAAATAGCCAGTCTAAATGCTCTACAACCTCCAAGCATTGGACAACTTAAAGACCGTTGTCTATAGGTTATGATTTTATTAAAAAAGAATTGTTAACTTAAACATGTAAACAATCATGATGGCTTTTGATTGATTGATTGATTGAATACCTTATTAACAGTTTGCACTTAGTACAGAGGTACGATTTACTACCACGTTTATTTACTCATTCAGATCATTGTTTCTATTGATTTAATTTATCTGTTACAGGTCACGGTGTTCTGTCTTACACCTGTTTGGCAATAACCGCAGTGTTCATCGCATTTTGACAGCTTGCCTGCTGTCCTTCCTGGCCCTGCTTGGCTCTGTGTCCATTGACCTGAGCTCAAACTTCGACCTGTTGAGTACAACAGAGGACGCTTATTACGAGCTAACATCATGCAGGACGCTGGCTATCCTGCACCTCATCAATGAACTTCAAAACATGAGAGGTCTGTGGACAAAAGATGTGTGCAACGAGACAGGCGAAGGAGCCCGCGTCTCTGAGGTGATTTTGCCCATGTTCAGTCGAGTCTGTGAAGATATGAAGGGTCACAGCGACAGCCAAGGACAGCCCTGCGGCGTAGACCTGACAGGATTCTGCCAGGAGTTGAATAGAGACTTCTCAGAATTCTTAAACTCTACCAGGGAAACTGATGACATGGGTGACAATGGAAAGTCTGTGTTTTCAGTGGCCATATCCAGACTTCTTGACACGTGGGGAACCATAGAGGAGAGTGTAGCCAAGGTCAAAGATGATCTGTGCTGGAGGGACGTGCTGGCTCTAAGGCTCCTGGTGGCGTTCACTGAGCTCAACCGTCAGCTGATGGATGCCCCTCACGTCGGAATGCGAACTGACTTCCAGCACCAGTGGACCCACACGCTCAGCTACCTCAGTTTCGCCCAGGTAATGTCGGAGAACCTGCATGTCTGCTGGTTGGAGAACGTGGACCCCAAGTCGAACTCAACCCACCGTCTGCCGCACACATATATCTTAGGTTCAGCTCTGTGGCAGATCTCTAAAGCAGGAGCTGACACGGTGTCCGGGTCTCCCGCCGGCATAGCAGCCCTCAGGAACGCCCAGGAGTGCCTGCTGGCCCGGGCAGTGCCAGCTCTAAGGCTGGCGTGCCGGGCCGTGTTTTCAGGCCTCAGCATGAGGGTGTGCCTGTTGGTCCTGGCTTGTCTCATCTACCCTCTGGTGATGGTGTCCTTCAAGCAGATGACAGAGTGGATTCAGAATTACGCCCGCAGCCTGAGGGACAGGACCGAGGACCTGAAACACCAGAGGCGACTAGCAGAGGACCTCTTGAACCAGATGCTGCCCAAGTCTGTGGTCAAGCAGCTCCGGCAGCATAAACACGTGGAGGCGGAGAGTTATGAAAAGGTGGGTGCAGTGGTCAAAGATTTCTTTTTCGGGAATGTGTTCATCTTACATTGTAAATATCAGTCTCAACACTGTACCACCACTACGTCACTTGACAATGTCAACTAATGATAAGAATACCGTTGAAGTTTAACGTACTTATGTTCTCTAAATGCCTAAACTGTAAACTGTTCTCAAATAGAAACTTTAATAAAATCAAAGTTTTTGAAATTGATTACAAAATGTTGCATTATTGGTCAAAACATTGATAATTGGTGGTCCAGGACTCTGCAAAATAGTGACTAAGTAGGCTATAAAATAGGGCTCAAGTGGTTAAGCAGTCCTAACATAAGTCATACCCTAGGTGAGGTTGACGAAAGGGCCTTTCTGTGTGGAGTTTGCATGTTATCCGTGTCCCCTAGGGTAGGTACCCTCACAAAAAACATGCAGTAATCCTGGTCTCTATACTGCCTCCCCCTGGTTACCCGGGGCGCCTAATGGAGGGGAAAGAAACTGGTTGGAATAACGTATTCCTTCCACGTGCTACGTCCTACCGGGAAAACTCCCCCCTGTCAGATGATAAGAAGCGGCCTGCTCACTCCTCATGCACTGAAGGAAGCATGAGCTCAGTTTGGGGCTCTCTCCAGGCTGGCAGAGGGAGAGTAGCGCCCAGGATTACAAGCTTAGGCAATTGGCACTGGGTGAAAAATGGGTTACAAAATCGTGGGATAAAAATTTAGAAAAAAAGAAAGAAAGAGAAGGGAAAAAAATAAAAAAGGAAATATATAAGTGTCTGTTTTTAAGCATTCCAATCCAGTAACCTTCCTCCTTGATAGCCATCCTCCCCATTGCACTTCTTGCACAACATTAAAGGACGTCAGTGGCAGTGCAGCAGTGCTTTATGATGTTACAAGAAATGGCGTCAGTGCAATCTGCACAGCCTTGACAAAATCTGCCTGCCTGCTGAATGAGAATGTGCATTTGCTGTCTTTGTTGCTATTGTTGGGATAATTGCCTATAATTACCCTATTCCATATTCATCAAGAGATAAAACATGGTTGTATGGCTGAAAATTGTGCCTGGGTCACAGAGGAGATTTGAAACAGCTGGGCCAGAATGCTCCCTGCTCAGGGCTTATTACTGAAACGTACTGACTGTCTGTGGTTGAAGTGGAGTGTTCTGGAAGGAAGGGACATGCAGAGAACCACTGTGCATGTAAAAAGGTTATCTGCAATACATTTTTCATTTACAGAATTACAAACAAGTGTTTATAAGCCCTATTTTATACTTTAGAAATGTTGCGATAATAGCCGATTTACAAGCTCACAACATGTGTTGTCAGCTTGTAGATGGACTATTTTAGCTATTTCTGAAAATGTCTTGGTCCACAGGATCTTAGGTAGCACTCTGGCTTGTAAGGGCTTAAAAGGTCTGAGATGTAGGAAGGGTAAAAGACAGACGTTCTATACGCACAGTAATAACATCTAGAAATCACTTCCAAAACGTACAGGTAATACGTGAAGTGAAGGGAGGCTAAAGTTGGGCTGATGTGCTACTTTTCTGGTTCTGGTTAACCACTTTCAACCTGGCCCTGTTCTGGGCATGTCATGTCAATTTTTGAAAAATTCAAAAATACCTGAAACAGCATATCGCATCACATTGCAACGTGTTGGGAGCTTGTAGATTGGCTATTTTCACTCTTTGTCGTTCGACAATATATAGACTTGAGTTAGGGTTAAGAGCCTGACTGCTACGTTGCGTTGCTGGATATGCACGTACTGTATTAACTGTAATGTGACACAAATGATCATCAAATGTACAGTAACCACTTTGCATTTTGTCATTTCCTTTGATACATTTACCATTAAAGAATGGCTACTATTTTCCAACATGATTATGTATTTTTGCTCAGTCCTTTCCAGTAGAATACTCTCTTTCCTCTTCACTGACGGTTCTCACCATTGTCTGGCATTACCAGGTCACCATTTTCTTCTCTGACATTGTGGGCTTCACGTCCATCTCAGCCTCGTGCAGTCCTCTGCAGGTAGTGGAGATGCTCAACAACCTCTACATGTGCTTTGACACGCGCATCGACTCCTACGATGTCTACAAGGTGCAGTAGTGTGGTCCGTCTTTGTAGAATTTATTTTATAAAAATATATACTTATACCCAATGAATTGATTGTTGATTGTTGATGCCCAATGAATCACTTTTTATAATGATAAATATGATAGATGAATAAATAAATGAAATCACGTAGGGGAAATAGGGGCACTTAATTGCGAACGCTTCGGCGCGCCTCCGCGCAAGTGGAGCTTACTATGAAACCGTGCTCGGGTTGTGTGTGTGTGTGTGTGTGTGTGTGTGTGTGTCTGTCTGTCTTTGTGCAGTATTGTGTGCACTGCCTGTGTGCAGCCGCGCCCCCATGTGACTCTCGCTCTCATTGGCTGCTGAGCCGCGCCCCCATGTGACTCATGCTCTACAGTGTGGCTGAAATCCGCCTGCCCCTGGGTGACTAATTACACTCCTCTGAGAGAAATATAGCAGCTACAGTCAAAAATAACACATCTAAAAGCATCTATACGAGATCTATTGGGATATCTAAGAATTCCATGTCATTTGTGCATATTTCAGGCCGGATGGCAAGTTGAAAACGCCTTAGTTTGAGGACCCACTTCTCTACAATTGCTCATTCCTTTCTATTCTTCTTATTGTTATTTTCGAGCTGCGTTCGCTTCCCGCGTTCGTGCGTCTTACTTGTCAATAGGGATAGTTTGCAATAAATGGAATTGAAGTACATCTGGTCTAAAACAGGTGCAAATATTTGCAAGCTTACATTAGCAAGATCATTCTCAAATTTCATCCAGCCGTTAATCAGTACCAGTCACCAGCCACAAACATCTTGAACTATTTCAATATTTGAATGAAGGAAATAAATTGCAATACTGACCAGGAGTCTCTATCACGTAAACATAAATGTTTCTGAACTTAACTGATGGCCACTCTTGAGGATTATTATTACATACATCGGCAGGCATGTCTTTATTGACAATCGTCCGCAAAGTATACATTTTTGCTTCGAGCTTGCTTGCGCACTTGGCTGGAGCCCGCAGTTGTAGTCGGCTGACATAAAAAAGGCATATCAATCAAGATAACTACGAAATATATCATGTAAACGTATTCTTCAGAATAAGTCTATATATGTCTAGATAAGGATATGTCTATAAGTACAGACAGCAGCATTTGTGCGTATATCAAGTACTTGATGCAAGTCGATCAGCAAAATAGCATTGGATAAATACATATCTAACGTATAAAATGCTTAATGTTTTCTTCTGCATTAACTTGAGGTGGAGACGATAGGCGATGCCTACATGGTGGTGAGCGGGCTTCCTGAGAGGAACGGGGACAAACATGCAGACGAGATAGCCAAGATGTCCCTGGACCTGGTAGCAGCTGTCAGACAGGTGCCCATCCCACACATGCAGAACCAGAGGCTCCAGCTCCGTGCAGGCATTCACACCGGTGAGGGGGTCTGCAGTCAGCGGCACTTATAAAGCAAATATTAAAAAACCAGAATGTTATTCAGTGTTCACTTAGCGATAATGTGTTGATTTTGAGACTTATTTGTTCAGGCATACAAAAGTGTCTTGATCTGATCTGGGGGACTAAAATGAGGCGATAGAATTAAAGTCATACTGTGTGACATTCACTTTAGAATGTCACACAGGCTGACATTCACAACTCTGTTGTCATTAGAAGTACTGCTCAAAAAGGAATGCTGCAGGGTCCTACGTCCGAGGATATTTTGGAACGTAACAAGTTGTTTTTGGTACATTTCCAGTGCCTAAGTCATTTGGCACGAATGTTGGGGGAAAGTCCTTGCAAATAAAAATAGTGTTTATTGGTGTTTAGTTGTCAAAAAACACATTTACTGTATGGGGAATGGTTATGGTAAAAAATATATTCCAGTGAATAACATATAATAACTTTTGTTTAATTGAAAGAGTTACACGTTATGACTAAGTGATTGATACCGTTTCCTCTCTTACTAACTGCATGGCTCATTTTGTGACCCATTCCTAACTATTTATAGTACCATGGGGTAATGTTGTTGTCCTTGCTATAGGTCCATGTGTAGCGGGTATTGTGGGCTACAAGATGCCAAGATACTGTCTGTTTGGAGACACCGTCAACACTGCGTCGAGGATGGAGTCTACCAGCCTGCGTGAGTGCACGCACGCACGCACGCACGCACGCACGCACGCACGCACGCACGCACGCACGCACGCACGCACGCACGCACGCACGCACGCACGCACGCACGCACGCACGCACGCACGCACGCACTCACTCACTCACTCACTCACTCACTCACTCACTCGCACTCACACTCACACACAGGGGTAGCAGTGGTTCAGAAGTTAGAGCAGCCGCTTGGCAACGGTTTCTTTCATCTTACTGTGTGTTGTATGTGCGTGTGGGTGTGTGTGTGTCGGGCTGTGTATCAGCTCAGAGGATCCACACCAGCTCAGCCGCGTACCTAGCCCTGATGAAAGACAATGCCTACGAGCTGCAGTTGCGCGGAGAGATCGAGGTCAAGGTGAGATCTGAAGTTTAATTTGAAAAGAAAACTTCACCAATTTTGAGCCTACATGTAAATCCCTTTGTTCTGATGTGGCAAAACATTCTGACTATTGACGTTGCGGAATGTACGTCCAGAACAACGCAACCAACAATATTTTAGAACAAACTCTCTCTCTCTTGCTTTTTGCATTAAAAATACTTTACACCCAAAATGTCCTTCACCCTTGAAATCTTTCTTTCTTTCTTTGTTCACCATGAAGGAATGTACCTTCATGGTGAACAAAGAAACCAAAAATGACGAAAATACTTGATGAATTGAAGAAAATCTGTTTATTTCTCACAGTCTCACAGTATCATATGTCATGTATCCAGTCTGTGTCCTCAGTGCGTCCAAAACACAACATTTTCGCTCAAATATTACCAGTTAAAACACTTCCAGGATAAACAGTCTCACGCACGAAAGACGAGTGCGCCTGGGTGAGCGTATACTCAGCCCACGCGTGCTCCTCGTTTGTGAATGAGACACCGGAAGTGTTTTAAATAGTAACGTTTGGGCGAAAATGCAGCATACCAGAAATATTGAGGATACAGTTGGACACATGACACCTGTGCGTCATGTCTGTGTATATATTTTTGTTATAGTTTTGCTGTTGTTAATCTTGGACCCCTATTTTCTTCAGTTCATCAAGTATTTTCCCTAACCCGTTTTTGGATTCTTCATTCACCTTTAAGGAATGCAAGAAAAACTAAATAATCTTCCGTTAATTCAAGACTTCCCAGGATGAGTATATGATAGGGGGAAACAAAGTAATTTTTGGCATGAAGTATGCCTTTAAGGGGTTTGTTACCATGTAAATGTGTTTAAAAAAATCTCTCTCTTTCTCATTCTCTCCCAAATCCAAAATTAAGTGACATTCCTCACAATGTCCAACCTTTTAGCCTAGTGTTCCTCGAGAGGTCTAAATCTTGGAGTTGGTCATGACAGGCTCCGACAGGGTCATGAGCAACATGTTTATATGAAGACTGTGTTCATTTATCGAGGCCACTGAGCCAAACCAGTTGAGACCCACTGTTGTAGAGTGTTATCATCTCTCTATCGATTCTAATCAGTCCATGTCTCTTTGCTCTGCCTGCCAGGGTAAAGGGAAAATGAACACGTACTGGCTTATCGGCCATAAGAACTACAGCGTCCAGAACGACAGTCTGGTGTGTCACTGGAACCCCAACTTGGCCAAGAAAAAAAAGAGAGTGACAGCCAGCGATGCATCCATGGCCAATGTAAGTTGAATACACTGCACATACTGTACATGATGTGGCGATGAATCAAAATGTAACATACCTTTTTGTTGGCTTGTTTTTTCATGTATTTTTCGGGTGCTGCAGTTCCCATGCTTTCAGCTGATTGATGGATTCATACCACAACATTTTAAGTCAGGTCTCTTACTCCGATCTTGCTCGGGTCACTAAATGGTTCAATTGTAAAATATGCCTGTGTGTTTCTGTGACTATGCTGTCTAGGAAACAGTGTTGTTCACTATGACGTCTTGGCTCTAATATTACATATTATCCTCACATCTATTATACATTATAAATATTATCATCATCATCATATCATCTAATATTGCGTATGATCATCATGTAATATTACATATCACAAATCATCATATATTACATATTACCATAGCATCATCCAATATTACGTATTATTATCATCATTAATATTATCATCATCATATCATCATCTAATGTTACCTGTGATCATCGTCATACAATCTATTACTACATCACATCTATTACATATCAACATTTAAAATAGCATATTAACATATCATAATCTAATATTACATATCATCATCATATCCTAATCTAATATTATATAACAGTGGTTCTCAAAGTGGGGTCCCCTAGGGGTCCTTGAGGGGGTTCCAGGGGGTCCCCAATCAAATGGACCTTTACATGTCAGTAACTCTGAGAGTGTACAAATGGAACCAAATGGACCCATAAATGTGTTCACTCTCAGAGTTATGGTCCATTGCCTAATAAATACCAAACTATGGGTCCTTGATATTAGAAGGTTTGAGAAGAGCTGTTATATATTAGTGTCAAGGCATCCACCAAAAAGCCTCACGTCTGAAATCCTCTCCTTCCTGACTCTCTGTTGTTTTTACCCAGTCGTCCATGACGGTGCAGAGCCACGGTGAGAACACCCCCACCCCCATTCCTCAACCGTCCCCTATGTTGAACCAGACCTCTCCTCAACCACGCTCCGACGGGCCCGGCCTCTGTGTGTCAGCCCGGGTGGAGCCCGGCGGACGTAGTTTTGGCACTCTGGGCTCCATGATCGGGGGCCTCCACGGGGGAGATGAAAGCCCTGTGCCCGGGGTGGGCAGGCCCTGTCCTGGGGACAAACCTGACCTGTTGCCTGGCTCCATCCCCCTCATGTAACTGCACCAGCCCCCCCCCCCCCCCCCAGCCCGGCTTCTCTACTCCAAACATGACTAACAGTGTTCGGATGCACCTCAGTGGATTTGAACCACAAGACTTGTGGTGGCGTTTATTTTATCTATTGTGTTGTCGCCTTTTCATTTGTCAATAATGGTTGGCTGTATTTCTTTTTTCATTCATAAATTATTTAGAAGCATGCTGTTTTTCCAGACTTAGCATTCTCATTTGTATTTTTTGTTGCAGTCAATGGTCTTGTCTCATTTGCATATTAAAATGCACAATTACGCTTTTTGCCTGCATGTGAAGCTGTAGGAAACAAAATGATTAATAAGACGTTTGCATTGTTGTGTTTGTACGTTTCACAGTAACTATGGCTAACTAGATACATGTCCTTTCAAAATACAAAATAAAAGTATGAAGTATAAATTCTGCATTTTGCTCATACACACACATCACTTCCACTGAGATTGTTTCAAGGTTAACTTTCTTCAAAGATATATTTTTAAGGTTCTATGAATCCAGACTTGTGGGGTGCTATTTGAGAGGCCATGCTTGGGCAAGGTATTTTTTGCTTTTTTTGCTGTTAAAAGGGCATACGGGATATACAGGATATACAGGATAAAATGTTTGGTATCACTTGAAATAATATGAAAATCATAGCAACTGCTCTTAAAACATTGTTTTATTAAAGTACTGAGATACACTGATTATATGGGAGAGCCTGTCAGGATTACTAAAAGTTGATTAGTCACTGTGTAAACAACTAAAACAATCAGATTATTTTTTTAAAATATTTTTATTGTGTTGCCCAACCATTCTTAGATGGATGTTTAAAGTAGGACAGGGAGCTATACAGTAGGCCTATGGATAAAAAATGAAAATAAAAAAAAGGCCTGATTTTGGCAATGGAACCTTTGGCAAAATTAATATATAAAAAAATATAAAAGAAACTATATTAACTATAACTATATTTAGCAGTTTAATTGGTACTTGTATACTAAAATACCAAAGTAAGGAAACATAGCGCCAACCACCAGAGCTGGGTCCAACAAATAACTAGAGCATGCAGCATTGTAGATGGTAGCAGGCGAGCAGGGCACGCGTCTCCCCTGTCAGGTTTCCACAAGAGGGCGCTGCTGGATAAAAAGTCACCCTTAAACAGTGCCATACATAGTTGGTAGCAGCAGCATTATACTGTTTAAGTTTAGTACCAAGCACATATGTCCATCTGGAAATACTTTCACTGCATATTTGTGAAGGAATTATGACTATGATTATTAGATGTGTAACTCCCTCATATAGGGTTATTTGTACACATTGTACCTTCTTATTACACAGCTACTATTAAATTAGCACCACAATATGTCATGTGTTTTTAATTCGGTCTTTGCTGAGCATGTACAGTGAATAATGACAATACAGAGATGTGTAAACACATACACTAATGTATTTCATTGTGCATCAACACATCCTTATGTTAGTGTCATGTTTCATTATTGTAAGTCAGTGGGTCTCAAAGTGGGGTTCGGGGACCATCAGGGGTCCTTAAGGGGGTTCCAGGGGGTCCCCAGCAAAATTAGTTGGCATAGCATCAATATCAGTTTAACCACTTCAACCCAATAGCCGATGTATTCACGATCTACAAGCTTGTGAGCTTGTAGAGCTGCCATTAAAAAAAAAAAAAACACTTTAACAACACCAATCTTGTAGGGTCCCTAGTGCAAAAATATTTTCAATGGGGGGGAGTTGTTATTGGGGGCTTGTAGGCATAAGAGTGGGCAGAGGCTGCAGGTTTGTCAGCCAGGAGCCGAGCATTGGACTCATCATATGACTGCTGGCATGGTGCTGGTGTCATCCTAGCAACACTTAGGGTGTGTTTGTTTGACAGCACTCTGAAAGCACATCGAGTGGGCACACACCCACATAGAGATAGGAGGGCTGGTTACAAATAAATACAGAGGAGTAAAACCACACACACGCACACGCACACGCACACGCACACGCACACGCACACACATGCACGCACACAAGATGCAAATGATATTCACACATCCATGGCCAGTGGTGGGAAAAGTGCTCAAAGTTTTTAAAAGTATCAATACTGCATCGTAAAAGCACAATTCCGGTAATCAAAATGTACTTGAGTAAAAGTACAAAAGTAGAAAGTACTCATTATGTGGAATGTCCCATTTCAAATGTATATATCAAAATCTTTTGAAAATAGCAGATCGACAAGCTCACAATGCGTCGAGTCGCAACGCATTGTGAGCTTGCAGATTGGCTATTTTCAAATGGCTAAAATGTATACAGAGCTGAAGTAGTTAATGTATGTTTTGAAATAATACAAATCTATAAAGTAACTAGTATCTAAAGTTGTCAAATAATTGTAGTGGAGTAAAAGTATAATATTTCCCTCTGAGATGTAGTGGAGTAGAAGTAAAAGCACAGAAATTTGGAAATACTCCAGTGAAGTAAAAGTACCTCAAAATTGTACTTTATTTGTATAGCACCTTTCATGACATGAAATGCAGCTCAAAGTGCTTTACAGAGCAAGAATACAATTACAGTTACAACCAATTTAACAATAAAGCAAAAAACAATAAAAATAAAATAAAAGCAAAAGCATAAAACAACATTAAAATAGACAATACAGTGAGGACTTAAAAATCAACCAAAGAATCAGCTAAAAGCAAGAGTGAAGAAATAGGACTTTAGCTGTGCTTTAAAGCTATCGACAGAGGCTGCCTGTCTTAGGTGTAATGGGAGTTTATTCCACACTGTCGGTCCGTAAAAGCAGAATGCTGCTTCAACGTATTTTTTATATGTCATTGTAGGCACCTCGAGCAGGTCAGGCCGGTTTGGAACATATCTCTGTAGGCAGTCATAGAGGTAGGAAGGTGCCAGACCATTTAGAGCTTTATAAACTATTAAAATAATTTTAAAATCAATCCTAAAAACAACCGGGAGCCAGTGTAGTGAAGCTAGAACTGGAGTGATATGTTCTCTCATCCTAGTTTTAGTTAAAATTCTGGCTGCCGCATTTTGAACAAGTTGTAATCTGTCAGTTGTTTTCTTTGGCAGGCCAGAGTAGAGTGCGTTAGTACAGTACTTGAGTAAATGTACTTACTTTACACCACTGTCCATGGCTTATCTTTCCATAAATTCTGTAACTGTTGCCATGTGGTGTTTTTATTCTTCTTCCAAGTCACCAGTGTTTCCAGCTTGTCCACCTCTTTTTTGTGTCATTGAAAAGGGCTTGATATTCTCTGTTGTGTGCAGTGTGATGATGCACCAAAAATAGCTGATCTACATGCTGTGATGTTGTAGATCAGCTATTTTCAGCACACTACGCACACCTAAGTACAAAGCAGGCTTAACCCAACATGATTTCTAGTAGCCACATGTTCTTCTATCCCTATGCAGTGTAGACTACCTAAACGTGTGTGTTGTCCACAGAGAGCCTGGGAGGCAATTTCTATGTTTGAAAATAAGAATCCTTAAGCACTGAGCGTAAGCATGTGAGTGTGTATTGGAGGAGGTGGGGTGGGAGTAGGCTATAAAATAGTGGAGGGTAATGCTCAATCTATAAAACATGCTACAAATCTAAAGGAATGACACACACACACACACACACACACACACACACACACACACACACACACACACACACACACACACACACACACACCCACACCCACCCACCCACCCACACACACACACACACAGACTGTGGCTCATTTTCCGTGAAGAAGACATTTAAAGTTTTTAATCATACTGCACGCACACACACACAAATTTAAATACACATGAAATGGTTATTCGATTAATCAAAAAAGTAATCAACATAATAATTGCTTATTAAATAATCAATGGTTGCAGCCCTATTGTCTAGTGTCATACCATTTCAGTAGGAACACATCCTATAAACCAACCCCTCTGCACCTCAGTGATGCTCTCCATTAAATGATTGTGCACGTTGTCTGTTTATTGTTTGTGGGGGTGTTAGTTTAATTAGAGGCGTGTGTGCGTGCCTCCACTCCATATTGTAGTGGGATACTTCAGTGTAATGTGTGCAAAGCTGCCTAGTGGTGGGGTTCACGGGGACTTGTCAAGTGTCCTCAAAAATGTAACTACGTAATAAACCCACGCAGTGTGTGACGTCCAAAAGTGTCTGCGTCCCTTTTACCTACAGAACATATGGATTTAGAACTAAAGTCACCCGTAAGCACTCGCTCTCATGGGAGAAAAGAAAGAATTAAAAAACAGCACATTGTTTTCATTTATTTGTTCCAAAATAAGGAAGTTAAATAGTGGTGAAAATAACATGTTTTTCTGGAATGTTTTTGTTCATTGCTGTATAGAGTGTTTGTTCAGTAACAGGGGTCTCCCCGTCTCTCCAGCTCTTAAGTAAACAGAAAATACTTTTTCAGGTCAGGATGATCCAATGAGGAGAGAAAACCCCACAAAGAACATTTATCAGATTTAGTTTTATAGTGTTACAGATCAAGTTTTGTCTGCTCATTTTCTTTGTTTCATTACTTCCAATTGACTGGAACTGGATGCGACGATGGAGGGCTCGTCTGAGGACGACCTAGAGAGAATTGCTGTTGTCTATCCTGTAAACGGTATGAGTTCTGACTGGTTCACTTATTAAGTATTTTTTTAGCAAAACTAAACAATAAAAGCCTGGAGATCGAGGCTACTTATTAAGGGTGAATATCACTGAAGCTCACTTTAAAAATGCTTATGCTTGGTACTTTACTTTGAAACATATCATTTTCGGTTTCATAATCAGCAGCACAATTCTAAACCAAAATTAAGTTATGCTGTAAATGGCGAGATATTCTATGAGTTCATCATGAGTAATCATTCTTCTCTCTTGACAAGCTCCAGATATGACAATATAATATACAAATCTTTGGTTCTGTTACTTGTAGCTTTGGGGGTGAGACGCTCATGTTCACAAATGATTATTAGCCTGCCGTGAACCATGAGATTGTGTAAGTGAATCAGCTCCATTTTGAACGGAACACCCCTGGATACATAAGGAAATAGTATTATACTGTACGTGGGCTTGACTATGTTATCCTATATTAAAATTGCCTAGAGGGTGGGTTGACGGTGGGTCGACGGTGGACGTCACAAACAACATCTGCACTTGCGAGCCGCACCGTCGCTCCGATCCGAACCAAACTTGACACAAACACTGTTCAGGGGTCTGCCATGAAAATAGCCACACCAGGGGCCACAGGTGCACCGTTGCTCCGATATGCACAGGCGGACCAAACTTGCCACAAACACTGTTTGTCACACCAGGGGCCACGTGAGGCCCCCAGGGGTCAAATCAGAGGCCAGAGGTGCACGGTTGCTCCAATCCGCACCAAACTTGACACTAACACTGTTCAGTGGTCTGGCATGAGAATAGACACAAGCAGCACGACAATGCTCCAGGGAGGGAGCGGCACTGAATGAGTTAACAAATACGTTCGAAAGATTCAAGTGGCCCCCGGGTGTCCAGATGCTGTGGTTCACATATGATTTTATTTAATGGATAGCCTACTAGGTGTCCGGTGCATTAGCTTACGTTGTCATGGCACCCAGAATTCCACTGGCCCAAGGACCTAATTTATGTGTCATTATAAGTGATGATAACTGTTACCATTATTGCAAACGCCCCATTTATACTTCGTCGTATGACAGCGCTGCACGTCAAACATAGCCGATCTACAAGCCCACAACGCATCGCATCTGTGACGTCTGCTGGGCTTGTAGATCTTCTATATTCGGCACACGTGGTACGATGAAGCGTAAATTAGACATTAACCTCCAACAGCCCCCTGCTCCCCAATCCCCCCCTGTCTTCTTACATCCCCATGCTGTCTTCCTACAACCCCTCCTCCCCATCTCTCCCCTTTCCTCTCTCTGTCTCTCTCCTCCTGCGTCCCTCCTCTCTCAAGAGGGGGGATGAGTTGCCCATGTCAGCCACACTCACTTGTCCTGAGGTGCGGCAGGCGGCTGGGATCATTAGCGGAAATGACTCTTGTGTTGCATACCAGCTCCGATGATAATACTGTCACAGGGAGTGGGGGAGGACAGCGCACCGCTGTACTGATTAGGGATGGGAGCTCACTGTCTCCCTAACTGCTTGCTGTCTTTTGTCTCACCTTTACCTTGAAACCATTTTACTTCGAACCACTCTCTCTCTCTCTCTCTCTCTCTCTCTCTCTCTCTCTCTCTCTCTCTCTCTCTCTCCTCTCTCCCTCTCTCTCTCTCTCTCTCTCTCTCTCTCTCTCTCTCTCTCTCTCTCTCTCTCTCTCTCTCTCTCTCTCTCCTCTCTCTCTCTCTCTCTGTGAAACCCTCAGTTGATTGTGCAGTTTGTTTTCCAGTTCAGGTTAAAAACGACAGCAGGGTAAAACATGACAAAATGATGGCACAGTCTCACATACGCTTCAGAAGCATCAGCTTCCCGTTCACAGTTCACTTCCATTCTATGGGAGAAGGAGTTGGAGCATCCGGTTGGGGCGTTTTGACATGTTGCGATGAACAGTTCTGAAGCATGGAGTTCAACATTGGTGAACTTTGACTAGGCGTCAGCCAATAGGAAAGAAGCGCTGTGGTTGACACCACTTGGCAAGCATTTCGCTTGTAGTTTTCTTTCAGTGAGCCACCCACTCCAACATAAGTCAATCAAACTGTACAGAAGAAAATCGCCACTGCCCACAACACGCCAGACAACATGGGAAATTGCCGCATCTGGCGCCTCGCATGCGTTGTCTACAACACTTCTATTGCAGATGTGAGACCAATTAGACTGACCTTATAGTACACTAATTGTTATTAGCTGCAAAAGTGCAAATGTATTGCTGTACTGGTCTGCCATGTTTTTAATCAGACTAGGGGTTTATGCCCCTATACTTGCGTATGACAAATAGTGAAAATAGGAGATCTACAAGCTCACAATGTGTCGCAATGTGACTGGTATTTTTGCTATTCTTGAACATTTTAAAAGTGCTTAAGAAAGCTAACTTTATAGAAAAAAAGGGTGCTATCCTGACCTTCTCTCTCTCTCTGTGTGGTCGATGATAAAGAATTAATTTTCTTATGCTTGCAGACGGAAATGACAAATAAAGAAATCTTAATAAGGGGGCTATCCTGTCTCTCTCTCATCATGAGCCATCTTATCTTGAGGCACTGCAGACCTCTGCTGTGCCTCTGAGTCAAATCATTCCTTCCTGTATTGTCATACAATTATCCTTTTTCCCTGAGTTGACAGTTGAGATTTTTCTCTTGTGCCAAACATGCTGCCAAGGTACTTTTGCATGTCTGCTACTTACAAAGTTATAAAAGTAGGAACGTGATTTTTCCCTAAACACAATAAGAGCCTTCAATTTAGTCAATAAACCAATATCCAAATAAAACAGGTCAAACTACTTGGAAATTCAGAGAGTTTGTTATTAAAAAGAAATTATAGGAAGTTTCAATCTTTCTAATAATTTCTAATAACGAAACGTGAAGAAAAGTGGGGCTCCCTTGAATATTTTATTAGGCAAAAAATGTAAAACAGCACAGTTACATTGATTGATTTCAGGCGACACAAGCGCTTCCAAGGACACAATGGGCCTTATTCACCCATGCCTATTCCTACTGGCTATGAGCAGTTGGTTAAGTGGTGCGAAATAACCTGCTGTAGTACAGACCAACACAAACCACACAGACACACAACATACACGAGGGGTTGACATCGAAATAACAGCCTGTGAGTAAGTGGGGATCTAGCGACCTAACTTTTTTATGAACACTTAAATTGACAGCTAATTACTCAAGTGTGGAAGGTGCCCGAGTTGCCCTAGACGTACGCAAATGTTTTCCCAGGGACTTGTTGGAGTCACATTGGTGTTCCACCTTTACCAACGTGGGGTAGGCTACGAGCGAGTGTGACCGGCCGTCCCTGCCAAGAGCGGAATGACACTTAGAAAAATGATCTGAAAAGAATTTGGTGTCTAAGCGGACGCGTTTTTTCTATCCTTTCCTCCGTGCCTGATTTATACTAGGTTGCGGACTGTGTCACGCGTTGAAAATAGCCGATCTACAAGCAGTAGCGTAGCCAGGAGTTTCATTTTGGGTGGTCAAACTTTCGTTGAACTTGTAGATCGGCTATTCTTTGGCGTGCTACATGGTGTGCAACTAAGTATAAATGACCCTTTAACGTTCTTGCTGGTGCATTAGTGGTGGCAGGGGGTTGCTGCGGCCTGGGGTAATGCATTTGATATCTGTCAGGGCGCCACAGCAAGCTGGTGGAGGGAGGTGGGGGTCACTAAAGAGCTTTTAATGACACAGAGAGTAGGTCTTGAATTTACGCGATAGTGGGGTGTGTATGTATCTGAAAGGCACATTTTGAGTGCAGTTGTGCACTGAAAGCTGTTTTGAATTTTGGTTGCTATAATTACAAAACCGAACACTTTGGACTTGATTTTCACACGTTGTGAGCTTGTAGATCTGCTATATTCGGCGTGCAATGCTGTCATACGGGCTTATGCCATAGACAACAAAGGAAAGCCCACAACAGATATTACATGGTCTCCTGCACATACAGTAATTTGATCTATTTGTTGCCTACGGTACATGGTATGATCTCTCTTATTTGATAACACAGGCCCATCCACTGGCTTCGATTCCCCTCATCACTTTGACCTGGTACTCCACACACTTCTCCGTATCACCTGCACGGCATGGTACAGGATGGCATGACACACTCTTTTCACCCTCTCCACTACCAACTAAACTACACTGGGACGCAGTACCCTGACCTTTTTTAGCTACTCCTCTGGCGTTGGTTATGGTACTTTTGGTACTAATCACGGTGAAAGGGTGGAGCTTAAGCATGCGCTTTTTTGGTGAAACTCCTTGCTGCTCCCTAGGTGTCAAGAAGCGTCTGGTGTCTCGATGTGTATTGGAGGAGGCACATGGTACCCTATGGGGGAGATTGGCAATGACTAGATTGAACTAGATTCTCTCCAATCATTGGAGAGAAAATGAGAATGACAAAAATAAACAAATAGTTTTGTCTTCATAATATCCAGATTTAAGATTTCACAATCCAATCAAAAATGTACAGTTGATAAGTACTCAGTACTGACTGCTCTCCGTTTTCTCTGTGACCCCCTCAACGGCAAATAGACACAATCAGGTCAACGACTCCAGGTAATGGAGCATAGACGTCACTAATTACAGGTGGCAAAATCAGAGATGTAAATGCACAAAGGGCATTTCAAGTTCAATGGGCAGTGGGCCGTAGACCGAAGGTGCAGTGAAATCAGCTCATGCTGATGAGGAATCATTAAGACCGTAGACACTATATGGAAGCTTTCACTTAACAGGCTCTTAATTAGGACATGTTACAGGGACTCAGTGTGACATCGATATGGACCTCGTTTGGAAAGACTTCAGAGTAGATAGCCTTATGCAAACCCCACGTGGGAATGTGAGTGTTTGAGAGAGAGACAGCGAGAGAGCGTGTGGTGTGTGTGTGTGTGTGTGTGTGTGTGTGTGTGTGTGTGTGTGTGTGTGTGTGTGCGTGCGTGCGTGCGCGTGCATGTGTGCGTGAGCACATAAAAATCTGTGTGTTTGTAAGTTGCAGATTATCCATGTCTCATAATAATTAAAAAATAGTATTTTAGTGACAAATCCCTTAGTAGAATTATTTTGGAGCACCGTTTTAAAAATAGCATGAACTAAGACTAAATATATGCAACCAGGTCCCTGACATACGAAAATAGCCTTATCTCTCTAAAGGTGACACTAGAGAGGTCACATTTAGATCATGGGTATGCTAGTCCTTCCACGAGGGCGGCGGGGGGGGGGGGGGGGGGGGGAGCATGATGTAATGCTGCTGGGGTCCAGCCAAGCTCCATTTGGAGCAGGAACAGCGAGAGGGCAGCTGGATATCGCTGCCGTCGGGCAGAAACCTTGTATCTCCAACTTTTCACGTTTTTCCGTAAATGAATGCCCTATACTTCGTCATACTACAGTGTCACACACACGTAGCAAAAATAGCAGATCTACAAGCTCACAACGTATCGCAATGTGCCACGTTGTGAGCTTGTAGATCGACTATTTTTGATTTTTTTTTAAAGAAAAAAAAAGGATGTGGAGGTGAAAGTGGTTAAGTGTGTCTGTGGGTTTTATAAATATTGTATGAATAAAAAGTATTAACAAGAGCTTGTGAATAAATAGTAACTACGTTTCCATTTCCTGAAAAGTGTATCCACCCGACAGCGACGATATCCTGTCTCTCTGCACTTAATTGTCTCGTAAATAATTTAAAAATAAAGTGTTACAAATACAAACACTAATGACAGTGTGGAGGACAGTGTTAGCAGACAGTGAGCAGGTTAATTTCTGGGTCACCTGGGAACATGGATGAGTAACGATTGAGTAAGGCACTTAACCCCCACCTGCTCCAGTAGGCTATTGTGGCAATAATGTGACGTAGAGAAGAACAATGCAGAACAACGCAGAACAAAATCAAGCAGAGCCTGTACGTTCAGCAACAGCCTTTGGAAAATATTAAACTTGTGACACGGTGATAATTTACACCCAGTCCAATTCAGTTCTTTGTATTTGTATTTGTTTATTTGATATTGCAACAGAAATAGCTCTGTAGTCCCTTGTCTATTTTTTTGCACTACCATACCAAGACCAGAAAAATAACTAGTTATCATTTAGGTTAGTGTGAGTTTAGGTTAGAGTGAGTTAAGGCAAGCACAAGGCCTGAATTACTCACTTAAACCCTATATTACCCTCAGGGGTCTATACTGGGCCCCATGTCCTTTTTTCCCTCTAAACCAACAAATGTATTTTCCTTAAATAACTGATCTACAAGCTCACAATGCGTCACAAGCTTGTAGATCTGCTATTTCTGGCCGAATGTTCTCGCCCGATTAGGGATGCTATGGTTTCATGTGGTTAACAAGACGAGGACTGGAGGAAAGGCCATGGGTCAGCAAAGTCAGTACAGAACATTCTATCCTTCACAGTTCCACTCCCTGCTGAAGAGGTGTCCTGGCTAACCTGTGAGAGTCGCTAGTGCAGTGACAAAGATCACCTGCCCTGCTGCCATGCGAACACAGCTAATTGTGTTCATTGGAGCTCCTGGCTAAGCAACACTTTGAAGGAATAGATCCCCTATCTCCCATGGCGATGGGCAGGAACTTCACCCCTTCTCCACCCGCACACCCAATTGGAATGGATTCTCTTTCATTTTGGTGATCATTAAGCTAGCTGTGTTTTACAGAAGGGACAAGACAATGTGCAAAACAAGTCATGAGCCAGATTCAGCCCATGTCATGATGTACACATCTGATCTGTGCATATGTGATACCCATATGCGAGCACCCTCTTCTCCCTCAGCTCACGTTGATTTTTGAAGGCACTTCGGTTCAGCTTGACATTATGCAGAGAGAGGTTAATGTGCAGCAAAGGTCAGGAGCTGCATTCAAATCCACGATGCCGCCAGTAAACTAGTCTGCTGATCCTCCAACACGCCCCAGAGGATGCTATCTCAACTATCCTCTCCTCTGACCTCCAAATGCCATTCCATTATAAGGTCAATGCAAGCCTCCCCCAGACTAGGATTGAATACTTTATTGATGCCAAGAGAATTATATTATATATTTTTTTACATATACATATATGTGTTAAAAATGTTCTGTACATTTACTGAAAGCCTTTGTGGTATTCTATATTATTATTATTATTATTATTATTATTATTATTATTATTTATATTATGTACAACAGTGTGTATGTCCCCCTTTGTGCTTGATTTTACCTTGCTCATCTAGTCGGGCACAGTCATACATGTATGAATGCAGGCGGGTGACCATCACCTGCCAATGCAAAACTTGTATCTTGTCCTGCTGAATGTGGGCAGTGCGGGATGCAGGATTAGTATTCAATCAATGCACAGTGCAGGATGTGATTGTATTCAATAAATTGCTCCTTTGACGTCCATTTGAGTGTGGTCAACCACACACACTTCTTTGATATTGGTTGAGGCTTGGACAAAGTTCATCAAAATGTAACTCCACTTGAAAGCAGGAAATGCTAATTTGCTTTGCCACTGAAAGCAAATGTTTTTTTTTGCCCCTTTCCTCGCATAGTATGAAAGTGAATGAGAGATGAATATTTGATTTGCACATGTGTGGCCATGCCCTGAGGGCTGCCTCTCTAACAAACTATTGTATAAAATAGAACAAATAAGAAGAGCCACGGGTGTATTACATCACTGCCTTTCTCATCCGCTCACTAACCTTTAAGACCTTGTTCATGACATCTGAGTCAAATGCAGTATTCATCAGTAGGAAATTAATGATTAAGAGTACAAGTGAATAAATACACAGTTGTTTGCTTTCCATAAATATCCTTGGCCCTGCTGTCTTTCAAATAAGCTGTCTATGCTGTCAGGTTAACAATTTAACAAAAGGCTTGCCTAATTGTTTCTAGAAAAAACAAGTGTCATGAGCTATTTTTGGCAAAGTGGTTAATGATTTGCTAAATATTTAAAAAAAAAGAATGTGCTGCAAACTGGAGGAAGAAAGAAAGACAGAAAGAAACTGTTTTATAATAGAATATAGAATAGGTCAAGACTTGCATACTTTGGATCATTACTTCATACTGAGGTCAGAAAATTCCTCAAATACTGTTGTATGCTAATCTTGTCCATGAATTATGAATAATAGTCAGTGACAACTAACTTCTATAGCTTTGGTCCAGTCAGAAAGCAATTTTTGATCTTTGGAAGTAATGATTTAGACTCTGAGACAAATGCTTTAAAATTGTGTTTTATGTCTCACATAGAGGGCATTGTGAGGTTGTGCTTGGGCAGACAGTGAACCGAGGATAGCGTGGTACTGTTGTTCCGTTTCAGCATTGTGTTGGTGATAAGCTAATCTACCGTGGGGAGGAAGTGCAGGATACAGTGCTGACAGAACGACTTAGTTGGGAACATCTGTGACTGACTGTCCGTCTCTCTGTCCCAGCGCTTATCGGGTGTCACATTCTCTACATATTGCTGCGCATCATGTCGGAAGTGTTGGAGAACAAGGGTTTGGGTCGAAGTATCAACGAATGTGTCATAAACACGATATAGTTGTTGTCATCCTGAGTGTTGTCACTAAGCATATTTTTACTGTGTGTCATACCACAGCAGCACCCGCAGTAGTAAGTAGTCATAGTGGTGAAGAAATTATCTCCAAACTCAAGCTACGGCTTTTGTCAAACATTATCAAGAACTTTTGCTCTTTTCTAAAAGAGCCACACCGGCCAGCAACCAAATCAAGAAACCTTGGGCTACTTTGGGTGAGGCGTGTAGATGGGCTCAAAGACACATTGTTCATCTATACATTAAATCAATTCACTTGCTGTCATGTTCCTGATTACTCTGTTATGTTTTTGTGATGTCTGTCATTTTTAGCCCATTATCTTTATGTATGTATCCTATTGAGTCACCTGCCAGTGAGGAGCCCACACAGGAGGACATGGAGCCTCCATCCTACTCCTCCCACCCAACACTACCCGCTGACATGTGCCGCCCTAGCCCGTAGGAGTACGTGCCGTGACAAATATCACCCTCCCCGCCCGGCTTCCCTCCCTCGAACACAGGCCAATTTTGTATCATTGTTCATATAGATGCTCGACAAAGCCGGATGCACTGCGGTGGATTCGAACCCCTATAGACTCTGCGGTGGTGCCACCCGAGCGCCCCCCTTTTTGAGCGGTGTAGCCGCTCCTATAAGTGGGGTTGGGAATTCGTCTTTCCCTGTACTGTGATTGGCTGACTCTATTCACACCCTTTTCGCCGTACCGTGATTGGCGGACTCTATTCAGACCCTTTGCTTTGATTGGCTAGCGAGACGCATGATGAAATAATAACCTATAAATAGCACCAGGCACTTCAAAAAATCATTTTTTTTTAAAGTGAGCTTCCATCACTGTGATGACCACTGTTGTTTCTAAATAACACCGCTCACTTCACACTGGGTGTGATTTTTTTAATGCATTTTAAAGCGCAGATTGATTTGAAAAGTCTTATCAAAAGTAGTCACTGGAGAAGATTGATTCAATTCAAACTTCCATGACTTATAAACCGCATAATGATATTTAGTCAACATTTACTCAATTATTCAGGTGAGTTCAGTCAAATGTTATCGACTTTGGAGAAAATGTAAACAAACGTGGAATCAAATACTGAAACCATTAACAGGAAAATAGTATTTATGTAGAATATGGATGAGCCTGTGAATAAACAATGACAAATACAGTATGGTCCTTTAAATGAGAATGACCTCTCCATTGCCTATAATATTTATATATATATATCTTCCCTAACAGATACAAATAGCAGGAAGGCCAGGGGACAGACAACATTATGTGAGGTGAAGGAGAGAATGTGAGGCAGGATATCCTAGGTCAGATACGTGATGTTCCAGAGACAGGGGCCCTAATCACTACTCCATCTCTGGGCTCCTCTTATGTGTGCTTATTTTCATACATTGACTTGATCATATTTACCAACCCCCACTCACCCAGAAGAGTGCCCTAACACCAACAGATGAGGTCCAGAGGGCAAATGATGAGTGATTAGCCTTGTGCTGAGCTGAGCGAACAGCGTAGAGGTGGAGACAGACTAAGTGACGTTTCGCCAGCTTCTCGTCTCAATGGGTTTTCATGCCAAATTGACTCTGCCTTGTGGGCAGCAGGGAGCAGAGAACTTTTCTTCCTGGCTAGACGAGTTCTTTGAACTTGACTTTGCTGTACTTTCATATGACACCAGCTACTACTAGCTACTATACTATATGCTACTACTACTACTACTACTACTACTACTATATGAATGTGGCCCTTTAGGTAACAAGTTAAATGCAGTTGTTTTCTTTCCTATTGCTTGGGTTCTCACTTGTGGTAGGCTAAATAAATAATTTAATGTGGCCTGTTCCAGAGCTAGAATTCCAAACTTAGCACAGAGGCTAGGATGAGGTGGACTGCTGGACTTTCCTTTTTATTGGCTTCACTCCACGCTCCAGTTCCACCTCCATTGATCTTTTGTAATCATGTAACTATTCCGACATGTTACAATCATTCCAATTACCTTCTACATTTATTTCTGAGCTACTAAACGGCCGGTTACATCACGTGACCTTTCATACCACCGAACTGTCACATGGGGATGAAGAATGTGTGAGCTGCCCTGCCGTCAGTTCCCCTTCATTAAAGACTCTAATTAGAACATCAGGGCCTCATCATCTAAACGACGAAGCTTGCTGGACCTGAACAGAGGTCGCAGAACTTTTAGCAGGAGAGTGGAAATATAGGCTAGTCTGACGTCAGACGACCAATCTATATTAAACCTCTGTGTACGAAAGACTGTGAGAAACATTATTAGGACCTACATCTGTCAGACAGACATTAGAACAATTGAAAAGAAATTAAGATATGGAAATATGGCATAGATATTGTGGAAACGGGCATCATGCAAGCCACAATTCGAGGTGGGGAGGCACAACTAGAGTCGGAGCATGGGGATCCTTCCACAGGAAAAAAAATAAACAGTTTTTTCTGCAATTTGACACATGCACACATGTGGGGGATTTATTTTTTAACTTCACTAAATCCGTTTTTGTAGCTCAGTAATCTTTAATATTGTGCTCCTCTGTACGCCGAGTGTGTGTTACGTAAAGAACCTTGAACTTTCAACCCTTGAACAAAAGGTTGAAAGGGTTGAACAAAGAACAAAGTCCATATAGCTACAACATAATTTGCATTCATCTACATAAAACACCACAACAGCAGGCTATAGCAGTACATTTTATGAAAAAAAAAAAAGTATGTAAATTTAGTGTAGGTTTAACTATGGAGCTGTCTGGGGCATCTGTCTTCTTGGCACACACCGAATAGGCAATATCAGTATTTCCTAAATGAGTGTTAAGCAATAAGCATCTTCTGAAATGGTAATAACACTTTAATGTTACAGTAGCCTAGTGGTAGACTTGTGTCATTATGCATGATACTGAGTCAGTGAAATATCTTTTGAGCCTTTCCTTTTGGAGCTGTAAACAATGACAGTGCAAAGTGGTGCAGAATCAGTGTGCAACATCAAAGCAGGCAGTGGGTACTGACCCACTGCCTGCTTTTCTCACATTTGACTTCTTCTAAGAGATAGTTACGCATTCCTATCAAATATAAACAAAGTTAACTTGAAATGACGTTGGTGGCAGTGAAGATGCGCCCCAGACCAGTCAACACAAACAAGGACCAGTAGCCAACTGGTTACGTTAGACCACATGATGACCCCAACGCCCACAGTTCTGGGAGAGGACTATTGCATCATGCCATGCTTAAAGGCTACAGTAATATCCCCAGCATTAATTTAAAGCTGCAATCTGGAACTTATTTTAATTAATAAAACCAATCTGTATGGTAGAGTAGTACAATAATATTAGCACATCTACAATGGTTAGAGACAGAGGTGGTCTCCCTACTCTTCCATTGAGAAATGTAGACCCTGCATGGTGTCGCATCACCTACTGGCTGACAAGTAAGTAGTGCTCCCTGAAGACCATCAGCGCAATGACTGGCCAAGTAAACAGGGATTCCATCTTAGAAGAGTGGTAGAAGTTTGGATTCCCACATGGGGGGCCAGGAGACCAGGGTTAGAGTGAATCCCGGGACATGAAACATACAGATTTTCCAGATTTAAAATAACACAGAGTATACGCTGTGGTTCTCAAAGTGGGGTCTGAGGAGGACCCCCAGGGGACCTTGAGGTGGTTGGGAAAAATTAAGGGGTATTTACTTGCGACCCATAAAAATTGGTCTGCGACCCACATATGGGTCCCGACCCACTGTTTGGGGAACAGTCCTCTAAAATATGCCCTCTCATGCCCTGTGTGTGAACCGCAGCCAGGGGCCTCATACTATAAGGTTCACCTATAGGGCCTCCTGATCCATAAGTCCGCCCCCTGCCAGGGGGTCCCCAGCAAGATATAGTTGGGAAACAGATGGAACCTTACAGGTCTGTACCCGTACCTCTGAGGGTCTGTGTGGCCCTAATGCATAACAAACTGGGGGTCCTTAAATTAAGAAAGTTTGAGAACCAGAACCACTGCTTTACAATGTATTGTGTAATTTCACTGGCTCCTGGGTGTAATTGGGTCTGTCTATATAATCTAATAGCCCTCTCCTCTCTTGGCGTCAGTGGCATCAAAGCGTATGTCAATTGAGGTGGAGCTTTGAGTGGAATTAATTAACTCCACTTTACTTCCACCCACGGTCTCTCCACATTAGTCACGCTCCGTTAGTCTTCTCCTCGGAGCCTCCTGACGACACCAGGTCAGGTGTGCGTGTATAAAACCGCACCTGGTGACGCTCAAGAGTCCAAAAAGAGCACTTAGAAGAAGGAGCGACAAGTTGCGTCCATTCCACCGACAGACCGAGAGCAGCGCGACAAAAAACCCACACAGAGACATGATTTCAAATATCTCTGTTTGCTGTTTTCCTGTGCTTTTATTACTTAATCTAGCTGGAGCCAAACCATTGTCAGACCTTCAGGTGAGACGGCGCGCCATCATTTGCATTGCTTTATTGTGTCTTAAATATTTGCAATATGCTATTTGCCTACTTTAGGCTACTTTACCTTTATTTCTGGACATTTTTTTATGGTTTTCATTCAGAACTATGATATCAATTTGAACAATAATCACGGGCTGGCTGCTCTTGGTATTATTGTAAAGTAGCCTATGTATTTATTTATTGTGTTTTCTTGTAGACAATGCAAGGCATAGAATTGTATTTTGAAGTAAAAAATATTACAAATATTTTGCATAATATGTGACTTTTTTTTTACAAACTTTATTTAACAGTTATTGTGTTTTGTTTTCTTTATACTTTAATCTTGATATTTACCAGAGTTTGCAACAGCTTCTGGAAGAGGATGAGAGCAACAACGTGCCGTTCTACGCCTCGGAGGAGATGGGGATGATGATGGATGCGGATCAGGGGAAGAAGAACTTGAACGCGGCGGAGAACAAGTCTGTGTTCGACGCCGCGGCGGAGGGACCGCAGCATCACCAGCGGTGGGAGGCGGACGACGACGCCGCCAACTCGGCGCTGGCGGCGGGGAAAGAAAGCCTCCTCGCCCGCCTCCTCAAGGACCTGGTGCGGACGTCCAAGCGCTCGTGGAGCCGCTACAAGAAGGGAGGCATGAGGAGCTGCTTCGGCGTCCGGTTAGAGAGGATCGGCTCTTTCAGCGGGCTGGGATGCTAAACTTTTGAGAGGTAACCATGGAAACCGGTGAAATTCAATCAATCAATCAAAAAACCTGTGATCACCGGTTTTTTTGATTGATTGATTGTTACTCTTAGAAATAAGCTTTTTAAATGGATCTCCCTGCGCTACATTGTAAAATCAAGTTTAAATTGAACTTTGAGTGTAGGCCTACAAATGGAACCAAATGGAACCAAATGGACCCATAAGGATCCACAATGGACCCATAAGGGTACATAAGGGTCCATTTCGGTTCCATTTCGGTTCCATTTCGGTTCCATTTGTTCTTTCTCCTCTGTTTACTAATAATTTCTAGCCTAAATAATAACGATAAAGAATTCCTATAGTCTCCACTCCTTTTTACCGGAGTGCAGTGCACCAAACTGCATGCTCCTTTCTCGGGGTCACGACCCATCTTTGGGTCACGGACCAATTTTTATGGGTCGCGAGTAAATATCTCATTTTTTTCCGTTTCCTACATTTAAAAATATATTCCAACATTTTTCAAAAGTATTTCAAAAATGAAATGAAACAGCAGATCTACGCGCTCACAACACGCTGCTTCGCCCCACATTGTGAGCTTAGATGCTATTTTCATTAGTTTGGGTCCCGGGCAAACGTCTGATTTCTCTTTTGGGTCTACTCTAGAGATAAACATTTTGGGAAACAGTGTTCTCTAATCGACCGTTGTGTATGGTTCTCAACAGGTGTGAGCTGTGGATGGATGGATGAACTGGGGTGCCTGCTATACCCAACGCTGGAACTCCACTGAAAAGGACGTTACATTGACCTAAACTAAAACAGCATTAAACTGAGAGTTTACAAATGGCTATACAGTGACTGGTGGGGGTTGTTTTAGTGTCTGTGGTTTGCTTCTGGACATATTTCTTTACGGTTCTTTTTATTCAGAACTATGATATCCATCTGAACAATAATCACGGGCTGCTCTTGGTATTATTGTAAATTATGTATGTATGTATTTATTTATTTATTATTTATTTCTTGTAGACAAGGCAAGGCATATAATTGTATAGAATATGTTGAAGTAAAAAATAAAAAAAATATTTTGCATAATATGTGACTTTTGATTAAACCTCTTGGTGTTCATGAATTTTGATGGACTGATTCTCAAAGTAAAATCAGCTTTTGCCAATTAGTTAATAACTTCAGCTGTCTGTATCTAATGAACTATAGGCCTATTTAACACTATACATACTGTATGTGCTGACCTATATCTTACTTCTTCTATAAAGTGTGATCTATAAAATCTACCTTTATTTTAAGCTCAATGAACTTACATTTCTGATAAGTATTGATAGCACAATCCTATCAGGTTGAAATGTATGATTCCGCTTCGTGTCAAATAGCCTGCCTATATACATACGAGTCAATATGGACCCGTTACATGTGTAGCCTACACTCTCGGAGTTAATGGCTAAATTAACTTGAGGATTTTAATGCATAGCATAGCCTACATTGCATCTGCTCTGCCTCTGTCCCCCACTTACCCCAACTTAATAAATAGCTACAAGGCTATGTTTTAAGGGCTTAATACGGTCAGTCCGAATAATAAGCCAAACAATCATCTTTCAAATGAGTTGGGTCACTTGGATGCACTCAATGCAGTGCACTGCATTTTTCTCTGCGACATACTTTCTGTTATAGAGCCAATATGTGTGATGGGTGAAGCAGAGGTATAGCCTAACACACACCAGCTTCCATCAATAAATCACCTAAAGAGCAACATTAACGACGAAATATTGTTTGCATACGTCTTTGTATACCCTAAATAATAATAATTATTATTATTATTTAAATAAAATAAAACAAAACATGATAAGAATAAGCCATGCAGCAATAGCTTTCCTATCAAAAACGGCATGTCAAATGGTCGTACAAAATAGCTTTAATCTATTGTTTTGAAAATGAAAAAAAAATAAACGACGACCCCCTCAGAATGTCAGACACCAGAACCACCAGGGACACGTGTTTTCAATGAGTTTATGATTCAAATTGAGTGCCGTCGTGCCTATGTTATACAGATGCGTAAGCACCGAACTTGCCCAAGTCCCTCTTGCTGGCCCACTTGAACCCTATTTGATCGGATTCCCAAGGGCTCTATAGGCTGTTTTAGCTACACAATAGTTCATCGGGTTAATGAGCTTGTAGTCTATTTTTGTTGAATGTTCCCCCCAGAACTATAGGTTCATGCATGTGGTTAAACACGTGCGTAAATGTTTGCGCACGGCTTTTACGCACACGTTTTGGTTGGCAAAATAAGCTTTCAACACCGGAATAATATTTGCCCAGGTTAAATACAGGTAGCCTACTCTAATTGTTAAAAGTATTTGTTTCGTGTATTATTTAGTAGGCTGTGCAACCGGTTGTAATGACACAATAAGCACATATCCATGTATAGTCTATCTTGGAAGTGAGGTGATTCATTTCACTGGAAACTTTTGATAGTCTTGGACCGACTGTCAACATCTTGGTCTATGTCAAATAGAAGAGTATTCTGCCCAAAAGGTTGCTCTGGTCCATAGCATTAGAAGGAGTTCTCCTTAACTTCTAACGCTATGGACCAGAGCTAGACAAAAAGCAAAGATTATTATTTATCAACATAACACTGCAGCCAGGATGGCAACAATTAGGCCTATGTTTTCAGTTAAAATGGATTGGGGAGAATTATTAAATTACACAAAATACATGCTATGATCTATATTCAATCAATTAGATTCAGTTTTATGTATGGTATGTGTGATAATGTGCCGTGGTCATTCTAAATAAATGGGAAAAGTGTTCTCTCTACACGTCCTGCTGTTACAAATTTTTACAAGCATAATGTCGATTTTCAAAAGCTTTATCTTTCCAGGTTATGAAGCAAATACAGTCAGTTAGCCTACAGGTTCACATCTTGGCTGGATTGACCATTGCTGGCTGGACCATTGGCTGTGTCACTCCCCTCCACATTTCCCGATCTCTCTCTCTCTCTCTCCACTATCCCTGTGAGAAAAGGGCTTAAAATGTCCCAAAAATAACTTTAAAAAGAAAAAGAAAAGGGAAATGTTTAGTCCACCCTGTCAGCTTCCAATGACGACACAACAGCATATATTTCTCAAAGGCTGGACATCTACTGAACTGAAAGTGTCTAACCGGAAGTAGTCCTACAGGAAGAGCTACAGGAAATTCCAGTTAGGCTGGACAACATCAAACTTCCAGTTAAACTTTTGTTATTTTCCAGGCTTTATCTTAATCTTGTTGAGATAAAACAGGGAACGAGGTTAAATAGTTCCCAATAGTTACGTCATAAAGCACACCAAATAGGTTTCACATTAAAATCATCAGTGCTATTTTAACTCTGAGAGTGCATTACGATTTGTACATTCTCAGAGTTACACATGGATAAATGAACGCTGAGGATTTTTACTGTGAATCTTTAGAATATTTGAAAAAACCCTGGTGCGAAAATTAGACCTATCAAGGTGAAGGTTCTCTTCATTTGTCTCCCATATAGTAGGGGGTACTAAGCACAAAAAATGGCCAAATCGTTACGCGGCGGATAAAAGCATGAAATTTGATACAGATGTCCCTTGGGTCATCCTAAAACATCCTAGAAGGGGTGCCCAAAAAAATCTCAAACAGGAAGTGAGTTATGGACAAAATTCAAAATGGCCACCTAAACTGTTGACCGTTGACTCAAAAGACACCAAAAGAATCTCCAAAAAGCATAAAATTTGGCACATATGTCCCTTGGGTCATCCTAAGACATCCTAGAAGGGGTGCCCAAAGGAATCTGAAACAGGAAGTGAGTTATGGACTAAATTGAAAATGGCCGCCTAGTGTTGTCGATTGACTCAAAAGACAACTAAAGAATCTCATAAAAGCATACAATTTGGCACACATGTCCTTTTGGTCATCCTAAGACATCCTAGAAGGGGTGCCCAAAAAAATCTTAAGCAGGAACTGAGTTATTGACAAAATTGAAAATGGCCGCCTACAGTGTTATCCATTGACTCAAAAGACAACTAAAGAATCTCATAAAAGCATACAATTTGGCATACATGTCCCTTGGGTCATCCCAAGACATCCCAGAAGGGGTGCCCAGAAAAATCTTAAACAGGAAGTGAGTCATTGACAAAATTGAAAATGACCGTCTACAGTGTTGTCGATTGACTCAAAAGACAACTAAAGAATCTCATAAAAGCATACAATTTGGCATACATGTCCCTTGGGTCATCCTAAGACATCCTAGAAGGGGTACCTGAAATTATCTGAAACAGGAAGTGAGTTATTGACTAAATTGAAAATGGCCGTGTACAGTGTTGACAGACGATGCAAAAGACACTCATAAAAAATAATCTCATATAAAAGCATGACATTTGGTACAAATGTCCCTTGGGTGATCTGAATGCATCCTAAGGGGTGCCAAAAAAAGTTTTAATAGTCTCTCAATGGAAAACACTCCTCCCACACGGGCTGCACTGCTACAATATTCAAATCGAGCAGCCAATCTGGCATTTGGTCCAGAAGCCTGAAAGCTATGCAATCTCTACCATCTCCTGACAAATATGGATGGATTAAAGTCGCTGATTCGTGGACACCTTTATGGACACTCTTGCCAGAGGCTGCTTAAGTTTGTAGAGAACTCAAGTGTGGCGGCAAAGCTGAGCCCTTGTGTTCAAGAAAGTGTAGATGCTGGGTTACCTTGCAGAGCATTATGCCAATGTGCTGGTAATTGCGAAATGGCACACATGAATACATGTACTAGTTACTAAACACTAATCACAAAAAAACAGTAATGATCAAGAAGAAAATACATGAGAAGATAGAGCGTAAAACAAGCAAGAAGATGTAGAGTGCAAAATAAATAAGATGCAGAGAGTAAAATAAGAATATGCAGAGTAAGATAAGATGCAGAGTAAAATAAATAAGAATATGCAGAGAGTTAGATAAATAAAGAAGATTCAAAGAGTACAATAAAAAAAGAATGCAGAAAGTAAAATGAATAAGTGATGTAGAAATGAAAACAGAAGGTAGACTACAAAATACGGCAGGTTATGCACTGCATAACCTGTCGTATTGAGTCTGCATAATATGCAGACTGCCATGGTCAACTGTTTAAACAGCCATTTAGAATTTCTTCAACATGGTCCCTTCCTAAAAAGTTTAATAAACAAGCAAATAAATAACCTCTTCTAGGATATCAACCCGATCTCCAGAGATTACCGTAACATTGCACGGAACGAGTGCAATTCATTCCGTGGATAGCTGCCTCGGAACTCCCGAATTGCGTGCATATGGTACGGCGCTGCCTTTGTGACAAAACCATTTCGGAGGCGCGCAGTCACAGGCGAATTGTCCCTGTGGGACATTCGCCTGTGCCTACTCAGCGCCGTTTGAGTTATGTACCGATAGGCACAGAATCGTAAATTTTATTGTGCGGACTGCTCTGCTTCCGGGTTTTTCCGTGTTGCGACTGGTTACGCCCACCGTGGGACTCGCCGTACATATTCACGGAATTCGGGAGTTCCGAGGCGACTATCCACGGAATGAAGTGCACTCGTTCCGTGCAATGTTACGGTAATCTCTGGAGATCAGGCTGAGGATATATTAAGAAGCACTCAATGTACGTACCAAATTATACACTTTTATGACGTCCCTTTATGTTTTCTTTTGTGTCAACTGCTTTAGGCGGTCACTTCCTGTTTAAAACCTTTTTGGGCACCCCTTGTAGGATGCGTTCAGATCACCCAAGGGACATTTGTACCACATTTCATGCTTTTATGAGATTCTTTAGGTATCTTGCATCATCTTTCAACACTGTAGGCGGCCATTTTCAATTTAGTTAATAACTCACTTCCTGTTTCAGATTATTTTGGGCACCCCTTCTAGGATGTGTTAGGATGACCCAAGGGACATATGTGCCAAATTGTATGCTTTTTGGAGATTCTATAGGCTTTTTGAGTCAATCGCCAGCACTGTAGGCGGCCATTTTCAATTTAGTCAATAACTCACTTCCTGTTGAAGACTTTTTTGGGCACCCCTTCTAGGATGTCTTAGGATGACCCAAGGGACATGTGTGACACATTTTATACTTTTAGGAGATTCTTTAGTTGTCTTTTGAGTCAATCGACAACACTAGGCGGCCATTTTCAATTTAGTCAATAACTCACTTCCTGTTTTAGAATTTTTGGGCACCCCTTCTAGGATGTCTTAGGATGACCCAAGGGACATGTGTGCCACATTTTATGCTTTTTGGAGATTATTTTGGTGTCTTTTGAGTCAACGGTCAACAGTTTAGGTGGCCATTTTGGATTTTGTCCATAACTCACTTCCTGTTTAAGATTTTTTTGGGCACCCCTTCTAGGATGTTTTATGATGACCCAAGGGACATCTGTATCAAATTTCATGCTTTTATCCGCCGCGTAACGATTTTTCACTTAGTACCCCCTAATAGGAGAAATGTCTCTTTAACTTTAAGGACTAAAGGCTGCGGTACAAAAGGGGATTTTGAGGCTACATTGTTAAAATTCCATTCCAAACATACATTATTATTATTATAGGGCTCAACATTGAGTTTTGTGTGTCTGACTGAAAAACATGTATTTTAAAAGATGTGAGGATCACGTGCGTAAAGGCCCCTTTACGCACGTTTGTTTCGATGGCCCAGATACACAGTGACCCCTGTTTAGGTTGGAGGGGCATTAGGTCTATAGTTATTAGATGTACGTGCGTATGGCACAGCCTACAATGGACGCTTGCCAATTACTTCACCTCATACACAGCCAAATTTAGTAACACATTTTAAAGATGCCACGTCTTCTCGTAACTCAACGTCAACATGGGAAACGTATAGGCTACGTATGTTTCTAAAACAAAGCATAGACGAAGGCTATGTCATAGTTATGCCCCATAATCTAAGAGACAAAGCTTTAAAAGGAGTCATTTCCGACAGCCAGCGTTATCATAATCAGGTGTCAGGAATGCAACTCCAATTCCTGGCATAACTGTGCATGTCAAACTCCTGTATAAAAGACCCTGGTGATGTGGGGTAAGCACAGAAACAGCTACGAAGCAAAGAAACCAAAGACCACCCGGCACCAGAAAGAAGAAGGGAAACACTTACAACATGCAGCTCAACTACATTCCTGTTTATGGCCTCCTCATGCTCTTAAATATGCAGCTTTTTAGCGCGTATCCCATCACCAATGGCTTGACCAATAGTGACATCGACGTCTTAAAGGTAAGTCTCTAGTCTAAACGCATCGCTTGCTGCCTTTTAAAACTTCAATTCTACATGTTCAACTTTAAGCAACAGGTTCTCACTTCGATCTTGTAATTGCAGGAGCTTCTTCATCGACTAGATGAGGCCATGCCCGAGCAGAACGAGGCCGAGCGAGTCCCCGCAGCAGGAGGTCTGGACAACGTCAATGTCGAGGAGAACGCAGAGGCCGAGGAGGAGCAGCAGCGAGAGCAGCTCCAAACAACACTGGACGAGGCCGCCATCAGGGAGTTCCTCTCCGCCAAGAACCTGAAGAGCGTCCGAAACGACTCGTCCAGGAGATCTTCTTCATCAGGCTGTTTCGGCCGACGGATGGACAGGATTGGTTCCATGAGCTCCCTGGGCTGCAACACAGTCGGCAAATACAGTGAGTAGGCTTTACTTTACAATAACCCATGCATGCTGAGGTGATCTTCTTGGTAACATAGCTTTAAAAAAAAGACATTGAACTTGAGAACTATAGCCTACTGGCCCAAGAAGAGGAATTGTTTGAAACAAGTTTAAGTAAAACTAAAGTACTGAAAAGGGGAACGTTTCTTAACGCTGGTGTTTTTTGATTCACTTGCAGGCCCAAAGAGAAGATGAAGAGAAGATGAAGTCTTACCATCCAATTCCTGGAACTGCACCGTCTCTACCAAAGCATATTTTTATTCCTAGGCTATTTATTTATACTTGTATTTATTGACTTTCGTTCGTGGCTTACCAATATATTTATTTGGACCTGTCTGTAATTGTTCTTTATATGTTGTTGAATAAATGTTTACAATTGCACATAATGGATTTTCAGTTTTCTCTCTTAAACTATTGTAATGGTGTCAAAGTCTGCAAATGCAGCTTGTGTTTAACTTATTGTAGAGCCAGTGCATTGAATAACAAGTCAACCACTTGGAACCTGGTGTTCCAATTTTCGTCATGTCATTAAAGGCATTTTTTTAAATAGAAATAGCCACAGTAAAATAGCGATCATGGTTGTAGCCTACAAGCAACAAGAATGTCAGCCCCAGAGTATGGATGATAGACCAGGGTTCCAGTGGGTTGAAGTGCTACAGAAACAGACAACAGACAGACAGTCATTTAAGTCTACAGTGAGAAAATATTTCAGCACCTTGGACAGCGGTCACTTTCTTCTCAGACCTGCTGCAAGACTTTATAATCTCACCTGCATGCCTGCCTTGCCTTGACCTCCAGAGGCAGATATTATGCAGATATTGTAAAGTAACAAATACAAAGTGAGATCATTTATGGTTGATAATCCTGGTTGGCAGGGCATATGTGTCTTCTGAGTAATTGTAAAAATGACTATTATCATTAAATAGCTATCATCCTATGTTACAATACTGACCAATTCTGATGCATTTTTAAACAGGCAAACATTGGTGAAATTAGCCTTTAGATGGACAAGGTTTGTCTTTATAAAAGGCACAATAACATAAACAGTGACCGAAACAAAATGACATACAAATTAATTACACATTATAGAATGTTAAGATAAGCCAAAGCTGTGAATGTAATTAAGCTGGTGGCAGTGACAGTTACAGTACATCACACCAACCCATCGTTCATGTGTAACTACACAGTAAAATCCTCTGAATTAATTCATTCATTTGTAATTGTAAACCCATAAGAGTCCATTTGGTTACATTTGTACACTCTCAGAGTTAAGTGTATGTGTTAAGTGGGTACAGTTTTAGCCTTGACTAACAACAGGATACACATCCCACCAATGTCGTGGCCAACCCACAAAAGTTATTATACTTACAGTTAAAACCAGGCATGATCAAATAAAATAATGGAATTCAAACAAAAATGTAACTAAAATCTCATAAATTAAATGAAGTGCAAGTGGACATGGATGCATGCTGAGTTTAGTGTAAAAAAAATCGCAATACTGTCTTCGGACATCAGACATTCCATCTGTAGCTTTTCAGGATTTACCATTTACCTGCTCAAAACAGGTCATAATAGCAAACCCACTCTAAAAAATAACCATACGTGGACGACATACTTGAAAGTAGAACAACAACCCAGGGTCTAATAACACTGTGGCTTCCATGTGGATCTTGGACGTCATGTGGCCATTCTCTGATCATGTGGCCATGTATGACGCCAGTACAATGACCATGTTCATATTTGAACAAAGTTTCAATCCGATTCGAACTTCCATTGACTTTGAGTATAGATAGAACTAAAGTTACAAAAAGGAAAACAAATATTCACAATGTGAAAAGGTGGGGAATTATGTCCTGGCAGCATGAGCAAGAAATCTGCCGCTGATTGGTCAAGATGTTTGTAAGATTAGACCCAGACAGACACGTACACAAGCTCCTCGCTGAGGACCTGAGGGAGCCACGCAGACTCAAAGACCCTCTTCTAGACAGCTCGGCCCCTAGGTCCAGGTCTAATAACAGCATGGATTTCATTAGTCTACGGTGTCAGTCATATGACATCAGCAAAGTTTCAGCCAAATCCAAACTCCATTCCATTATAGAACATAATCCAGGTGTGTCCGGGTAGCCCAGTCGGTAGAGCACTTGCCTTTCGACCACAAGGTCATAGGTTCGATCCCGGCACCGCCAACCCTGCATATGAGTTGCACGGTTTGGGTGTGGCAAGTCCTGCGGTAAGTACGGGGAGCTGATGATACTGTATGTGTTGCGCTCCACCTCAGAAATCAGGGCTCTAGTGCATTGTGAAACAGGGATGGACTTCCACGCTCTGACTGCTACCGACAATAAGCCTCTCCGATCTACTTACTTATAAAACGTAAAAAAAATATTATTAAACATATGTGAAAAATATTCACAGATTTTCTTCCTTGGCAGACTTTCAGTGTGCGCAAGAAATGTGTCTCTGATCAATATGGTTTGCGAGATTAACCTCGAACAGACAGACAGACAGACAGACGCACACGTGCATCCTATAAGGCAGAACTGACTTCAAGTCTTCTCATAGGATGCCTTACCTTTCAGGGTATTACTTCGAAAGTTTTCCACAGGAAAAATACTTGTCACTATCCGTAGAATGCTGGAGCTCACTTTCAGCCCACTATGGTATATTTAGGAGTTAGGAGCGCAGACGATTCTAAGCATTCGTATAGTGGACGGTGCATTCTTGCAGGACCACCTCATGTCTGACCTCACGCTTCCAAGATTGTTACTCCTCAGGTCATGCCACTGTTTGTGTCTAAGCATGACAATACACAGACTCACACATACACATCACCCACTGCCCGGACGCCACTTAAAAGGACTTTTTTTTTTACCAGCGGTCTTATCATTCAGAGGTGTGAGAATGCACTTGAGCCAATCTACAAAATGATGAGTTACTGACACATGACTGTCTCTTGGAGGGTGTGTGTGTGACTCTGTGTTTGTGCCTATATAAGAGTGGCTGCATAGCAGTAGAAGGAGCCATTGTGAAGCAGGACTTATACGACAACATGAGGACAGGCCTCCTTTGGGCCCTGCTGGTCGTGCTCTGTCAGTTCACACTGGTGGACAGCCATGTGTTAGGGAGGTCTTACTCCACCAGTGACCTGGATCAACTGAAGGTAAGAAACCAGCTGTCAACATTTGATGCGCTTATGTTTGGGTCGTGCCTCGTGGCCCATTATTGGATCGTCGGCCTGTTTTATGGGTCATTAGTAAAAGCTTTTGTTTTAACCTCTACCACTAATTATTTCCCCAAAAAACAAAAAATAGATTTAAAATAAACAAATAATGACAATAATAGTAATAATATATACATTTTTTAACATTGTTCAAAAGACTTTCAGAAATGATTCAAGAAAAAAAGCAAAAAATATATAAAAAAGTGAAAATAAGATCTACAAGTTGTGACATGTTGTGAGCTTGTACATTGGCTATTTTCACATTTTTGGAAATATAACTTAAGTTATTAATTCATGATACATTTCTGTGCGTTTGGGTCCTGGGTCTCGAGCTGAAAAAGTTTGGGAACCCCTGACCTAAAGATCACAGGTTGAAGAGCTGTGTGCACGTTAGGAACACCAAATGTTTTATACATTCTTATTACACGGCTTGGTTGAATGCTTGACTCTTTCTATGAAGCCTAATTCTACAGTGGTTGGATTTAATTTGGCTGAGGTCATGATCAAATGCTGTTAAGTGCTAGGAACAGTGTGATGTATGATTACATATTTGGACATTCTAATATTTTTCAGTCATGCAGCTCTGAAAAGCAAGTCTTTTGCATATCTACAAAGACTACAAAGATGCGTAGAAGACCAAACGGGGGCCCAAACGTAACAAAAAAAAAGACTCCCACATGTATGCAGCTCTAAAATATTTTTTGTAGATTTCTGTAAATGTTTTCACATTTTCTCTTAAACAGAATTGGTTTGTTTATTTTCTAATCACTATTCAGACATCAACATTTAGCCACGACAGATGGTAAATGAACATTGACCTTAAAGTCTACAAAGCCCATTTTAAAGTAGTAGTTCACCCAAAAAATGACTTATTTTCTATCAACTACACACCTAATTTTTAGTTTCTGTCAAATTCCTGAGCAAATAATTTGATGGTTGGGTCATCAGTCAATAGGAGACGAGTCTCCTATACCGGAGACTCCACCGGTCATCAAATGATTGGCTTAGGGATGCGACAAAAACAAAAAAATCTCCATGAATTCAAGGCTTCATGGGGTGTGTAATTGATAGAAAATAAGTAATTGTTTGGGTGAACTACTCCTTTAAGTAATTAGTATTAGTTTTAATTTGTGATTTCATTCAAAACTTAACATAACTGCAGTTTGCATATCCTAGTCTCTCTTTCCCTATTCTAACTATCATGCAAGTGTAAAATGTTGAAAGTTTTCACAAAAAAGAATATCACACACTGTTTTTACACCTGTAATTGTGTGATGTGACGATAAAGTTGTCAGATAAAAAAGTAGGACTCTTGAGTGAGAATATGAAACAATTCATTACAGTTTTACCTACAGTTTTCTTTCCTGTGCTCTCATGCTTACAAAAACACATGGAAATCACTTCACAAACAGGGTACACCCCTGGGAGGTTGGTCAACCATATTAAATTATGTTGTTAGGTGTTCGTGTGGTATTTTGTATGTATTATAGTTCAAGCAGGATACAATAAAGACATAACGTAATGTATTCATAAACAATTATAATCAGAGTTTCAAATGTAGTCATGAGAATGTAGCATGCCTATTTCCAGACCTTTAAACTGTCATTTAAGTACAAAAGACCCCAATGGAAACAGGCCATAGGCTTTCTTTGGTTTAAAATCCTCTTAGCAGACCTTGTATGGAACTGTACTTTCCCGTGCTTTTTTTTTTGCAAACTGCTAATAAAGTATTCAATCAATATTCAAGTATACATGTACTGTATATACAGTATATGTATTGTAGATACAACCTGTGGTAGTAGTTACACGAGGACGGAGGGCTATCATGCATCCATTCATACCTGGGAGGTGTCACTGAACAAGTCCACCAGAGCAGATAAGGCCTTGCTCAAGGGCACCTTGACAAGTAGTTGGCAAGGGGCAGCAGAGTGTATTTTGTTTACTTCATTATCTCACCTCACTGGCCTGGATTTCTAAACATCCAACATGTCTAAATATAGCATCTCTCATTTTTAAATTTAAATTAACTGAAGATTTAATTCACACTACATAATATAGTTTGGTACGATATTGTTTAAAATGTAATATACTACCGTTATTGTTATACTGGTTATTTGAAAAATCATACAGAAGTTTGTTTTTAAATTATTTTAAATGTTGTTAAATGTGTTGCACACAATGACAAGTAGCACTAATGAGCTGCTAACAAAATCATTTCATGAAGGATGTTGTCAAAACCAGGAACCATTTCTTTAGGAATCATATCCTCCTGGGACACCTGCAGTTACAGTTTAGTGCTAGGAGGCTGCATCCTGATGCTGTACCACACGGAGCATATACGTTTATGTTCCCAGGGTTCACCCTAACCCCGACACCAACTCTAACAGGACCCTGGGGACATAGGGATGACCTGTACTGCACAGTCGGCATTAACCAGACTGTATGTCACCTGTGCTTTAAATACCTGGTCTCTGGAGGGAATCAGGCCAAGTAGATTCATTTTCGGTGTCAGTGCAATGCAAGAACGCAAATCACAACTATGCCTTTTTGTGTTGTCCGGTTGGTATAGCCGTGTCATAGGCTACAACATTACAGAGAAAATGCACGTGCCCCTCCTGGGTGATTTTCATGGCTTTCAGGCTTTGTTTGAATGTGTCCCTCTATCTCCTCACCAGTCTATACTGCAGCGCATTGAGGAGACTCTAGCGGAAACAGGTCAGCAGGAGGAAAACGTGGAAGCAGAGTATGAGGAGACAAACCCAGAGCCTGAGCGTGGACAGGAGGGTGGCCAGCGGCCATCACTATCAGACAAACTCCAGTCCTCTGTGGAGGGCCACAGTCGGACCCCGAGCCAGATCAGCCGGCTTCAGGACCTGCTGATGGCCGCTAGGAGTAGATCGTCCAGCTGCTTCGGAGCGAGAATGGACCGCATTGGAAACGCAAGCGGTCTGGGATGCAACACTGGCAGAGGTAGGACTGTTGACTGTAAAGGATGTCAGGAGATGTGTATTACTTATTTATTGGTATGTTGCTTAATAAACTCATGCTTTAAACTTAAATAACTCAGAAATTCTAAATGTCTGTGCTTTCTATTTGCCAACAGGGTAAGCTGACACTCGTCTCCAGACGAAGAACTGAATAAAGATGGAAAACTGTCCCTTTATAGTCTACTTGCTTTGGCTGCAGCTCATTGCATCCATGTAGTACATCTCTGCTCGGAGCTAGAAACAGGCTGTTAACTTTACGACTTTCCAGTCTGAGGAAGAAATTCATTGCTGTTTTATATGCATAACTGAAGCCTTCAGCTGTGTCTTTATTTAGATTTTCACATGAATGTTTTCAGAGACTGTAACCTGAGGTGTTGATGGTTGATGATGTTGAGGACATAATGGGGTTTCCACCACTACAGGGGATGTGAAGCCTTTCACTCTTCAAATTATTAACTGCAAGTATGTAGAATGATAATACAGAAAGCATAGGCTACTTGGGGGGGAAAAAACAGACTTTTGACTTAGGTTTTTCTGCCTCAGGTTGTCGGATCAAGTCAGCTGTCTATGTTTGTAATTAGCTTACTAAAGTCTGACCAGCCAAAGGCACTTATTTCTGTCCGTCTGTCTGTCTGTCTAAGGCGACTTCTGAAATGCCATAATCCCATATTGTTACAAATGAAAGAAAACCAAACGATTTATTTTGTCTGAAAAAGTTTGCATTCCCGTAACTTTGTTTAGGTTTGAAGGATAACTTTATTTAAAAGATATGGTATTGAAATGTTCCCATGTCACTTGTTTTACTTATTTTTACATTTGTAATGCAACAAGTGATTCATTTATTACCACCAACCAGCAATCACCGTAGCCAAAAAACATAATTCTCACACGATATTCAATACAAAGCGAAGTAGAATGAGATATTTCATTGCGTTCTAATTTCTAAAATAGCTAATCTGTACAAGCTCACAATGCATTGCAATGAGGCACATTGTGGGCTTGTAGATATCCTATTTCTGCTAGTTTATGTAGTGGTTAAAGTGTCTGCTGCAGCAACATATTATTGTATGTGACCCCATATTTGACTCTCCATTAATTAAGTGGCCTGACATTGAATGTAAAGGGTGTGACATTGTATCTAAACAGAGAACAGGTTGCCTTTCAATTAGACCTGCTCTTTGTTCTAAAATTAACCCAAATATTCAAAAACTTTCAAGGTCTTCCACTTCAGTATTGTACTTTTGGAATAATTTGTGGAAAACAATGTCACACCTTGCCTCCAGAACACTTTCTCTGAGACATAAATAAAAGCACAGTGATCAAGGATCCGGTTCAGGCATGCACTGCAAAATCCGGAGTGTTAATTTAACCCAGAGAGTGCAAAAAATCGATTCACACTCAGTGTTTTGCGGTGTAAATGATGAAAGTGATTCACTCACTGCTGTGTGTTATGTGGTGTAAATGTAATCTGACAACCAGTGGAACAGAGATGCCACTGTGTGTTACAATAAAGAGAGACACTGTCACAAACCGCTGTCCAATTTCGTTAGCCTTTATCAATGAAACTCTACAGTTATTAAACTCTACGCCTCACAGGACATTTTGACAGATGCACCAGTCAACTGGAAAAAGGTGAGCAATCTCGGGAGGTAGGGCCAGGTTAAAAGCGTAGAAAACCAGCAATTATCTGCCAACTCACTGGTTCCCATAGTGTTCTGTAATGTGTTGGAAAACTAATCAGACTCTACAACGGCATCCCATGGTACTCTGGGCTTTGATGCTGGGTTTTATAGGCCGATCCTAGTGATAAGCACAGGTGCGGGGGCTTGGGGAGCCGTGTTCTTTCCACTGTCGACACAATTAGCCTGATTAGTAACTGGGCACTTTATAAACATGGACTTCTTTCTCATGGCCAAGATGTGGAAACCGAGGGCATAGGTGTTGTACAAAGTTAAATTCTCAGTGTTAATTTAAACCTGCAATCCGTAAATTTCATGTCCTACCTGGACATGAAAGACCACATTTCTACCACTCTCTCAATACCGGAGTTTCTGCAGGTTATCATTTTTAATTTAAGACTACTTTGAATGCAATTTTATAATTATTTCAAAGCCATATTGGCAAAAGGCCTAAAGAATATGAAGGAAAATCCTTATGAAATCTCTTGGCCCAGTGGTGACAGAAGTCTGTCAGCTGGAGATTATGGGACAATCTTTTTTCGCGGTTTCCATTTCTTCTAAAAAATATTCAGCTAAAATGGCCTAGAGCAAGGCCTTAATGCCCTCAATGGCTCAATGGCCATGGATATCAACTGAGATAATCGAGATTCTGAGATTAGCAGCGCACAGCACCCAGGTAGCAGGTCAGTGTCTTACTTAAGACACTTCGTCACCATGTTAGGAGGGGCCGGAGCCTTCTGATCGGCAACAGCTCTCTACTTCCTGAGCCCCTGCTGCCCCATTAAGGAAGTTAGAAATGGAAAGTGTCTCATAACGAAACAGTACTCAGGGGAAATGTTTATGCATATGAACTGACCCATCCCAGATAAATTAGAAGCAGAGAAAGGCTTTCGATTCCCAGGCAACTGCTCTCATGTCCTGAGCCCCTGTTGCCAAATTAAGCACTTAAGCCCTATAAACTTTTTTTTTTTAAATAGCAGATCTACAAGCTCACAATGTATCACGGTTCGAGCTTGTAGATCTCCTATTTGTTTGGAAAATGTTTGACACTTTTCACCTACAATGACATGACCCAAAGCAGGGGCATCGGGGTGAAAGGGGTTAAGGAGTGTTTAGAAAATGAAAGTGTCTCAAAACAAAATTGTACTGATGGGAAATGTTTTGGATCTGATAACATCCATTCCCGACACAAGGAGAGAAAATGAAAGTGATTTTCTTTATTATTTATTTTTATATATCAAAACAAAACTAATGATGGGAATCAGATCTAACCCTCCAAGACCCCGATATAGAAACAAAGAGGAAATTAGAAGGAAAATGAAGGTAAGCCTTCCTAATGAGCATCAACACCATTGCATGTGGCAATACTTTTTCCTGACTTCACATGCAACTCTAATGTCTTTATAAGCCAAAGGTCCTCATTGAAGCATTATCTTGCAGTGGGATTCAAATGTGTTTCATTCAAATGGCTTCAACCAACTAAATGCACCATTCTCCAACCAGGTTTATGTAAACTTGCACTTTTTAATAGATGGAAGCAACAGGAATAAGAAAAAAAAAAGAGGTGGTTATTGTTTTCATGTTGGTTTTGTTTTATAGGTTTTTTTTACAGCTTGGTCCAAACCAATTGTTGAGGGGAAAAAAACTACTTGAAATCAATACAGACTGCAATACAGACTTTACAGCCCGTACATTTCTTTTGAAATTGAGGTTAATGCAACATTATAGAAGTAACTTCAGAATCCAATACATTAAGACATTTCAAAAATTGTTGTTTAAAGCCCTGAAATTATGATTTTTGGATTTTATACTATTTAAGGATACACAGAAAACTTTCAATAAGGTATCCTCATCTTGGTCATGGGGGATATTGTGCTATGAGCTTCAGGCAGTACTATTTTTAACCACTAAATATCCTGCCTGACACCAGGGTCTAAATGTCTCAATGGAAGAGTAGGGAGACCACCTCCAAACACTGCAGATGTACTTCTAGTTACATTGTATTAATATACTCTTAACATACAGATTGGTAAAAACAACGTTAAGTTCCGGATTGCACCTTTAACTCTAAAGAGTGTATAAAAATGGAACCAAATGTAAGGGTCTATTTGGTTACATTTGTACACTCTTCAGAGTTAAATGGAAACTGAGGATTTAACTCTCCTAATACAATTTCTCATATATTAATCAAGGCAGACTCTGTCGAGGCAGACTCTGTCGGGGCAGTCTACCTGCAGACTAAAGGAGATGAATTGATACCATAGAAGTTGATTGAAACATAAACCACATGGATGGCTGTCAAAACAGAAGGACCTTTATTTTTAATGATAAAAAAGGCACAAGACAGAGGTCTCTCTCTGCTTTCTCATTCTATGACAGCGGGTTGATGCTTTGCCAATGTCCTGCATTTGTAGGCATTACAAATCGTTGCCGTCGTCGGCTGGAAACCTTGTATGTCCAAAACCGTTTATTATTGTAAAAACATTTTAAAATAGTGAAAATAGCCGATCTACAAGCTCACAGTAGATAGACTGCTATTTTCACACTCTTGTATGATAAAGTAGGGCATTACTTTACGAAAGAAAAAAAAACATACAAAATATGTTGATAGGTTTCTACCCGACAGCAACGAAATGTATCAACAAGAACAAGACAATAACCATCCATAGCAGACATACAGTTCTAAACACAGACGTGTGACAAAGGGGTTTGGCAGGTGGTATTCTGGCCTCAGAGTTGGAAACTTGCCATTTGTCCATCATTCTACACAGCAAAAATCTGTGAGTTAATTCAAATCTTAAGGTCCTTACACACCAGGAGCGTGGCAAATAAAAAATCTGAAAATGGAAAATATTTCACATCAAACTATTAATTTGGTGATGCCTCAATCATACAGGTTGATGCTTTTATTCACGGCGAAAAATGTATTAATCATGTCACTGTACTGCCGCGCAATGTTTGCGTCCTGTGTGGATGTACTCATAACACAAACAGCAGTTTAAGTTCATTCGAAATAAATCGCACATAATAAACGCTCCCGGTGATGTGTGATGGACCTTCAGCATGTCAAAATGGACCATAAGCATCCAATTTTACACGCTCAGAGTTAAAGGGAACCTTTGCCGATTTTGAACCAAAAATCGCAAGGAGAACCAGGTGGCATCATCCAGCTCCGACTGGATAGGCCGCAAAATCCTGAGTTCATGCACCTTATATACCCCGATGACAAGCATCTCATGCTGCAGAAACGCATACGCTACATCAGTGGTTCCAAACCTTTTTTCCTTGGAGACGCCACTTCTTACATCTGACACAAGCCAAGGTTGGGAAACCCTACACTACATCGTAGACCCAATATCTCAACACTCCTGATAAGGCTGGCTTTGAGACGCCGGTCCATTTTGCCTACAAATTTGACTGTCCAGATAACATGTGACCTCAGCATCCCTATTCTCGGGGGAATGTTTGCCAAAAAAGTCTAGAGGGTTTAAGTGGTTAAAGTTCTGTATTCCTGACATCGACAAGAACTGCAAGAACAAGTATGACCAGAAATCCACCCAGTGACCACAAGACATTTGTGACAGAAAAGGTATGACATACAAGGAGATCATAATAGTGTAAGTAAACCTTGGGAACCGACGGCTCGAGAGTCATGTGGCCCATAGGGCAGGAGCCTATCTCCTGAAGCACATCCCCCAGCCATGATGTACAAGTACACCCCCTGGACATGACGCTAGTATGTCGCAGGGCCTTATGCAACCCTTGATGCCGAGTGTTAAACAGGGAGTCATTGGGTACCATTTTTATAGTCTTTGGTATGACCCGGCCAGGGAGTTGAACCCAACCTCCCAGTCTCAGGGCGGACACTCTAAAAATAAATGTGTCTTCGGTGTATTTCTCCCATAAAATGCAGGAGGATGTGTCATTTCTAGGCGTGATGACTCAAAACGATGTGTTTGACACCAAGTATTTCACGGGAGAAATACAAAAGACGTTTTTGATAGGATATTATCTCACAACAGAAAAATGGAAATTAGATTCAAAATCGGCTACGTTTCCCTTTAAATTAAGATTCATCAGAATTTACAGTGCACTTGTAAAGCTCTCGCTATTCATAGTGGTTATGAAGAATGCATATATAAAACTGCGGAGCAAACAAAAAATATCTACCAGGACAACCTTTTGATACACACAAAAATGCCAATGCCACTCTCTCACTGAACCAGTCACAGTACAGTCAGCAAGTAACACAAATAAAATCTTTATAAAAATAATTCTCTTAAATAAGACATTAAGTAGACACATGATAACAGCAACAAAGAAGGAATGTTGATGTATACATGTGCCATGAAAGTTCATCACCCTAATATCTACATAATCTAATCTATGGATTTTTAGAAGCTGTACTCATAACAAGTGGTTTTTTGTTCCTTTTACTTGCATAAGTCATAATGTTTATTGGCTTTGTTGACTATTGGTGATTTTCTCGATTTCCCTTTTGCATGAGTCACCTTTTGATTCCCTTTTGTTTAAAGAAAAAAACGCAGCAATTTTCACCGTAAATCTCATTGTTGTGTCAGGAGCTGAATAATAGTGTGGCAAAAATTACTCTACCTCGTTTCATATCAGCTCACATGCAGCACGTTCGATGATGTGAAACGATGAGTTAAATACCATTTTGCAATGCCAACATCACACTGAGAAATACACAGAAGACATAGGGTATTTTTGCCACACTATATTATTGATAGAAAAAAATAGAAAGGCGTTTTTCCTTTAAGTGACTCAAAACCAATTCTACATGTGAGAATTTTTACCAGAAGCCTATTTGTTTGATGGAAAATTAACTGTACATGACGTTAAATATGTTTAGTACTTCATGTTCGACAGAATTACTGTAACTTATCCTCCAACAATGCCCCAAATTATTAAATAAAAATCTGGTCAACAAAACAACAAACAAACAAACTTAGAGCTTCCCTTAGACACACTTTAACACTGCGATTTACCTGAATTATCAATGAAAATATTTCCCCTGACAAGCTTTACATATTACAAGTGCAATAAAATTGTTAGAGTAATTAAATACGTCATGACTTGGTTATAAGCGTTTTGTTAGTTGAGCCGCGAAGCGATGCAACTATTGTGATGAGGCTGTACAATGTATTTGTGTGTGTGTGTGTGTGTGTGTGTGTGTGTGTGTGTGTGTGTGTGTGTGTGTGTGTGTGTGTGTGTGTGTGTGTGTGTGTGTGTGTGTGTGTGTGTGTGTGTGTGTGTGTGTGTGTGTGTGTGACTCTGTCCGCAAATTTGTCCACCAGAGTTTGCTGAAAACAAACACTGTAACAAACTTGGGCTGAAACTGACTACAAGATGCCAAATGATAGGCCATAAGCCGACTGGCTCAACTATGCACACCTCTAGGCTGCCATGTTTAGCATTGACTTAGGTAGCAGAATCTCTAAAGCAAACTGTCTATAACTACAAAGCTCTATTTTGCTATAATGCTGTAATGAGATGGTAATGATTTAAGTGCAAACACAGTATAATATAAACCATTTACAAAAAAACTAAGAAAATAAACCTCAAAATATACAGACAGTCAAAATTAAAAGTGCTAGAGTGACAACATTAATAAAGCATAGTCAGCGAAGTGAAGGGAAATTTTCCATCATGAATAAATCAATATTTCATTTTTGTGCACATACCTCTGTAAGATATTTCATTTTTGTAGAATATTGTTTTGTGCGCATAACACGGTAAGTGTATGGGAACAGTCAGCAATTAACCCATTCCAACCGCAGGATTCCTATACATCTGTACTTTTTTCCATCTACAACAAATCTCTTCGCCAAAAAGAGCAGATCTGGAGCAGATTTTGGTGTAGAGTGAAAAAAAAAGAGCGCACCAAGTAAACGTGCAACTCATGGTTTAAGTGGTTAATAACAGTTTTTCTGTCGCCCCACAATAACCACAGCTAAACGACTTTTTCATTATGAATTTCTAATCTAGAAATCATACGTCTAGCAGATGTAGGATGGCCCAAGGTAGGAGAGAACTTAATTGTAAAGAGTTATGATTAAGTCAGTAGAAATAAAAGCCTAAACAGATCTTTAGTGTTAATTAACCCGTAAGGGTCCATTTGGTTCCATTTGTGTTAAATTAACACAGAGGATTTGACTGTGAAAATGCCAGCAGGATAGCTTAGGATGCGGACTCTTCCTGAACATCAATGCAAGTATGCATGTATAAAAATCTAAATGTTCTACCCAAGTGGAATTAACCGCAAAGCAAGATACCCTGCAGCAAAAATAGCATGTTCCCCTGTTTACCATAAAGAATGTGTATATGTCTGTTTGTAAGGTCATACACGTGCATTTGGAATGGACGGGTATAGGCTTGTCGTGAGTGACCGGGTCAGAAATAGTCTGTGTTTTTGAATGATGTTGAGATGTCAACCTTCCCTGCCGTTCAGATGGTGATGTAGTGCTGTCTGAGCTTGGCCCCAAGGAACTCGTGGGTTAAGTTGTGCCTCGTGATTATTCCGACGATCTGAAAGAAACAGAGACAAGAGTTACAGGTGGCGTTACCATTATTTAATTAATTACCACAATATGCTGTTTTGATAAGGAGGCCTGCATTTTACTTGCACTATGACCAAGTACTACTCCTAAGTACTACTTTTAAGTACTACTGACCTCTCCTACGGCATTGACCACAGGCAGATGCCGTAGGCCCATGGTTCTGAAGAGGTTAAACACCTGGGACACATGTGTGTTGGGGGACACTGTGTAGGGACACGGGTTCATGTAGGGGGTCACGTCCTGCACAAAGAATGATGACAACATGCAGGATTTAGAACAGCAAAATGAAAATGAATGTCAGCAATAGATGCAATGGCATTTCTGACTGAAAGATGCTTTAGTTGTTGATGATGTTCAAATGAAAGGCTTAGGATTGTTGTAGACTAAATAATTTATTGGGTTGACTAACAGTCAAGGAATTTATAGACCAACCAATTAGTTAAATCTCACACTGCATTATTCATTTTTTCAGGAAATCCCCACAGTATGGAGAACAAATATATATCACCAAACCAATCAGCTAATCAATTAATCGACTATGAGGTGGCGGCCCTAAAAAGGTTTCATCCTACTCTAATCCCAGCAGTGCATACATAAATCCAATCCATCTCTAAAATTCATCCCCGTCTATCCATGTTTTACTTCTTCATTACGTCTTTATTTACTCAAATCAGTCTTGTGAATAGAGGGGAGATAACAGGGCAATAAAGATGATATTTTGTATCATTTTCTCTTTGCAGTTGAAAGATACAATGGCCCGGATTCATAAAGGGATTTACGACCATATTTTGTACGTACCGGCATTTAGGACAAATCCTACACCTGCAGTCGGATTCATAAAAGTTTTTTGTTCTGTGTTTTGTGCGTCAGGTGCGTACGTTCTCAGGTCAGCCCCGAGGCTGTCTTACCAGGGCTGAAATGTGCATATGTCTTTAGAATGCTTTATTCTTCATGCCAAAATCAATTACAACAGTGGCAAACCTCAAATAAAATATATATGTGCCCAACATTTGTCAACACATATATATAAAAGATAAAAAATAAATGTCAAACGATGTATTGCTTGTAGCCTATGCATAATATAGACATGATGTAGATTCCACCGCTTTTTATTTATTTTCTAGGCTATGAGTTGCATTTAGAGCTGTGTTTGCCAGCGGGTCATCTCAGCGTGTGTCACGTAATAATGAAAATAGGCTATGATGCCTTAATGAAACTGCGGAGGGACTGACTTGCATCAGTGTCCGTGCCGCGGTATTAATTTGTAAAGCCGACTGTAGGCTACTGTATATTGATCACATGAACGCCACACACAACAGCCTAATAAATATTACCATCTGATGAGGAAACTAAAGTGGATGAAAGCTCTGTCCAGAAGATGATCCATTCCCCATTCCGACGTAGGACAGTGATATCCAAAATTAACTAATTTAATCAATAAGCTCAGGTCCATAATCGGATAGAAGCGTTCACTTGTATGCCCTGGATTTATTTTCAACATCATCTTTGTACCTCGGTAAAGGTGCGCTATGTTCATTAGAAAAGGCTCGCTTATATAATATCCTTTCCACGTTTTATTAGCCTTTTATTTGGTAATGGGGTTAAACCTTGTAAACTTCTTTATTCTCATTACACATGAAAGCATTTATTATGTGATCCGCTTCCAGACAGAACAGTACGTTGTCAAGGCGATGCGACACCGCATCTGTTAGCTTTGGACGAGGCGGAGTTGAACTTCAAACTTTCATCAGCGTTGCCAGATGTTGTGAGAGAAATAAGCAACCAGGTCTAGGAAAACAAGCCCAAAAGAAGCAACTGGCACTTAGGCCATTATAAGCACTGTAATTAAACCGTTGTGAGCTTGTAGATCTGCTATTTAAAAAAAAAATCTTGTAATAAAATGTGGAATATTTGGAATATTTTTTAAACATTCTAACAACACAAATCTGCCTCCAGCTGGCACAAAACATGTTCAGATGGGGCTTATAGGGATAAATTAGCATACATATTAACTTGGGGGTCCATGACATAAAAATATTTGAGAACCACCTGTTAAAACAATTGAACAATTGTGAAGCAAGCCCAAATAACCAACTACACTTTAGAAACAAGCCCAAAAAACCGCACCCCACAGCTACCAATATTTACAAGCAACTTTACAGAAAAATAAGCCCAAATTCGCTTATAATAAGCGGACATGGCAACGCTGTTTAGCACGGTTCAGCACGGTGACGTTAAAGTTGGATGCTGTTGGACGCAGCCTTCCAGAGTAAATCATCACACCTGGTCATACGCACTGGTTGTACGCACGTCTCTGTGATATACGAACCCCTTTGGGAATTGCACGTCCGTTTGTGACTACCAAAATACGACCGGCCTTTACGAACTTTATTTACCCCATATTTACGACCCTCATTATGAATCGGGGCCATGATTACATAAATAATGGAAATTGGCGGAAACCTTGTGTAGCCCTGTGTTTCAATTAATCCAATGCAATTATTTTTTAGTCAAAAGCTCTTGTAAATACTTTATTGGTTAAATATTTATAGAATGCATAGACAGACTAAACCACTTTCAAATCGGTCGCACCTATTTTGGAGAGTTCATTAGAGGCAAATCCTTCACATTTGTCAATGCAACGCATTGACAACTTGTAGATACATTATTTTCACGCTACACTGTCATACAACAGAGTTTAGAATAGGACATTAATTTAAGGAAAAAACTACATAAAAATAAATAAATATGGAGATCAAAAGTTTCTGCCCAACAGTAATAATCCATTAAATTAAAATCTATCTTGTTGCTAACCCTACATCAGGAAGAGATGGACCGTACCACTATCATATTGCTAGCCCTATGTCAGAGTGAGATGGACTGTACCACTTCCAAGTTGCTAGCCCAAAGTCAGTGTGAGATAACTGTACCACTATCATGCGGGGGTTGAGGGAGGCCAGGTCCAAGTCATGGATGTCGGGGTAGCGTGGATAATCTTCTGTCATCTCTGCGTAGGACAATCTGGGCTGAGTGGCGCTCTGTGTTGGGAGACAGAGACATAAACAATATAAATGCTTTCCAAATACACCCAATCCACTTTCCTGAGGTGTTTCTTAGCCTGTGTGCGTGTGCGTGTGCGTGTGAGACTGACCGACTGGTTCTCAGCATAGCAGACCCCTCGTACGAGCAGGTTGACCAGCTGGGAGCGCAGGATGAGGCCGTGGAAGGTGAGCGGTCTGAAGCGTTCTTCCAGGGTCCAGTCCTCACTGGGGGACTGGTCTGGGTACAGGTTGGGGTAGGGCGCATGTCTGGAAAACACAATGTTGATTATAATACAGGATGCAGGACAAACAAGTGAAACGGGCAGAAATTAAAAAAGACAATGAACAGACAAAATTGGAACTGGAACATTATAATACAGGATGCAGGACAAACAAGTGGAACTGGAAGTAATTAAACAAGACAATGAACAGACAAAATTGGAACTGGAAAATTGGAAAATGGGTTCTCTCTCCTATCTGGTTGAAATTGGTAACCCACCTAAAACTGTATTTTATGTTTACTAAAGAGCTGGAGAGACAGGGAGACCCCTGTTACTGAACAAACACGGAATATAGAGCTCATTTTAATGAAATCTTTTTGTTTTAATCAAAAAATATCACTAAGTAAGTAAGTAGCCTTGGGGACCAACGGTGCTAAGGGTTTTGCCGTGTACAGTACCTTCTGTCCAACATCTGCTGAAGCATATCCTCGCCCTCCTCGGCGGGCGCCGCTACGGGGCCCATCTCGTCGCACACGTTCCTCAGCTCACTGGACGGGTAGGACTTCATGGACTGAGAGCGCCTCCGCTGTTCCCCCGCCCGCGTCAATACGCTCGACTTCTGTGATAGAAAGAGACAGTAGAGACGCTAAATCACAGAGACTAGAAAATAACATGCACATGAAAGAACAGACATTACTGTTGTGCAGACAACGGCTGTGTATGAAATCATTCACTTTTTCCTCCACTGCCTCTGTGTCTATGTAGAGGACTATAGTGAACTCACTGGTGAAATGAAGGAAAAAAACACCTTTGGGCACACTACTCCGGTCGCCTTTCACTACATCAGTGCTGTCACACAAAACATGGCAGATAATAAATAACAAGATAACAAGTATTTTTGTGCTAAATACGTATTTAGTGCTTGATTAGTGACCATCGGGTCACACCATACTGTTCACTATGCATTGTGGCCTTTACTAGTCTCTAATTAGACAGCTAGAGTAAAAAGGAGTAATCGCCAGGGCTAGAATGAGCCCTTCTAAACATGGGCTTCTGACTCCCTCTGCTGGTGATAGTTTGCAAATACTTCCGCTCCAAAGAGACAGTATATGGAGCCTGTGTAACCCTGGCTATAACCATCATCATACCATCTAAAAGTCCATGTTGTCATCTCAAACCCTATCCAAATATAATCCCTGTTGCAAAACCATCCAATCAGAGTGTATTCCTGCGACAAGGAAATGAGGATGCAGACAGGACTGCCAAATCAAGATCACTGAACAGCAACGCGACAGTTAACAGGATATCCTGGATACCAGAATATCCAATCTCCTCATATCAGCACTAAAACACTTATCCTTAGTACTGTTAACCTGCTAGTGCAGCGATTTCCAACCTGTGGGCCATATAGGTTTTGCAAATGGGCCCCAAAATAATTTGCAAAACACTACAATTTTAATCAGAATATAACATTAATGTTAAAGGGATTGTAGGCAACATTAAGCCTAAATTTGAAAAATACCTCTATATATATATTTTGCATTTTTTCCCCTCTATCAGCCACTATATAATGATGCTGGGGTGTTTTCCTGCATTGAAAAACACTCCTCTTTCTGAAATCCGTATTTTCCCTACTATTTAGGTTACACATCCGGGTATCCGGTCCGTAAATTCACGCACGCATGTGCGCATCCGTGCGCGTCCGTGCCCGTGTGAACTTTTTACTTTCGGTTTGAAAACGCTCTCAAACTTCGTTTTGGAGGCACATAATTTACTTTTCAGATAGCGTTTGGATAGAATTTAGCTGTTTAACTTCATATATGTGGTCAATTTGTCATGAAAGAGCCTATTTAAAAATAAAAATTCTGAGAACCGGCAGGGGTGGGCAGTTCCTTGAATTGTATCCGAATAAAGCAACCCATATTCGGCATGGCCCGTTTAGAAGCCTCCTTAACTCTATGGAAGTCCTCCCTGCGACACCCCCTGGTGGTCGGGGAAACGAACTGCAGGAGTTTTTTTCTTTGTTTATCTCTGAATCGCCTACAATCCCTTTTAATAATTCATGTTTAAAAAAATGACATGGTGGTTTTTTTCTTTTAAACATTTAGTTTTTTTTATTTTAATAAACATGCTCTGAAAATGCACACAGTCCACCCATCTGACTACTTAACATGGCACTTAACACGGCATCTGACCACTTAACGAGTGGTTAGATGGGTGGACCCGACCGCGAACACTTTTGAAATTTCCAAGTGGCCCCCATTAGCGAAAAGTGTGCTAGTGCATTAGCTGAATAACTTGACCTTGTGTCTCAAATAGGAAGGGGGTGTGTGTACAGTAAATGTCAACCAGCAACAGGTGCTACGGTTACCTTGAAGCGGATGTTGTTGCTGACCAGGATATTGCCCTTCATGAAGTCTTTCTCGTTGAGCCGGTTCTCCGTGACCACGGGGAAGGCGTGGTAGACGGTGGTACGCAGGATGCTCACCAGAGACTGGATCCGCGTGTGGGGGTACACGTAGGTCAGGTTGGGCTCCATGATGTCACTGGCGGTCATCCTGGAGCGGGACGAGAGAGAGGACACAGCTCAGTGAATAGAAGAACAGCGTTCGACATGCACAAGCAAAGCTTGGTGTTCATTTAAACCTGAGGCGGATTCTACAAATGCCTTCTAAAATCAGAAGATCTCACTCTTTCAAGATTTTTCTAAAATGTTAAAAAAATAGCAGATGTACGAGCTCGCAGCAAGGCACAAAGTGACGCGCTGTGAGCTTGTACATCTGCGTATTCTGGGCATGCCATAAAAGTCAAATATTAGGCGAATATTTGGCAAAAACAAGTGAACATCCATTGGGATACCCAAATGTTTTTGGCCACGGACCCCCATCTGAAAATATTTTGTGCCAGGGACCCCCTGATTAGATTTCTTTGAAAGTAGAAGATCTACAACAGCTTGTAGATCGCCTATTTCAAAAAGCCGATGTACTGTATATTAGGGTTACAGTGGTTACATTTAGCTGGGGACCCCCTGGAACCCCCTAAAAAAATCACTGTGTTACTCTGACCCATAAATCTTACTTGTCCATCTCAGGCTCTGTCTCCCACTCCAGCACAGGAACTCCTTTCAGTACTATGTGGATGTCATAGATGCCTTTGTTGAAGAAGTCTCCTGTCCATTTGGCCACCTGAGAATCAGCATAACAACCATATTGTCTGATTCATAGTTGCGCACAGGTGTCAGGCACTGAAAATAGCAGATCTACAAGATCACAACGCAGTGCGACTCAACTCAACACATAACACATTATCCTACTATTACTTTACTATATGAAATTGAGTTTTTGCTTAATTTAACATATATGTTAAATGAAGCAAAAACTGAGACAATGACTGGTATATAGTACAGCATGTAGGTTTGGTATGTTGAAACGGTTAACCATGTAATGTACACTTTTAAAAAAAGAATAAAGAGAAATCATATACATTATAAAAATATTGTTAATTGTTACAAGATTCTAGCAGTGTTACACACTGTTCTGTTTTTCAATGTGACGTCAGCAGATCTCAGACTGGATTTAACACACTAATTAGTTCTCCATAGGGATGTTAACAATTAATCAACCATCAATTAATTGCTAATAAGAATTTAATCGATTTCAGCCACTGCTGAAGACCCGAGGCTGATCAGCTCTTTTCGCCACACGACACCGCCGTACAAGGAAGTAAATAGGGCTTAAGTGGTTAAACTAACTCTTGAGGTTGGGTTGGCCAATCAGTGAAGCCGAGGCTGCTTGTCTCCCTATATGACACAGCTGCTGTGTAACCGCTAACACTCCAAGTGTAAGTCTACAAAATAAAAAGCCTTAATAGCATGCAAGTGACCATGAAATATGGTGGAGAGTACATTTTTACCAACATACCATCAGTGTTATCATGATGGGCAATCCGTATGTGATCTCATTGGTTGACTCGATGAGGATGACAGTCAGGCTGATGGTCATCCTGACCACGCCCCCAAGGAAGGCGGCTGCTCCAATCAGAGCGAAGGTCCCAGAGTAGATGTCCAGGCCAAGTTTTCTAAACATTTGACAGAAACAGTATTGAGACAATCTTAGCAATAGACATTAAGTCATTGAACATGAAAAAAAAAGATGGTTAGTTATAAACTTGCCTTTTCCTTTAGCTGATTACAGTATATTCACCATGTGCTGTTCAGTTTGGCTGCTTTTATAGATATTTTATGTGTTCAAATTTGTTATCATTATATCTATCTACCCCACGCTTTTATGCATTTTATTAATTTGCGTTTTATGTAATAGCTATGTAAAGCTCCTTGTTTTTATGCTTAAGTCAGGGGTGGTTAAGGGTAAGTTAAGGTAATTGGAACACATGTTTTGAAGCCCTTTCCGTTACTTTCAACCTGGCATCCCCGTTTTTGGTCAGTAAAGGCAAAACTTTTCAAAAACTTTCAAAAATGACAAAAAATAGATGTAGATCAGCTAGTTTTGCTATTCATCATACAGCAAAGTATACAGGGCTTAAAGCCAGTCAATAGAGTCAATAGAGCACGCCTGCTCACCCAGGGGAGATATAGAATTTTCAGGCAGTACTACTTGTCAACCATTAGTGGTCCAGACCACTATGTAAATGTCCCAATACAAGAGCAAGGAGACCAAATACAACATTGTAGCAGCATACTCTACCATACACCAAAAAAGGTGTAGCTTTAAGTGGTTAATCTCCAACCTGATGGGCAGATTTGAAAAGTAGCTTGTAGTGCCACGTAAAAACGAAATCACACGGCCTAATAATTCCTAATAATCTGTAACCACACAGTATTACGTATTATTTTGTTTCTAATCCCCATAATTTGTGTCTGCTAAGCAAAGTATAGTAAATGTTTTTTCATATTTTTTTTAAATTGCACTGGTAGATTGCACAGTGAGAATGCAGAATGTTGTGTCTCTCACAGTTATTAAGCATAGCTGTGGAATGACCAGTGCTAACAATGGTTACTTGCAGCTGAGTGGCGCTCAAAAGCCTGCGGGACAGCGGCAGAGGCCGGCTGTGGAAGTGGGTCAGAGAGACAACCATCAAGTGAGAAAGTTGTCTGTGCAGCAAATTCCACAGTGAGAGGAAGTAACTGGTGGTGGTTCATTTTGGAAAAGCATACATACATTCATTTAGTTGTTGAGAGACCCTTGCAGGTCCATTTTGGACTTTTACCGGATCATTACTGTGTAGGGATAGTTCAAATATATACTATACATATTTTTACAGTAGGCTACAACTTATTTTTAGATGTGTAATTGAGAGATTCAGTGATTATTAGACTATTATTGAATTATGAAAGTAATGAATAACAGAATGATCAGTTCAGCTACAGTATGTATATGGTATCAGGAATGATCATTGCCTTGGTTTTCCCACACAAACATCAAACGGTTTAAATGGTGCTCATGGATGGTCTATTAGACCAGCAACTGGACATACCTAATACTTAATTTATACTGACTCTGTATGCCAAAATTAGCTGATCTATACAATGGCACGCTACACTGTAATATGACGAATAGAGAAAATACCAGATCTACAATCCATCGGAACGCATTTTGAGCTTGCAGATCTGCCATTGTCGGGAAATGTTAGCCTGTTATGGCACGCCCAGAATAGGGACGCTAAGGACGCTCATGTGGTTAAGAAGACACTACACTTACATCTTTGGAACAGCACAGGCACACTGTAATCTGTCTTTTATGACATTTTCACATTCGTCGATGGGTAACAAGGATACTTGTAAAGAGAGTTGAGCATTCTCAGAACACTGCTCTTACATTTTGAGGAGGTTGGCTACAAGGCGTCCGAAGGCAGCGCCACAGAGCAGTGCAGGAACAAAGAGGCCACTGGGTACTGACGTGCCGTAGGTCCAGCAGGCCAACAGGAAGTAAAGCACGAAGAATATCGTCAGAGTCACCGGGCTGAACGTACCTACGGTACATGGAAAAGTGGGGTTGCACAAGCTTTAGGGACTCGTTATGACAGTTTTTGACAACATAAATATTCTCATCATACCATTCTGCAACTGTTAATGCCGTTTTACATCCAAATCTACGTGAATCGATTTGTTCAAAGCCTTTTCTGGGTTTCTGGGAGTACATCAGATATAGTTTGTGATTTTTTTTAAATGGCAACGTGGGAGACTTTCAAATCATGTAGATCAGCGGTTCTCAAAGTGGGGTCTACCGTCTGGGGACCCCCAGGGGTTCTTGCAGCGGTTCTAAGGGGTGCCTATCAAAATTAGTTTGAATTTTATACTTTGGAATCATTTCGATTAATTTTTTTTTAAACATTTTTAACACAAATCTTCTCTTTTGGGGGTCCCTGGCACAAAATATTTTGCAGCCACATACATATCAATTTGGGTGTCCTTGACATGAGAGTGTTGACAGAAGACATGTCTTGCTCCAATGGTGAAAATAGGACCCATATAATGACAGTCTCTGGGATGCATTGCAATCCCATGTTTCTCTTGTTGATCTATCTCACCTTGCTGGTGGAAGAGCTGGTAAATGGCTGCCTCCTGGGGGTTGAAGAACAGCGTGGCCATGTCATTGTACGTCTGGTTGGAGCAGAAGAACTGTCGGGTGGTGGCGTTTATCTCCTCACTGCCACGCACCTGAAAACAACACACAATACAACTTCCATAGGTTACGTACAGTGTACACTTGATTGATACTTTACCATGCTGATGTCATTTGGTTGACAGACATTCAAAATGTGATACTGCTGCATACAGCAAAATACAGTTGGTTTTAACTCTGACTGAGTTAAATTAAGACTTTAACTCTTTGACTGCCAGAGTATTTTCATAAAGTACTCCCCCATTGCCAGCAATTTTCGAGTTTTTTTTATTTTTATATTTTGAAAATTTTCATGAAAATAATTGATCAGACTGTTTTATAAAGACGCAGCACAAATCCGCCACTAGAGAGCAGCACATGACAGCCTGATCAGCTCCTGGGGTCACTGTTACCCTTCTTGAGCGATTAGACAGGGAAAAACATGAAAACGGAAGTGACGTCGTCCCAGATTGTTTTGATCGCCAAAATTACGATGTGATACACGACGGCGATGACTGATCGTCACCCAGACCATAGATTATAGAAGAGAATCTGTCCGTTTGTCTGTCATACCGTGTGAAAAACCGTTTGTTTACCTATTCTTGACGAAAATGACTGGGGGAAAATAATCAAAAACCGGAAACGGAACCCAGGACATGAAACCGGATGCAGATATGGGTGAAGTAAGTGGAACTCGAGAATAACATTGGATTTTAAGCAGCATAGCGCGATCAGAGATTAAACAATGAACGCAAATCCAACGCGTCAAACGCGTCAATGGCGTGGGTGGATTAAGTAGTAATTGACGCGTTTTCGAGTCAATGGCGTTTATAGAGTTAATTTACTGTGGGGTAGTGTTTCTCAGCTATGGTGAAAAAGTTTGGGAACTCAAACCCTGCATTAGGATGAAGGGGTCACAATAAGAACGAACTCCTGCAGTGCTTTCTATAACCACAGGATGCTGGATGGCGCTAATGAGCAGGTAGGCTGTAGTAGAGAAAGGGGTCGTACCTGCAGTGTGGTGTTGTGTGGGGTGGCGGTGGACAGATCACGACATTCACCCAACGTCATGGACGACACAAATATCACCACCGTTGTCACCATGGTAACCAACAGGCTTTCCAATACTCTGGAAAATAAAATCATGGTACTGTATTATAGATAAGTCAAATTAAGTCCTCAACTAATTGTAGATTCTGTATGTCCAATGATGACAAACGATGCACTTGACGTCATTGGGTGATATAGGATATTTTCACCACATCCCCCCCACAATGGGATTAGTTTCAACTTTGGAGAAGCTTCCCTTTAACAAAAATAAAGAAAAAGGTATACATTCATATATTTCAAAGTTTAGATTATAATATTTGTATATAAAAGACACTTGACAAATAAAATAAAACTACTACTACACAATTGCTAGCGTCATTTCGATGGCTAAAGCCATTTTAACAAAACCGATCTGTGTAATTAATCTCTGACTTTAACTGCTCTCATTGCACAAATCCTGAGAGATAATTTATCTCTGAAGAGAAGATCTAGACGACTAGATATGATAACATCACACCACGTAAAGCTTTATGGAAACAGGATGAACACACCTTTGACATTCAAATACTATTAACTCACAGAGTGCCAGAATTATTTCTGGCTATGTTGTCCCAGTGCCAGAGATTTTTTCAAAGTAAAAAAAAAGTGCTTAGGAAGCGAGATACAGCCTTTTTCAGTTATAAGTTAAACAAGGAGTGGATGGAGCTGCAAATCTTCAGATAATGATATCTTGGGTTCTGATTATTTTTTTTCAAAAACACGTCAAACACGTCATTGGCACGTTGCGCCATAGCGGTAAAACATGTGAAACACGTCAATGGCACTCAATGAGTTAAGCCTGATTTATACTTTGTCGTATGGCGGAGCTCACAAATGAACTTTGAATGTTGCCAATTTTCTTGCGTGCGACACCGGTGTACGGCAAAGTGTAAATCTGGCTTTAGCGAGGTGAGACATGTGCATGTGTGTGCGTCTAATACCTGATTTATAAAGTTGTTGTGCGCTCCGTGTCGCGCACCGCAAATATCTGATATACAAGTTCACAACTTATCGCGCTGCGATCAGCTATTCCGGTGTGCGACCGAGCAACTAAGTAAATCACCCGTACTTACCTGATGAACTTGGCTTTAGGGTGGATGTGCTTCATGCGATACTTGGAGAGTCTCCTGTTGATGCAGTTGAAGAACGCTCCCAGCAGGCCTCCCACCACGCCCATTAACACAAAGAAAGCAAGGTCCACTACCGTCCACAGGTGGCAGTTCTTATCCCCTTCTGTACACTAAGGATGAATTGGCAATAAGGATAATATCTATATTTTACTTTTTTTGTTTTGTTTACAAATTGCTACTAAAGTCAATGAAAACCATGCAAGTAAAAGCATAACAACATGGAAGGATCGGCAAGTGAATGAAACAAGAATCAAAAATAATAATTTGGATGATCTTTTGAATACATGTGACATGACTTATGACGAACATAACAGATATTGTATAATGCTGCTATAATTTGTATTATGCTGCTATTTGGGAAAGTAAATGTAAATTGTAATAATAATAATACCTGGAATTTATATAGCGCTTTTCTGAGTACTCAAAGTCGCTTAACAATGCTAAACTAAGTGGAACACAATCAAAACAAAACAACTTTAATAAGAAAAAAACAGAGAATAAAAAGTTAAAAGGCTGCAGAAGGCCAGGGAATAAAACAAAAGTTGAGACTAGACAATGACGTGATGATGGCAGTATCTATGGTCCAAAGTTTAAGCTACTAGTGTAGATTGCTCCAGTCTGGGGGTCCTACTGGCACATGTGCACACAAATACATATTTTTTAGTTGTGACCCGGAGCCGTAAACTCACGTACATTACACACACAAACAGTAAAAACTTACCTTAAACTCTCCGAAGTTGAGCAGGCCAGGCAGCTGGAAGGACCCCCACTTGTTGTAGTAGATGCCAGAGCGAAAGAAATTTAGGGTGAATGTGGCAGACATTGAACAGAAGAGCTGGGGAAGAGAAACACCACCGATTAGGACTATTACACAGTACACTCTGCTTTAGACTAGAGAAAACAGAAAAGCACTTATATGCATGACAATATCAACAGAGGGAGAATCCCCAGACATTCTACATGACATGAATCATGGTTTTGGTCCTGCATGCTGAGATACAACATAAAAGGCCAACACACAACTTTTATCTTTTGATGTGATACCCGTTTCTCTCCACTGCTGTGCTGCTGACATGTCCCCAGCACACCTCATTCACGAAACATGCTTATTATCATATCTGTTTTCTTAAAGTGTGATGCTTACCATCTTGATTAACGCGAACCATTTACAGCAAATTGTTTATTGGATGTTACAACAAATTAATTACTTAATCCGCTTAATTAAAGTCTTTCATCAGCACAAAATGTTTATGTTGAAATACAACAGAATAAACTGTACATAATACATAGGAAACAGTCATCAAGAGAGTATTAATTGATGTCTTTTGATAGCAGGGACCTGTTCAAATGACTCAATATTGATGAACTGCATGGCCTGTTTCTCAACTTCTCAACTGTAATCAGAAACGGTGTTATCAGGAATCAACAAATTTGTTACAGTCGTACACTCCTAGAGTTACAAATGGGTAAATCAACACCGATTTTACAGTGTATGCATGCTACAGAATGATAGCCATTACACTTAATACAGTACTTATAGCATTAGTTTGGGGACATTGTGAATTTAAGGGGTGACTATACATACCACTTTCCAGGTGAGGGCCTGGTTCCAGAATGAGGAGCCCTCCTCCAGACTGAACAGAGTGCCCCCTATGGGAGCCCCGAAGGCAGCCGCCACCCCGGCAGCAGCCCCGGCTGACACAAAGTCCCGCTTGTCCCTGGAAAAAAGATGAAATGCTACATGAGGGGCATTCGGTACAGGAAAAGGCATTTTCTCTAGCGCCAACCGTAGGGGGGGTGTGTGTGTGTGTGTGTGTGTGTGTGTGTGTGTGTGTGTGTGTGTGTGTGTGTGTGTGTGTGTGTGTGTGTGTGTGTGTGTGTGTGTGTGTGTGTGTGTGTGTGTGTGTGTGTGTGTGTGTGTGTGTGTGTGTGTGTCACACCTGTCACTGCGGAAGTAGGGAAAGTCAAATTTGATCTTCTTAAAAGTGATGCTCTGAAACTGAGTGAGAGAGATAACTGGTCAGTGGGTGCACTTTAGACACACAATGTCTTTATGACACCACAATGTCTTTATGACTCATCTCAGAGGGACGCTGTCCATTTGCATCAAACACTAGGTGTTATCACGCTAGGTTGTTCCAAGTTAAATAAAGAAATGAAACGGTGGAACCTAAGATATGTGGTTTCCAGTATACTATGAGTGTGTGTATATACTCTGTACCTGGGGGAGGCCAGCTCCCACGATGGCCCCACCGTGGATCATTGGGCCCTCCTTCCCGACAAACATACCTGGCAAATCACATTGAGTCAGATGTACAGTCATCACTGTCAGTGATTCATCACAAGTACAAGACATTTAGATGGGTCACACCATCCGTTTCTTTGTCAATGCCACATGATCAGTGTCCTGGCAACAGCCGACTTGCTCCCCTGCTCTACACCGCCTGGTTTATTAGTATTCTCTTGTTATGTGGTTTTATGATGTTTTTCCTTTTTATATGCAGTCAATGATGACCCAATGTACTAGATAATGCAATGGTTCCTTATCCAAAATGTTCTTAGACTGTGACCCCATTCACTGAAACCACTGGTTGAGAACATAGTATGTCAGAAAACATGGAGAAGCATTATCAAATCACAGAAGGTGATGACAAGAAATCGAGTGGTGGATCACATGCCTCCAGCAACAGCAAACAGGACCCCGATGGTCTTGCAGAGGAAGGTACGTAGCCGCACGATGCCGGGAATCTTCACTCCGTTCAGGTAGCTTTTGATCTCTGGGATTCCAGAGCCTGCAGCGACTGGCTGGAGAGATAAAAGGAAAAGCATGTACAGGTACAAGTGAAACCAGAATCGGCTATTGTTCTTCAGACAGCTTGAAACATTCTGTGAGCAGAATTATGACATGATCTAGTATAGCAGATTAACATGGCAGCTTGGACAGTCAAACACACAAAAGTAGTGCATTGTCATTAAGTAATTATAAAAATGATATGCCTGGCTGTGATCGTGTCTACTATGTGGTTCTCCAAATAAAGGGGAAGAGAGATGAAATATGTATTTTAGATTGCGGCCTGTGACCTAATATGAGTTTGATACCCCTAGTTTAATGTGATATGTACAGTGTGTTGATGACGTCATGCTTTTTTTTTTACTTCTAAATTTTTATCCCACGATTTTGTAACCCTATTTTTTACACCCAGTGCCAATTGTCTATGTAATCCTGGGCACTACCTTCCCTCTGCCAACCTAGGGAGGCCAGGGCCGAGCTCATGCCTCCTTCAATGCATGAGAGCCAACTGACCTTCTTGTCACCCGACAGGGGAGAGTTTCCCCGGTAGGACGTAGCGCGTGGAAGGAACACGTTATTCCAACCAGTTCCTTTCCCCTCCATCAGGCGCCCCGGCTGACCAGGGGGAGGCAGTATAGTGACCAGGATTACTGCATGTTTTTGTGAGGGTACCTACCCTAGGAGACACGGGGAGAACATGCAAACTCCACACAGAAAGGCCCTTTCGCCAACCCCACCTAGGGTATGGGCACTGATGACGCGGAGGAGAGAACACGCCCCCAGCGCCCACAGCGTCCCCTGCGGGAATCGAACCCAGGACCTTCTAGCTGTGAGGCGATGACGTCATGCTTAAGGCCAGAACTGTGGTGAATAATCAATGTAGCACCAGAACAAATTCCATCAGCCTTTGCTGTGGAGTGATGAAAGTATCTTAACCTTCTTAGTATGAATCTAGCAAAACTGGTTCTATCCAAGACATGGTTGCAGAGCCTGTTTTAATGGCCTAAAGAACACATGGCTAGATGGGTAACCCTTAAACCCCTTGTGTTCAAAAAGGCTCAACAGATGGGGTTGATGTGACTCTTTAAGATATTTTTTCATGGCGTCTCTGCAGGAGGATTGCCTGAGTTGTGTCTCGAGCTAATCTCACAAACTGCCATGATTCGATTTTTATATTTGTCCACAAACAAAGTGATAATGAATCAGTCTAAGAAATTGTATAAAATGTAGATAGGGACTAAGGGAGGATTTTCTACCATCTCTACAATATTTTAGGAAATGTTGGTGCCACTTATTATAAAGTATTTAGTGTGTAACTTCACATTCCAAAATGTATTTCTCTCTTTCTTTAATTTATCTAAGTTTTATAACAAGGCAGCCTTACCTCAACGAGGACGAGCACACTGGCTATGAAGACGAACATCATGTTGAAGGCCAGCAGCTCCAGGAGAGACAGAGCAAGGCAACCCTTCTCACTACATTCCTTTACAGCTACAACATTCTGGATAAGGTAGAACAACTCCCAACATAGTTTACCACAGCCTTGTAATAAAGAGTGGCAATATGGTGCGAGTGTTTAAATGCATGTTTTCAATGTTTGTTCATTTCCTGAGGTCATATTCATAATACAATATACTCTGTGTCTTCATGTTCCAACCACAAATATTCCTGTATTAGTAAATACAAGTTCTTAATATTACCATATAAAAGTAAGCTGATGGAAACAACTGATGAGTGAAATATATAATAGCACATCCCAAATAAATCATTTTGAAATTCCTCTCTCAGGACAAGTGCTTATTAAAGGTTACTATAAACAGAATAATGTTTACATGAGACAACTCAAAAGTTGACTACTTGTGTATTGTACACAACAGTGGGATTATTGATGTGCAGGTGAGCTCAGTTTTATATGTTCTGAAGCGTTCAGAAAGGATACAGTTTCCAACCAATGTGTATTTGACATGGGTGAAGAGGTGTACGAAGAAGTCCACAAACAAGCCCACCTGAAAAAATGAATATAACATTTTCTGTTTCTTTGCACTGGGAAAGGTTTGATTATACTGTATGATAATGCTTGATTTATACAGTCGGAGTTTACGTGTCGTACACTGAAAATAGCTGATTTACAAGCTCACAAGGTGTCATGCATACACAGTGTGAGCTTGTAGATCTGCTATTTTCAGTACACGACAGACATAAGTCATAAAGAGGCACTGGACCAAGTTTGGAAGCGCCAGACTCTATTTTGCAAAACAATTTCAGATGGCATGAACATTACGTACCAGACCGACGGTGACTCCAATAACAAACACCAGGATCCACCGTATGGCTTCATACTTCTGGGCTTTCTATTGACAGACAAGAAAAGGGAAATCTTTCATTTAAAAAAAAAGAAGTGAAATGGATATTATCCATCTATAAATTCCAGGAATCAATGTACTGTATGTCCTTCGCATTGTCATCCAATCAACTTAGCAGGAATATTGCTAAGGAGTGAAGACCAGTGTCGAGTGTGAAGTCGACCCGATGAGCGGTTCTTGAGAATGCAGCAAGCAGCCATACAGCGGTTCTTGGCACTGCAAGCAGTAGTTCAGGTGGCCAAACAATCGGCCTGCTCCGGCACGATTGGGAACGCACTCTGAATAGCCATGTCCCGAACGGGCATGCCCCCCGACACACGATGCAAGCACAACACCGGGATCCAAGCAATGGCCACATTTCGAATGAACACACCCCAAACGGCCACTGCACTAGCTCAAAACCATGACAGATGTTGCTGTAAATGTAATGACTGAATGGACCTACCTTATGGTTCATTCCCTCCAGGACCTCCGCAAACGGTTCATTGATGCAGCGGTCATAGTCAAGACTCTGTCGACCGAAGAAATAAAAAGGTTGAGTAAAATAAATTTGACAAAGAGTTCCAGTGCCAACTTGCTGATTGACGCATATGTATCCTGGTGCAGTAGGAAGTGACACAACAGGGTTCTTTCCCTATCTGCAATTGTCTCATCTGTTCCCATGAGCATAATGTAGCCAGCTTAGTTTGAAAACAGGTCTCCAACATAACAAACCAAAACTCTTCCTCTCATCCAAATAAATCACCTTTTGCACAATTATGCTTGTGGTCTTCAGGCAGGGCTACTCTTACATTTAGAAAAGAGGCATTATGTAAACATCCTGATCCAGCACCTGACCTTCCAGTCTCTCTCACCTCATAATCTTTCCTTGGCAGAATCTCCTCCTCCTCATCTTGGGTTTCGGCCAGTATTGCCTGCAAGAGGAGAATTTATGCTTTGACAGATACAGAAATACAAGACATACAGGAATACAGTTTACAGGAACCTAGAAATGAAACCAGGAAACAAAGTGCAGGCAGCATTGCCCAATATAAAATGTTGAAAATATTATAATATTGATCATCATCACAGTGTACTAAGCCAATGTATTTTTTACTTAAGGAGTTTTGACCCAAAGGAAACCCACCCCCACAAAGCCCCTACAGCCCCCATGAGACCCAGACCATCTGCCAATATCAGCATCATTATTTTCCCAGTCTGTGTGTCCTAGGTCAGGTGGTGATGCATTAAAACAGTATGGCTTTCAGGATAAGAGGGGTGCATAACTGCTTCAAATGTTGAAATGTATGGTAGTGAAATAATGTTATTATGGCCTCTGGGTACTGATTTGTCCATAATATCTGTGACCTGAATGAGCAATGCATGCAGGACATCTAGATTTTGTTAGGTCAAGCTGCACACATGGAGAGCTAGTCAGCGAGCACAACCCTACCAAACCAAAAAGCATGGAGAGCTCCGCAGAACCATGTTTGCACTATTCCATCATGAAATTGACACTACAGTTTTAAGCACAATGACATTACAGAGAGAGAGAGAGAGAGGGAGGGAGAGAAAGACAGACAACATACACAACAACAGGGTGGACCCAGCCTGAGAGCATACAAGCTCACAACTTAACTACTTTCCCCAAGATTTTCCAGCGCATTTTACTATGTTCATTTGGGTCTATGGCATCTCTCAGTTAGTTGCTTTTCTTACCAGTTCCTCGGGTGTGCGGGTCTCTCCCTCATTGCAGCAGCAGCGCTGACAGCAGAAAGTGTTTCCACAACACGCCATCTTCACTGTGTTCTCAGCATCATCTCTCTTCTTCCCACAGTCATGTCACGTGACCAGACACCGACGACGGGCAGCTTCACGCGCGTCAAACCTGCGTTATAATCACACATGCTATTCATCAAAAATGTGGAATGCCCTACCAAAAGGAAAGGAGTGTAAAACCCTACTCACTTTCAAAACTGCCCTAAAGATACACCTTCAGGAGGCTGCAATTCGAAAATGGCCCCTGTCCAAGTCTTAACCTCCCCCCTCCCCTTTAGTCAGGGGATATTAGCAGAATATTTTCCAATCTTGGAATAAATTCCTTACCCAAAACAATCTTCGCCAATGTGTTTGTAAAGGTGTCTAGTAACACATCTCACAAAGACTGAAATGCAGTCCCCCTAGGAGAATTTTTGACAGCTCCTTAAAGTTGGGGTACCCACCATAACCTTGGTTTAAAAAAAATCCAAAAAAAAATCAAAATGTAATTCTGTTTTAAGTAGCATGTGAGGGGTCAAACTAGGGTGTTTTTATGATTCTGAATCCATTGCAAGCATTTGTTTTGCACCAAAACCACTCCTTGGGCTAAAAACGGCCATAGCCATCCTTTTCCAGGTATACTTTTTGTGTAAAAAGACCATTGAGATTGGGCCGTTTTTAGCCCAAGGAGTTTTTTTGGTGCAAAACAAATGCTTGCGATGGATTCAGAATCATAAAAACACCCTAGTTTGACACCTCACATGCTACTCAAAACAGAATTAAATTTAGATTTTTTTGGGGGATTTTTTTAAACCAAGGTTATGGTGGGTACCCCAACTTTAAGGAGCTGTCAAAGATTCTCCTAGGGGGACTGCATTTCAGTCTTTGTTAGATGTGTTACTAGACACCTTTACAAACACATTGGTGAAGAAATGTTTTGGTAAGGAATTTATTCCAAGATTTTTTTAATATCCCCTGACTACCTTTTTTTCTTCTCTTGTACATATTTTTCACTCTTCATACCACCAGTAACCTGTAAGCTGATTGTATGACGTTCTGTATAGTAGTGTGTATATCCGTCTGTCACTTATATGTCATCATGATTTGTGTGCATGGGGATCTCATCTTAAACAAGCTCAGTGCTTAATGAGTCTTCCAGTTTAGTAGACCTTGTATTGTGAATTTGTACTTCCATGTACTGTTGTTCTCATGTCTTACTAAATAAAGTACATAAATCAATCAATCAATCAAACATCGTTTTATTTCACTTATTTGTTGAAGTGTTATGTGACATGCATGCTGGATGTACAATCACTCACATGCAGTTGTTTACACACAGTTTTTTTGAGGACTGTATAAAATGACAGGTGTTATGGGTACATTTTGAGCTGCTAGAGAGAAAGTAAATTGATATTCCTACGTCTCTCGTTTTACTGTCTATCTATGGTCTCTCGTCACGGTTGATTTGACTCCGGCTCCCACGAGGTGCATTCGCACTGTCATTGGCTATACTTGTTGGTTGTTAAGGAGACAGCTGAGCGTAGTGTACAATGACAACGTTTTTCCCCAGTGTTGTTGTTTCCAAGCTGCAAGTGTCGCATATTATCAGTGATAAGGTCGCAGGCCTGCCTTGGAAGAGAGTCTTGAGTCAGAGTTGAAGATACTTTGTAAGTCTTTAGCTGTAGAATACAACTCTCGTAGACGTATTTATGATTCTGACGTTTTCAATCTACGAGAGTTGTAGGGTTCACCCCCCATGGACACAGGGACTTCCAGCACTATACCCCGTAGACACTCCAAACATGTACAAATTGAAAATAAAGGTGCTTAGCCACACGTTCCAAATGTTAACTCTCGCTACGGGGTAGTAGTTTAATGTAATAATCCATATATTTCAATAAAGAAGTGTTTTAATGCCGTCTGTGGCCGAACACCATTTTTTCACCCTCGTTTACTTCCTCTTTACATTGAGTGTAATTCCGGGTTTCACCAGATGGGCGCGTCAGTACTGCCCATTGGGAACTTCCGACAGAATCGGCCACAGACGGCATTAAAACACTTTTTTATTGAAATATATGGATTATTACATTAAACTACTATCCCGTAGCGAGAGTTAACATTTGGGGCGTGGGGGTAAGCACCTTTATTTTCAATTTGTACATGTTTGGAGTGTCTACGGGGTATAGTGCTGAAAGTCCCTGTGTCCATGGGGGTGAACCCTACAACTCTCGTAGATTGAAAACGTCAGAATCATAAATACGTCTACGAGAGTTGTATTCTACAGCTAGTAAGTCTTTATTTGCAAGACAGCGATTACAGCAAGGTGTTTGTCCTTGGATCGAATGACACAGACAGTCGTATTGATTGATTGATTGATGTGATTTTGTGTGCTCTGTCTCAGACAGAGCACACAAAATCACATCAATCAATACAATTTATACCTTTCAGTCAAGAGATCATCCCTAACTTTCCAACTCCTCCCCTAGTTCTCATTTGACCAGTCACATTCAACCAAGCTGGAGGCTGGACAACCCAAAACTCAGCACTCCCAGTCAGTGGTTGAACCAATTTGCATTTACAGAGAATTACATTAACAGGGATAAACATTAAACCATATTTCCACATGAAACTTTGTAAACCATCTTACTCAACATGTTGTTAGCTTTTGAATGAATCCAATAACCTGTATACGTTAGTGATTGTAGACGTTGGTTCGATGAACTTCATTGAAGACATCAAATTGTGGCTTTGTGTGTGAGCAGTAGACAGACTGGCAACTTCTCAAGAAAGGAACTAGGATAATTGATATGATAATGAACTCAGAGATAACAATGATCTGGCCAAAAGGGTTCTTTCAACCCCCTATTTTTACTGTTCTACTGTAAATACCCAACAGGTGAAGAAGGCCCAGGATGCCCTGGCTAAACAATGGATCAAAAGGTTTCTAAGGTGGCAAAGAATGAAAGGCCAACAGATCTACAGAAACATATGGGAGAATAGACTTTGAATGTCTTCGCAGAACAAACTTGGTAACTATACTAAAATCAGTGTATTAGTGTCCTTCAGATACCACACAAGCATCAGCGGTGCAAATATAGCCTTGGATCAAGACTATCATAGAAGTATTATTATGATTTTTTTATCGATTTTGGATTTTTGACATATGCATACGAAAGTAAAAGTCAGACTCGATAAAGACTAATATACTCTTGATCCAGCCAAAGGGGAATACATTATTATTATTAACTTTCTATGTTTCAGGCGCACACAAGTATTTCTCAGACATGCTTATTGAATGTAACAACTTTTATTAATTTACTTAACGATAATGCGAGTGCTATAACCACTTAAGCCCTATTTTATGCTCAAGATATGAAGATACATCTGACTGACACTGTCTTAAGGCCAGTCCACACCAATGCAACTCCTTGCAACATGCTACTTGCGATTTAAAAGTATTTTATTGAATGTCCACAGCTTACAATAAATACAGTTTTACAAGTCGTAAGTCAAGGCTTGGCAAATAAATACATATTACTTAAATACAAGTTGCAACCATTATCCCCAATGGCAGTCGCAAGGACTCAGGAGTTGCATTGGTGTGGACTTAGCCCTAGAATGTCTGTGATGATCTTACATACATTTCATGTATTTCAATTTGTATGTAAGATCACAGACATTCAAGGGGCTATTGTGGACTGGCCTTAAAACTGTTTTGTTGCAAGGAGTTGCGTAGTAGTTGCATTGGTGCGGTCTGGCCTGTAGGCTAGCTCTCTAAACAACAGTCAGGAACCCACAACACAACCCCCTGGAACATTGTTGACAACAAATTAGCCAATCACAGTGGGACCGTATTCCCGGGCTCAGAGCCGTGTCGCCCAGGCTATGGGATACATGATACTCTGTGTGGTGCGGGAGTTCTTTTGAACAGTTTCACGCTCCTGTTTTGGGACCAGAGGAGGAGTGTCTATCGGGACACCGGGGCATATAAAAGACCCGTTAGCTACATGCTGGCCTCAAAGACTCCACAAAGCCGGGTAATTCACTCTGACAGAGCTTCCATCTCCATGTGCACGAACAGCGCGCATGCAGGACTACAGCCGAGCTAGTAGTGTAGGATTGCAAACTAACTGTATTTACTTTGGCATCCAATGTGGGTTGAGCTAAGCTAACTAGCCGAGCGGAGTTTTGTGTTGCCGAGTCCGACAGGACTTTTAGTTTATGAGCGATATCATGCGTTTTTTGATAAAGTGAGAGTGAGAGAGACAGACAGACAGACAGTCAGACAGACACAGAGAGAGGAGAGAAGCAACAGAGTGTACAGCGGACTAACGGGCAGACATACACAGAGAGATAAGACACAACAGAGTGAACAGCAGACAGACGTCTAGATAAAGTAATCATGAGGAGGGGAGAGGGGCAGTGACTTTAGTCACTATTGACTTTGCTTGCCTTGGTAAATGGAGGGTTTTCGATTCAAGTCCAGCATGGTCCACAGTATGGACTATGACGCGTGTGTGGACTGGTAGCAGGAGAGGTGCTGTTGAGCAAGGCACCAATCCCTTTAAACTGCTCCTGGACGGTTGACGCCTCTACTTGCAGCCCATCACTCCGTGTTTATTAGGCCATGTGCATGTCTGTGTTTTAGAAATAGTGTAAACTACATTTTCTCTATGGGGATTTATACACGTCTTATTATCAATGTTAATATGCTTTCTCTCTCCTTCCCAGTCAACAACAGAGGACACCATGGTGAATCAGGTGTTTAAAAGCGACTCCAGTGGGGCCAGCAGCAGTAACAGCGGGGACAGTTGCAGCTCCAATCAGAGTTCCCGGTGCTCCACCCCACTGCTGGACTCGGACCGCACGGACAGGCTGCGGGAAAAGATGCGCCGGAGGGCTGAGAGCGGAGACTTCTGGTTCTCCCTAGAGTTCTTCCCACCCAGAACTGCCAGTGGAGCCGTCAACCTTGTCTCAAGGCATGTTGCGTGTGTGTGTTGCCCCTGTATTCAGGCATGTCACACCTGTAACTGTGGACATTACAATATTATTAACGTGTGGTGTCTGATAAAGCTCTTCCATCGTCTATGTATGGTGTAACATACAGTACATAGAAGGGGGATGCATTTCCTTGGGATTTTACAACCGATCTAGCTATTTTCTGGAATTGGTCCATTATGACAGACCCTGAAAAATTAACAATGTCCAAGCAAGTGTCGCTTAACATTTCATATTAGACTCTTGGTTGTCTTGTTTCTAATTTTGGGAGAGATCAGACCATCCAAAGAAAACCTTGACTCAACTGCTTAGCAACAGTGCTTCATGCTGGGGTTTCCCCTTTTTTTCTCATTTTTTCTTTTACATCAAAGGATGTTCAAGAGGATTGTTGGATTCCGTGTGCATCCTCAGTGTATATTAGACTACTCGTCGTCGCCATGCAACGCCAGAAGGCCATTTCTTTTAAGTGTGCCGTTATTTTATTTCTAAAGATTCGACCGCATGGGCTCTGGAGGGCCCCTGTTCATCGACATCACTTGGCACCCAGCGGGAGATCCAGGCTCAGACAAGGAGACCTCGTCCATGATGATCGCCAGCACGTCTGTGAACTACTGCGGTCTAGAGACCGTGCTCCACATGACATGCTGCCAGCAGACCAAACAGAAGATCACTGGCTACCTGACCAAAGCCAAGCGCCTGGGCCTCAAAAACATCATGGCACTGAGAGGAGGTAGGGGGCACTGTTGGGGCTGTTTGAAGCCAGGACTTTTGGGGTTGAGCTTCGTCCATGAAAGGCAATACGTCTTGAAAGTGTTACCACTGTAATGTAATACTTGATTGGCCGTTGGCCACACAACTGCTACAGTTGTACAACTTAAGCCACACAAAAGCACAAACGATTACACTATTACAATAATTATATATTATGTATAATTCACTATTTGGGCCTTATATACCGGTAGGCTATTATGAATAGTTTTTTATTTATATTATTTTCAAGCGCATTGGCGTCTATATCTAGTGCTGTTGTGCAAAATTTGCTATAAATACGTTTAACTGGACTTTTAATTACTTTAGGGTTCCAGCGGCTTCATGTTTGCTTCTCAAGTTTGTGTACCTGTGTTTTTTGTCTAGTTTAATAAGATGAATATGTTCTCCCATCTCAATAGACCCAATTGGAACAGACTGGGAGGAGGAGGAAGGAGGTTTCAACTATGGCACAGACCTCGTCAAACACATCCGCTCTGAGTTCGATGACTACTTTGATGTCTGTGTTGCAGGTAGGCGTCTGTCTGTCATCGAGAGGCTTAGCCACCCCCTTGATGAAATACTGGGTGACAACAACTAATGCCGCCCTTTTATATTTTTGAGCCATTTCAGTACAATTTAAGTGGTGGGGTGTTTAGAAAGTTTAGTGAATTTGAAAGCCCATAATAACCGCGGTGTACAATGTGTGATTTGTGCCCAGGCTACCCAACGGGCCACCCTGACGCAGAAAGCTATGAGAGCGACCTCAGATACCTGAAGGAGAAGGTGGATGCCGGGGCTGACTTCATCGTCACACAGCTTTTTTTCTTGGCCGACACTTTCCTTAAGTTTGTACGAGACTGCAGGGCCATTGGCATCACATGTCCCATCATACCTGGAATATTCCCCATCCAGGTAACTTGAGTGGAAATACTAGACTTTACCTCAGCAAATAAGTGCATCTGTTTACAGCCATAGCTGAGTGGATAGAGAGGCCTTCAATCTTCTTGTATGGTAACAAGAAGATTGCCTTGTTCGACCCCCGTCTATGTGTCGAAGTATCCTTAAGCAACACACTTCTCCCTCAAGTGCTCCCTGAGCACCGTATTAATGGCACTTCCCCACTGCTACTAATAGTTTGGATGGGTTAAATGCAGAGGACAGTTTTCACATATGTACAAATGTAAAGTTACAAAGTCCCCCAAAACGGCCAAAGGGGAATAAATTATTATTATTAACTTTCTGTGTTTCAGGCACAGGCTTAAATTTAACAACTTGTATTACTTTACTTAACATTAATGCTCAAGATATGAAGATGTAATAAAGGCATCTTTTCAGATAGATATAGATAAGGATTCCTTTAGAAATAGTCTGGAAAGTGAGTTATTAAATCTTTTTGGATGCATCAAAACAAGAGCCTGGTTGGGAACCACCGTTCTAGAACTTAACAACATAATAATAATGCATACAATTTATATAGCGCTTTTCTACGTACTAAAAGTCGCTTTACAGAAAATAAATAAAAATAAAAACAAAAAAAAGATTATGATTAGGTAGGGAATGCCAGTCTGAAAAGGTGGGTTTTTAGTGTGGTTTTAAACGTGGCGAGGATGGGGGCACATACATTCCCATCTTGTCTGACCTATTATCATCGTATCATTGTTATATTTGAACATCTAATGGGATAAACCTGTCCCACACCAGGGTTACCAGTCTCTGCGTCAGCTCGTCAAACTGTCCAAGCTGGAGATTCCTGAGGAGATCACCAAGGTGATCGAGCCAATCAAAGATAACGACGCCGCCATCCGCAACTATGGTATCGACCAGGCAGTGGAAATGTGCCGCGTCCTGCTAAATAGTGGCGAAGTGCCTGGCCTCCACTTCTACACACTGAACCGCGAGGTGGCTACCATGGAGGTCCTCCGCAAGCTGGGCTTGTGGATAGAAGACCCCAGGTCAGTGTTCAGAGACTCAATTCTATTGTTTTGAAAGAGTCTTGAAATGAAATGCAGTATTTTTAGGACTAAATGTTCAAAGTAGAGATGGGGAAGGAGAGGCTCCTGGAATCACACATTCTATTGTTTATGCGTACTAGTCTGTCTCCATTCTGATGAGCTTATATTGTAATTTGCCAGACGTTCTCTTCCCTGGGCCACAAGTGCCAACCCCAAACGGAAGGTGGAGGACGTGCGTCCCATATTCTGGGCCTCCAGACCCAAGAGCTACATCTATAGAACCCAGGACTGGGACGACTTCCCCAACGGCAGATGGTAAATAAAAAAACGAACCGGTCATGATCCACATGGTATCCTCCCAGACCAATTAAGATATTGGGCCTGGGTACTCTGGAAAAATGTATATAATGGCACATGAACCTTGGTTTTGTCAATGGGTATCAAAATATCCACCTGTGTTGATACATTTCTTTCAGGGGCAACTCCTCGTCTCCAGCCTTCGGCGAGCTCAATGACTATTACCTGTTCTACCTGAAGAGCAAGTCATCTAAAGATGATCTACTGAAGATGTGGGGCGAGGAACTGACCAGTGAGGCCAGTGTCTATGAGGTGTTCACATCCTACATCACAAACCAGCCCAACCGCAACGGACACAAGGTACCTACAGCACACAAGCAGTCCTCTTCTCGTGTGGCAAATGACCAATTGTTTCTAGATTAATAATTTCCCTTGTTAGTTCTTGTGGCCATGTGTGTGTCTTAGAACAGGACTGTATTCAGAAAGCAAAGGTTTATGAACAATTAAAATGTTTTTTAGCATATAATCCATTTGATGCCATTGTTGAGAACTGTGGCTTCTTATCGCTAGGTGATGTGTTTGCCTTGGAATGACGAGCCCCTGGCCCAAGAAACGAACCTGCTGAAAGATGAATTGGAGAAGCTGAACCGGCGTGGAGTGCTCACCATTAACTCCCAGCCCAACATCAATGGCAAGCCTTCGTCAGACCCTGTAGTTGGCTGGGGACCTGCTGGAGGCTATGTTTTCCAGAAGGTAAGACCATTTTCTTCTACTTCACACAGTACAATACACTTTCCTTATTAATTGCCAATTAACTGGCTATCTGTTAATTGCTAATTTACCGTAGGACCTTCAGACAGACAGTACTATACAAGCTATTACGAACTGGTCATTCAAAATGCTGCACGGCCAGGACAATGTTTTGTAGCACTGCTTAGTAAACTTGATATATAATCAAGGTGGCCTTCTGTCTGTCAACTTCCGTCAGAGCTGAAATGTACAGTCGGAAGTGGAACATCTTGATGATTTTTTCTTTTTTGGCCACATTAACTAAAATAACAGATCTACAAGCTTGTAGATCAGCTATTTTCGCTATCATACGAAAAGGTATAGGTATCATACAACTAAGTATATAGGGTTTAAGTGCTTAAATATTAATGTCATTTTAATGTCATTTTTCCAAATGCAATAGTCCTACCTGGAATTCTTCACATCAAGTGAAAACGTGACTGCTCTCCTCCAAGTACTGAAGAAATATGAGCCTCGAGTCAACTACCAAATCGTCAACGTACATGTGAGTTCTGTGAAGAAATGTCACTTACATAATTTACCATAGGTGTGACTGGTTGAAAACTACCTTTGAAATGTATCCAGTTGATGTGGTAATTTCTGTTTTTTAGGGGCTTCTCTTGCTTATTTGTCGATTTCTGCAGTATGTTGAGCTAAATTCCATGAAGCATACTATACAAATAAAATATTATTATTAATCTGGTCTTTTTACATGTCTCTTCAGGGCCGTAATCTGACCAACGCTCATGAAATGCAGCCCAATGCTGTGACGTGGGGTATCTTCCCAGGCAAGGAAATTGTCCAGCCTACCGTAGTAGACCCTGTTAGCTTCATGTATTGGAAGGTGAGTCTTTGTGTGTTCCTACTTTGTCTGTGGTGGTCACTTGTTCTCTGGTATTTAGAGAAAAAGTTGAAGGGAGTGAATGCACGTTTCAAGATAAAATTGCCATTGGTTTAAAATGGCGGTGTTCTGTTTGTTTCATGCTGTGACCTGCATTCTGCATTGACATGAGGTCTGGACCCACTTGTATAATTCTTACATTAAAGACTGCGTCTCCCATCTCACCTTTTGGGTCTCAATCCACAGTTTGAGAAACGGCACTATAAATCATAGCCACGGTCTTTGGATGGGAGTTACAGTCCCACAAGAGCAATCGTCCTTCTGTAAAATCCTTATTTAAATACTGATAATGATTGACAATTAGTCATAAAGAATAGCCTACAATCTACAAATTTCCCTCTGACTTAATCACATGAACCCTAGCTAGAAAATGGCAGATCTACAAGCTATTTGTTAATTGGCATAGAATGAAGTATGTAGGGTTAAGTAGTGAATCTCTTTCCTCTCACCAGGACGAGGCCTTCGCTTTGTGGATCGAGCAGTGGGCTAAACTCTACGAAGACGAGTCGCCTTCACGGATGATCATTAAATACATCCACGACAACTACTTCCTGGTCAACCTAGTGGACAATGACTTCCCCCTGGACAACTGCCTATGGCAGGTCATTGATGACATGTTTGAACTGATTGACGCGCCCGTAGAGCACCATGACGAATGTGCCTACGACGAGGGAACTATCTCGGAATAATGTCAGATTTCAAGGCCCACCTGACTGCTGACAAGAAGTGGGAAAAGCGATGTGACTCTTGACTTGTTTGTTTTGTACTTTTGGTTGCTGCTATTGAGAGCCTACTGTAGGGCTCTTGACTCGAACACCGCAAGGTATTTTAAAATCTGGAGTATTCTTACTTCAGGATGTGAATTTGTTTTTTAAATACTTTTTATACAACTGTGTTTTGTTTTTTTATGTTTAGCTTTGTATTGGGCAACGAATGGAGAACATTTTAGCTAGACCAATCAAAGCATGAGGTTAACAGGATTTACACATTAAGTATTTGACCGCAAATTGGCATATATTTAGGTCACCATCACCAGTTCATCTTAATATGCTTTAGAATCAGGCATTATTAATAGGGAAATTAGCAAATATGCATGGGGCGTTTCACCAATAATACACAAACAGCTCTGTAAGATGTATTTTGTCATTAGCCACGCTATTGCCTGATTTCCATCATTTTCCTGAGCAGTATTTAGCATGCCATGGAATAAGTATTCTGTGATGACATCACTAGGAGCACTAACTTAAAACTGTTAATGCTGGAGACAACGGTTTATTATTTTGGGGATATTTGTGAACAATTATGTTAAAAATATATGTCTTTTAGAGAAATGCCTTATAAATTAAAAGGCATTATAGTGGAATGATGACTCAAATAGAATCCCCCAAAATGCATATTGGTAGGAAAGGTTTTGTATTTTAAGTTTTTGTTTTCAGATGTTTATTCTTTCTCCAATAAGATGCCAAATAGTAATTCAAATGGTATGTATTGTTATTTTTTAAATTAAAATGTCAATGCTGCAGAGTCCCTACTGTACGCATAAGGCTAGAAAGCATTTTAGGATGTTTACATTATGCAAGTGTGTTGTGACTAAATGAAAATTGTGTTTTTTATTCATATAAAATGTACATTGTAGGACAGTGTCATGAGATACCAGATGTTACCAGACAGATGCGTGAGTGATTTTAATCTATCATAGACTTCAGTCTCTCTGGCTGCACACTGTCAAGTGACTAGTATTGGACAAAATATTAAGCATTGTATATTTGAGACAGGTTTGTATTAAAAAAACTCATATTTATTGTATTTCAGATGGTTTATATTGCTCAATTAAAGCATTTCCTTTATTACCTGCATTTACCTGTAGTTAGGCTTTTTTGGCATACATAATTGGGTTTAAGTGGTTAAGACTACAGCTTCAGTCACATTTTCAATAATTTATCCATGTGTACCACATATCATATTAATACACAAAATCTGCCGGTATGCATTCCCGACTTGTATTGTTCTCAAGTAGGCCGGTGCCCAACAGGCCCAATGTATGTAAACAGTTTATGGCAACTACATGAGGAGTACACTACTATAAAATATAACTTGGAATACAAAGGTCATGCCAGGGGACATTCCCTGGCTTAACCCTGTCTCCACTGACATACTGGGGATTTCCCATGCCTGTGCATATCAGCGATTTGCTCAACATAATGATGCAACCTTCATTTCCAAACAAAGCTCTGCAGATAAAGTCAGACCACTGAACACGTATACTAGCTCTTATCTTGTTGTGAACCTCCTGACATATTACCCACATCTAAGCCACATGGATCGAGCCTCTTCTGTCACAGAGACCCTCTGGGTCATCCTATAAAAAGGAAAAGTACAAAATGTTGGGTCACTTCAACCCTTGAGAAAACGTCAGCACAATATTGACCTAACTGATGATTTAGCCAATTGGCTCACATGCTGCCTGAGTTTGTTTGGCCCACATAAATAGATGTGCATAGCTGTAACTATGCATGTGGAACAGGTCTTCTTTCAATAAAGCTCTCACTGTGTACGTGACCAGTGAAATTCCCTATGTGGAAATGTGTTGATAAAGTATCATGTGTCAGTTGTGTGCATGGTTGTGCTATATGCCTGATTTATACTTAGTTGCGTGCGGGTGTTGCACACCGAAAATAGCATATCTACAAGTTCACAATTCATTGTGGGACGTGCTCTGACCTTGTAGATGTACTGTTTTCTGTGCGCAACTAAGCGTAAATCTTGGCCCAGGTCTGATTTTAGTATAAAGTTACCAAGTTTGTTCTGCGAAGACATTCAAAGTCTATTCCACCATCTGTTTCTGTAGATCTGTTGGCCTTTCATTCTTTGCCACCTTAGAAACCTTTTGATCCATTGTTTGGAAGGGCACCCTGGTCCTTCTTCACCTGTTATTCAAAGTTGAGTGTTTACAGTAGAACAGTAAAAATAGGGGGTTGAAAGAACCCTTTTGGCCAGATCATTGTTAGTGAGTTCATTATCATATCAATTATCCTAGTTCCTTTCTTGAGAAGTTGCCAGTCTGTCTACTGCTCACACACAAAGCCACAATTTAATGTCTTCAATGAAGTTCATCGAAACCAAAGTCTACAATCACTAACGTATACAGGTTATTGGATTCATTCAAAAGCTAACAACATGTTGAGTAAGACGGTTTACAAAGTTTCATGTGGAAATATGGTTTAATGTTTATCCCTGTTAATGTAATTCTCTGTAAATGCAAATTGGTTCAACCACTGACTGGGAGTGCTGAGTTTTGGGTTGTCCAGCCTCCAGCTTGGTTGAATGTGACTGGTCAAATGAGAACTAGGAGAGGAGTTGGAAAGTTAGGGATGATCTCTTGACTGAAAGGTATAAATTGTATTGATTGATGTGATTTTGTGTGCTCTGTCTGTGTCATTCGATCCAAGGACAGACACCTTGCTGTAATCGCTGTCTTGTAAATAAAGACTCACAAAGTATCTTCAACTCTGACTCGACTCTCTTCCAAGGCAGGCCTGCGACCTTATCACTGATAATATACGACACCCACCACACATGGCTTACAACTCAAGTAGTGTAATTGCCAGTTCTGTGTAGTTGCCAGTTCTGGGTAATCCTCAAGAATAGGACATCTTGTTTTGGGATGGTGCCACAGGGACCTTTTCTCCTCGCGCTAATGTATACAGGGAGCGATCCGATCTCATCGGATGCAGTCAGTCCTTGACATTTACGACTTACACAGCGATGTCGCTGGGAGAGCATGCTGCTATATTACTGTGCATGAATTAAACCCCTCGCTAGACTGGTAACGGGGAACATTATTGGATGTAAGGGGCATTTACAGTTATACAACATGGTTTACGGATCCACCACACGTAGTAAGTGTGAGGGTCATAATGCATGTGCAATACTCTATGTTGGTACACACATTTACACATGCAAGCAGATTCTATTTCAAATGTATTTATCTGTCGGTGGCTATAAAAAGTATTCCACCGCCCATGGACTTTATAGTTCATTGCTTTACAATATTGCATAAGTGAAGAGGCATGCGTTCCGAATGGCCATCGCATTAGTAATGACTAAATGTGGCGGAAATGGGGGGGGGGGGGGTGTTCATCCCTCTACCTTGACACGCCGCTATCAGCTGTGGTTCGATAGACCTTTTTCACAGCAGCCATTTTGACATGAAATACAGTAGTAGTGTAAACCCAGGTGTTACCAATACTAATTATGGTTCCGTCCCATTTAGGTAAAAACTGAGTCAAGCGAGCTGCTAATGTGCATGTTAGCTCACTGTAAAGTCTCTGCTACACTAATTGGAATCAAACCTTGATTAGTATCATTGGTAACACTTGTTTATCCTACTATGTCATGTCAATATGGCTGCCATGAAAAAGATTGTGTGGACTGTACGTGTGTACGTGTGCGTGCAAGTGTATAGGCGTGCATGCGTGTGTGTGCATGTGTCTGTGTGTGATTAGTCAATGCCTAATGTGTTTCACTGCACTCTACACATTGCTTGCTCAGGTCAGAGGCCTCTTAATGCTGAAAAAAAATATTATCTATCACTCTCTCTCATATTGCTTAATTAAAATACATCTCTCATATTGAAGAATATTTTCGACTACAAGAAATGAGTGAACCTTGCCGTGCCATCTAATGTATTTCACGGGTTCTGGATTCGTTTTCATACTCCGGGTTTCAGATGAGGAGGTACTAACACTGAGTTCTTGGAACCCAAAATTCAGAACTTGTACCTTCAAATATTTTATTTTAAATAGTGACACGCTGTGAGCTTGTAGATCAGCTATTTTTATTTATAAAGTACCTCCCTAGTTCTGGTTATAATGGAAACATAAACAACAACAAAAACTCACAGAACATTAACGGTTCTGGAAAGTTCCAGGTCATGAAGTTCTGGTTTACCCTTCGTAGTCAAAAAGAACCATTTGATTTATGGGCCTCCTGAAGGCCCATTGGAAACTCATGAAAGCAGACTATATATTACTACATGATCCAAACACTTGGCTGGACTGGGAGAACGGGGAGCATGAGTGGATGTACAGTAAGTGCCTGATGAGATGGCAGCTGAGATCCTATATGTAGTTATACAACGTTACACTGAACAACAATTTGTTGTGATTTGACACTTTAATAAAATTGAATTGAATTGAATTGAACTGACTGTGGGCTTACAGGAAACGCCTTACACAGTACTGTGCTGTACTATATGTGTGACAGGACCTTTTGAGACTTCGAACAGCAATTTACCCTCATAGAATTAAATATTCACAATAATGAAATAGAAACAAAAGCCAGTTAAAGGTTCTAGTGCCAAATATTGTTGTAAATATTAATCAAAATGAAGAGTTGTGTTTATGCTGTCTGGACATGAGTGTGAGATCCACGTGTATTAGTACCTGAAACAGTGATAATGTTTCCACGTCAAAGTTAGCATTGAAACAGTGTGGCGTGTTGTGGAACCGACGCCAAGTGGACGGTTGTACTGATCCGCTGTACCATCATGGTGCTGGGATCTGTTCCATGCTTCCAGGAAGTACAGTACAAGAAACACTGCGGTGGGGTATAACATATACCTTACATAGAGGCGTAGCTTGTGTACAAGTCATACTCTATGTCGGTATACATATACACACGTGCAAGCCAATTCTATTTCAAGTCATAAAGCTGATTCTGACGTATCTGTCTGTAAACAGTGTGTATGTCTGTCTGTAAAAACAGTGGCTATAAAAATGCACTCCCCTTGAACTTTACGGTTAATTTCTTTCAAATATTGCATTACAATAATTGATGTCAAAGGGAAAAAATCTGGGGCGCCCCTGTGACTCACCTGGTGCTGGTAGAGCAAATACTATTGGCTCAATTGGGCAGCCGACCCAGAGTCGACCCGAAGGCCCTTTGCTGCATGTCCTTCCCAATGCCATTTCCTGTCTATATCTCTGTTTATTGTTTGTTTATTACAGATCCCCATTAGCCTTCACAGCAGTGAAGGCTACTCTTACTGGGGTCCAGTCAAATAAAGGCTTGAAAATTCCCCCAACAGTTGATAATATTTCGAAATTGAAGTTAGCGTTGAAACAGTGTGACATGTTGTGGAACTGAAGGCAAGTGGAAGGTTGTACTGATCCGTTGTACCATCGTGGTGTTGGGATCTATTCCATGCTTCTGGGAAGTACTGTATATGAAGCACTGCAGTGAAATGCAGTGGAGTTTAACCATAACAGAAACCAACATCAGATGCCTCTGATGCATTCTCTGGAAAGACATTAGCGTTGTATGTGTGTGTGTGTGTGTGTGTGTGTGGAGAGGGGGGACACGTGTACTGTTATAGAACTGTACACTTAACTGACTGTGGTTTGCTGGAAACACCTTACATAGTATGTATGAGGGATATGGCGTGTGTGCAATACATATTCTATTCTGTTAGTACTACACATTTACACATGCAAGCAAATACTATTTCAAATCTATCCGTTTGTATGGCTGTCTGTAAACAGTGGCTATAAAAAGTATTCCACTTCCCTTGAACCCTTTCAGGTAATTTCTTTCAAATATTACAATTATTTATGTCGAAGTGAAAAGATCTGTCACTATACTGTTAATGAATAAATTACACTTGTAGAACTGTTGTATAAAAGCAATTTTATTTTATTTAAAAAATAAATATAAATGAGGATTGTGTTTATGTTGGCTGGACATGCATATGGTAAATGGTGCATTTATTTTAAAGACTTTATTTTTCATTTTTTTAACTTTGTCATGTGGACAGCAATTGACAGTGCTGTCCTCAATCTACAACCCCACCTCCCCCCGCCCACCCCCACCAAGGCACAGTACAGGGGCTTGGTACATCCATCTACCAAAAAGCAAAAGTAAAACGAGACAAAAAAAAACAAAGGGAAGCAAAGGAAATAAAATAAAATAATAATAATAGTAAATAATAATAATGGAAAAAAAAAAAAAACACACATAAGAGGCACAACACCGACCGTGCTACACATACAGTAGAGCCAATATCAGTCTCCGTACTAAACGGCCACAGTCACATACATTTATATATATAAGTAAAAATAATTAGGTAGTAAACCCAACCTCCTGGCACTGTCACTGGCCCAAGATCCCATCATAGGCCACCTAGATCTGTTTATGTCAGGTGAACGTTAGGTTTGTGACATAATTTATAAATGGAGACCAAATGAGATAAAATTTAGTTAGTGACCCATGGTGCATTTATATAGTGCTTTTATCCAAAGCGCTGTACATAGATTGTGCATTATTACATTCACCCATTCACACACACATTCATACACCGATGGCGAAGGGAAACCATGCAAGGCAGCAACCTGCTCATCGGGAGCAATTAGGGATTCAGCATCTTGCTCAAGGACACTTCGACACTAACTCTGGGGGAACCCAGGATCGAACTGGGAACCTCACGGCTCCCATCCGGCCGCTCTACCGCTCTACCGGCCACTCTACCCCTGAGCCACCGCCGCCCCTATATGTGTATGTGTGTGTATAATGTTTCCATGTCAAAGTTAGTATTGTTGTGGAACCAACGCCAAGCGGAAGGTTGTACTGTTCCGTTGTACCATCGTGGTACTGGGATCTATTGCTTCCAGGAAGTACATACTGTATAGGAAGTACAGTACATACTGTATATGACCCCACTGCGTTTCACTGCAGTGGGGTCATTGAGCTATGTAAGAACTGGAAAGGGCATTAAAAAAATCCCCACCCATTCATTTAAATGAAAACTGCTCATCCAAAGCATAGAGAGAGGTATAACACAGATATGCTCAATAGCAACACAATTAAATTCTGCCTATGATGCATTCTCTAGAAAGGTGTGTGTGTGTGTGTGTGTGTGTGTGTGTGTGTGTGTGTGTGTGTGTGTGTGAGTGTGTGTGTGTGTGCGTGTGTGTGTGTGTGTGTGTGTGTGTGTGTGTGTGTGTGTGTGCGCGTGCGTGCATGCGTGCGTGCGTGCGTGTGTGTTAGTATGTTGCCACTCCAGCATTGCAATGTTTGCCTGCTGATATTTTGTTGACAAGGAGGGTACACTAGCTGGAGTAATGTCTTCCCAGCAGTCAAGATGAGCGTGAGCTCAGCTTCTACTAGCAGACTTGACTTAAATCTTATCCAAAACAGTTTTCAAGCTAGCATTTTTAAATATCACGGTGTGAATCTTCACATAACAGATAATGTAAAAACAGAAAATATTTGAGACATTTTTCGTGAGCTTTGTCAACCAGTAGGATCTACATTTCTCAATTGTATTAACATACTCTGCCATACATATTGGTTAAAATAAAGTTGTATTCACAAAAATAAGTCTCAGATTGCAGCATTAAAAAGTAGATGTCAGTATCCAGATGGTCACAGGTCACCTTACAGTCACACCACAGTCAATCCTCCTCCTCCTCCTCCACATAATAAAGACCTGTAACATTCAGACAAAACCAGCTATCTGCAGAATAATATTGCTTTTTTTTTTTTTCTGCCTTTATTGACAGTATACAGTACGGTATATATATAGACAGGAAACGGGGAGAGAGAGAGAGAGACGGGGAGTGACATGCAGAAAAGGTCATCGGGATCAGGAGTCGAACCCACAACACGCTGTCCTAGGTGCCAGGGCCAGATACTTCACATTTTGTGTGTGTGTTTTAAAGACAGATATGGATGGAATACAATTTGGCTCTGGTCCACCACAGGTCAAAAGAACCGAGTTGAAGACAAGTGTAAGTTAAAGGTAGGGTAAGTGATATTTTTTGGTTAAAACAAAAAGTGTTTTGTTAAAAGGTTAAAGCACTATATTCTGATAGTAATCATTGCTATAGAGTGTTTGTTAAGTACTGTAACAGGAGTCTCCCAGTCTCTCCAGCTCTTTAATAAACAGAAAATACATTTTCCGGTAGGTGTTAAAATCTCAGCCAATCAGGAGAAAGTACCCATTGTTAAGCTGCATTTTTATAGTGTTCCAGTTCCAATTTTGCCTGCTAATTTCTTAGTGTCATCACTTCCAATTTCACTTGTTTAATCTATATCCTGATTGAGTTCTCTATCCTGATTGGATAAAATTGGAAATGAAACTGAAAATGCATTTTCTGTTTTATAAAGAGCTGGAGAGACAAGGAGACTCCTTTTACTGAACAAACACTCTATATCAATGAGTACTATCAGAATATAGAGCTACTTAACACTTATTTTAACCAAAGAAAATCACTTACCCTACCTTTAACCACTGTTGACATTTGTCACACTGTTGAGCTACATGATTTGATTGATTTTTTCTTTATTAAAGTGTCATGCTTCCAAAGGAAGCCCAGCCCATATGGACTTACAGGACACTAGCATTTCATTTGACAAACGATGAACCGACATAATTCAAAAACAATAAACAAACAAATAACAAACTAAAACACTCAAGCTTCCTGCCCATGGCAGATTACATAAATACAACTTAAAATACAACATTAGGCCTGTTACCTCACATCTTAACAGAGGCAAGAACCTATTTGAAGAGATGAGATTGTCTTCTACTCCAGGCACTAGAAACAAAATGTGCCGTCTTAAATACCTCATAATTAAACAACCACTCCAACTTCTGGCCATCATCTTGCCAGAATAGATCAGGTTTTTGTTTTTGCATTACATCAAATAAAGCAACCCTCAAATCGTCATACAGAGTACAATAAAACATAAAATGGAATTCATTTTCGACATCTTTCAGGTCACATACATTGCATATTCTCTTCTGGCACAGCTGAGAACCGACCTACCTCAATAGCAAGAGGCAGGATACCAGCTCTCAGCAGAGCACACTATGACCGCTGGTTTCTGGTTAAAAAGGATCTGACATAGGACTCAGTACCAAAACACTGCTTAATCTGGACATATGATCTAAGTTTTGGCTTAGACCATATGTCGTTTGACCATTTCTCTTTGTAATTACAAAATATTTTTTCTTTCAACAGGTTAATGTTACAACGAAGCATATTATGAAACATATAAGCCAAATCTGCCTCTCTGAGAATAGAAAAAACTTCCTTTATCCAGGGGTCATTGTGAGCCTTAGCCCAGTTGAAGACCTTTTTTGTTAGCCTACCCTCTGGCAGATTAATGAGACGGTTCCACAACTGTATCACTTCTCCCTTTTGCCTAATCTCCATCGGTTCCCAACCCATATCTCCCTGGATTGCAAGAGAAGGGGCAAATGCATGTACCCCAAGGAAACACCTTATGGCTCTATTCTGGCTACATTTAATAAGTTGAAATGTAGCTCTGTGGAATTATCATAAGTGGAAATTAAGCTACGTGGAATTTTCATAAGTGGAAATGTAACTCTGTGGAATGGCTGCACGTGCACACGTAACCTTACACGAAATGGCTAGACACGTTGCCTTACACAGCGAAATGGCAGAAGGTGGATGTGAATCTATGTTGGGTTACAATATGGAATAACATTTGGCTCTGGTCCACCACAGGCCAAAAGAACTGAGTTGAAGACAAATGTCACCACTGTTGCATTAAAGGTTTCTCATTGTCATACGTGGAAATGTAGGTCTGTGGAATTGCCATAAGTAGAAATGAAGCTCCGTAGAATTGTCTGTGGAATGGCTGCACGAGTAGCCTTATACAACACAATGACTGCACGTGCACGGGTAGCCTTACAAAACATCACTACCGACAAGGAGCATGACAAATCAGGACTTAATGGCTCAGGATCTGAGCCAGTTCTAAAAATGGCGAAGCATCTTTTTTCAAGTTTTATTTCCTTGCAGCTGATGTTTCAGTTTACTTTCAGATGGCATCTTCAACCTAACTTAAATTTTTCAATTTTACAACGGAATGACTGCACGTGCACGGGTAGCCCTACACAACATCACTACCGACAAGGAGCGTAACAAATCAGGGCCTTATCCGAAACAGTTTTCAAGGAAGCATTTTTAAATATCACTGTGTGAATCTTCACATAACAGATAATGTTGTGAGCTTTGTCAACGAGTAGGATTCCTAACTGACACCAGGATCTAAAATTCTCAATTGTATTAACATACTCTGCCATACATGTTGGTTAAAATAACGTTTTATTCACGAAAATGATTGCAGCATTAAAAAGTAATGTCAGTATCCAGATGGTCACAGCTCACCTTCCAGTCACACCACAGTCAATGCTGCTCCTCCTCCTCCTCCACATAATAAAGACCTGCAACATTCAGACAAAACCAACTATCTGTAGAATAATCGTGCTTTTTGGTGCCTAGTCAAAAAAAAAGTTTAGACACTTCACATTTTGTGTGTGTGTGTTTTAAAGACAGATGTGAATGTGAATCTAGGTTTGGTCAGAATATGGAATAAAATTTGTCTCCGGTCCACCACAGGCCAAAAGCACCGAGTTGAAGACAAATGTCACCACTGTTGCATAAAAGGTTTCTCTAAGTTGTCATACGTTGAAATGTAGCTCTGTGGAATTGTCATAAGTGGAAATGAAGCTACGTGGAATTGTCACAAGTCTGTGGAATGGCTGCACGGGTAGCCTTACACAACATCACTACCGACAAGGAGTGTGACAAATCAGGACTTTATGGCTCCGGATCTGAGTTACAAGTTCTAAAAATGGCGAAGCATCTGTTTTCAAGTTTTATTTCCTTGCAGCTGATGTTTCAGTTTACTTTCAGATGGCATCTTCAGCCTTAACTTTAATTTTTCATTAAAAGTTCAATTTCAATTGTAGTTTTATGTAAGTCTGAAATTGCTATTGGGCACATATCTTTTAGTCATGTCTTGCGTCTATTTATTTTTCTTTCCTTCTTTCTCATAAATCACTTAAAAGTGCTCTTTTCCTCAAGTGCAGCTTTCATTAAATGTCATCATCACTACATGATTTGATTAGAACGTGTAAAGTGCACTGAATGTCTCTGACCTGAGCAAGCAGCATCCTGTTGTAGCGTGCAGAGAAGTCACATGACACCCGCCAAGTGATGTACCTCTTTCTCCAAGTGAGCCATGCCGCCTGCCGCAGTCTGTCTGTGTGCTTCCCAGAAAGGACGACAGACATGGGGGTTAAGTATGTCTATGTGCTGCACAGCAACTCAAGCAGCTAATTCACTCCCTGACTGGTTAATTAAGCAATTAACATAATGACTATGAACTGTACCGTAAGATAGAAAGAAATGGGGTTGTGGGGTCCCCTGCGCCTTACTCGATGTGTATTTTGTGTTACTCTTTTCCTCACTCATGTGAACTCACCGTCAATTAAACATTAATTTTTTTAGCAGCTAACACAGAGGTTCATAAATGTGCATCAAACGCTGCATTTAAATGGTTATAGTTGTTTTATATATTTTTAAAACCATATAAGACATTTTGTGAAAATATGTGATGGTTCTTGTTGGCCTATACTGGCATCGGTCAAGTGGTTAGCAAAATTAACTCTGGACAAAAACACACGCACACACATGCAGACCAACCCTCTTGTAGAATTGGTTCTCAAAGAGGGGTCTTGGGACCCCCAGGGGTCCTTGAGGGGTCCTCCAGGGGGTCCCTAGTGAAATTTGTTGGTATACATCAGCTATTAAAAATTTGGATTTAAAAAGGAAGAAAAAAGTGACAAATTGTGATACATTTGGAATAATCTTGAAAATGTCTAACAACACAAATGTTATGGGGGCCCTCTTATCAAATGGGGGTCTGCGGCCAAATACATATGAATTTAGGGGTCTTGAGAACCACTGTTTAGACATCTAGCCTCCTGCAGAGCCACACCATACAACAAATGTAGATGTGACATTGAAGGAACCGAAATTGAGCCCTGGTAGGGCGCAATTCTGGCCCAGTTGTGTTTTTGTGCTTCTGTGTGTACCATGGTCCTCAACAGTAACACAGCAGCTGTTTGGTCTCTCCAGCTGTCCCATAGGAGCTGGGTTCGCGTCCTCTCCATCCTCATCTGGAAAGCATGGCATCGCCAGCGACAAACACACTCCCTACAGAGTAACCAGAGAGAGAGAGACGGCTCAACTAATAATATTTGAACATTAGGTAATTTGAACTGCAAATGAATCAAACAACACAACAAAAACAGATTGTGGAAAAACATCACTTCTTAAGTTTTGAAAATTGTAGAGCTTTTAAAAGTGCTTGTTTTATCTATAAATGCCTACACGGACTGCCCCCCCCCCCTTCCTAAGGGAATTTATTCACAGAAAAAGAGACACTGGACGTGACACTAGGTCAGACACCAGAGGGTACTGCGAGGTCCACCGCAGATGGACCACCTTTGGACAGAATGTCCTCTCTATCAAAGGATGCATAAATTGGGACTCCCAGTTACACCAAGGGAAAGCCCCACCCTCACAACATTCAAACATTGAATTCAATTCCATTTTAATAAAATTGAATTGAATTGAATTGAAATTGAAAGGCCAACTCAAACAATGGTTAAAAAATAACCAGACTTGCGACCACTTATTCAAGTTTATTGTATAGAGTAGTTATAGTCTAGTTAGGCTTTCTTAAATTGTATTTTAATACGCCTCTGTTTGCTTGTAATTGAGTGTTTGTTATGTGCCGGTATGTATTTTTATTGTTATGTTTGTATGTTTTAATGTTTTGGGGACTACGGTTGGAAATCAGCTTACGCTAAATCTGCATGTTTACACTTAATCAGGTGCATGTAATACATAAATCTTGTTTCAGTTTCATTAATGTGCTTTGTCCCTACCAAATAAACAAATAAAGTAAAGTCAAGTTAAAACAGTACCTCAGTTTTGTCTCGAGGCCCATTTCCATCCCAGTGCCTCTGATTGACGTTTCCTCTGACCAGTAGGTGAGGTTTAACGACCTCTGTCTTTCTGCCAATGCCGATGCACCAGCACGTGTCCTCCACATACTGAAAGCTGATTGGACGTGACGAGCGCCTATCCGAGCTTGTGCCATCTGTAATTTATAATTTCGCTCCACCACAGACCCTCGCCATGCTTGAATAAACCTGGATGGGGGATATTAAAGCACAATATGATAATAATGACAATGATGATGATGATGATGCAAAAATATTTGCAGTGCAGTCAGTAAATAAGAACATAGAAGAGACAATGAAACAAGAAATATGAATGAAAGCATAGTCTTGCTGTCTATTATTCAAAGCATAGAAAAGGTGAGGAAATGTTTTTTTTTAAAATATAAATGGACACTGAGGTAGCTCCACAAATGTGGAGCCCTTACGGCAAATGCCCTATTGCCTTCTGTTACGAGCCTTGTGCTGGGGCCCGTGAGTAACAGCTCGTCTGTGGATCTAGGATTACATGGATGCGTGTAAGGGGTGAGAAGGTCTGAAATGTAAGGAAGTGCAAGGCAGATCAGTGATTTAATGGAGATTTGCTCAATGGGGGAACAAAGTCAGGGACGGGTCCCATATATATTAAAAACAACACAATATTCCTAAATTAAAGCTATTCATTATCCAAGACCCGGTATTTAGCTCTGTCCTAATGGAAGAAGAAACCCTTAATTTAGTTTCAACTAGTTTAAAAAACACACTGTCTAATAACGGCATGATCCCATGTGGATCTTGGACCATGTGGCCAGTTTATGACATCAGACATATCTATGATTTAACCACTTTAAACCCTGTGCTTTAATTGACCGCATTCCGATGGGCTACACTAAGTATCGCCGAAAGTAGCCGATCTACAAGCTCTGTTATTTTTGGCCAATGTTCCACCCAGACTAATGATGCTAGGGTTCAAGTGGTTAAACATTATGTTTATAGAGCAGCAGTGGGGTGGTGGAGTGCACAGCTATTATCGCAAACTGCATAACTGATTACGTAGAGTTGTACTCAAGTGAGACTCTACGGATTTTCAATAAAAAAAAAGATAAATGAAACTGGGCTCCTGAAACAGTTAAACATAAAGACCTGTTCTCACTTTCTTTTAATCTGATGTGTTTCAGCGTGTGACCTTCATCAGAGCAAAGTAGATTTTTATTTTGGAGTGTCGCTTTCTTCCTTCCACTTTGGTGGAAATGTTTTTCACTTGAGTTGTCTTGTCAGCTAAGCAGATGCTCCTGTTTTTTAGATCACTTTAAAGACTATTCCATATCTAAATCTACTTACAAAGATGTATTTATTTTAATTGTGACCAGTGCCCAAGATTCTGTTTTCATCCGCTGTCTCTGTCTGCGTGCTGGACATTTAGTCCAACTAGTCATACAGTATCTGCTATCCTGTAACTGTAACCTAACTCCCACGTGTAACTGCCACGTTTCTGAGAAAGTTTGCAAAACTTAATATACATAAAATGCAGTTTTCAGAAGGCTATAAAGAACAGAACATTTAACTTATAATCTGATAAACAATTAAATAAACAAATACATTTAAATGAAGTTTATGAATGAATTACACAATGAACAAGAAAGTAAATATAAAATAAACATAACCTGAACATTTTATTTAACCACTTTAACCGCTATTCAGTTCAATTCAATTAAAAGATTGTAGATCTACAAGCTCACAACGCATCACAGTGTGAACCTTTTTATTTTAATTCTTTTTTCACTACACATCAGTTGCACAATTGCTGATACAGATGTGGTCAAAAGCTATATAAAACGGATATAAACGGATATATTGGCCAGGCACTAGTGAAGTGGTACCTGCGCAATATATGAATGGAGCTCCGCCTGGACGCCTCTTTATGGAGATGTAGAGCCCTGAGCCACAGCTGAAAGAACCTGCTCACCATCCTGCCTTCTATCCACAGATACACTGCTTCTGACATCTGCCTCTGACCACCACACTCTGGACAGGAAGATTACATTCAAAATGTAGTCACTTACAGATTACTAATTACCTGCATGTAATTCTAATCAGTAACCTCGTAAGTAATGGAATCTGATTACCTTTTCAAACCTTTCATTCAAACTTTTATCTAATCTCGGGGGGACATTGATGTTGCCCTCATTTGCAGTGTGTTGTCAAGATACATCACAGTTCAAATACAATTTCACATACACATCAATAACAAAACAAAAACATAACCCTATATGTATGGTACAACACACGTTAAAAACAGTTGCAGACATTTGTGGGTGGGTCTGCAAGTGCAATCACATTTTTAAATTGACCGTATGTTATAGGAGAACAGATTCCCAGTTCAGTCTTTAGTCGGGGGACCTTTAACATTTAACAGAGCCAGTCATTTGACCGTGTCCTATAGGATCCATGGTTCCAGTCTAGCAGAGATTTAACATACAGTGGTAGTGTCCCGTCAACTGCCTTAAAAATAAACAGATGCCAATGCTTATTTTGTCTGTCTGCCAAGGAAGGCCAACCCACTATGTCATACAGGTTGCAGTGATGAGTCCCATAATGTTCACCAGATATGAAGCGCAGAGTAGAATGATAAACGGATTCTTTGGATTACTTTAGTTAACGGTGTAGTCTATTGATTTTGTGATAACCCAAAGTGTTGAAAGTGCTCAGATTCCATTTACTTATTAGGTTACTGATTACAAGGGTATATGCAGGCAATCAGGCAATATGCAAAATCCTGTTAGATTATTATAATACAAATCAGTAAAACACAATCTGCTGTCTCACTTCATGTGTCATTGAAATTAAATAATGTTAGGACCTAATGTCCTATGGACAGTCAAGGGAGAATACATGGTGTCAAATAAATGGCTCTCTAGCTCCACCTAGAGAAAGTAAATAGATACTGAGACTCAATGAAAATTCTCTAGTATAATGTTAAATTAACAATGTATAATACAGGGTTAAGTGGTTAATCCGTAATCAATTTAAAATGTAGGCGATTATAAAAAATCTACAAGAATTATTTTGTTGATTCGTTGATATAAGGAAAAAAAACTTGATTATTCGAATAACCTACGTAAGTCGGTTATTGGTTCTATTGGTTTTGATATATTTTCCGTTAATTGCCCAGTCCAATAATCAGTAAAAAAAAAATAATGCACTGTTCTAGGTTCTCTGAGAAAGGTTCTGTGTTAGTTTGGTACCTCGGGTCCACTCCCTCCAGGCTCGCAGGACCCGCTTTGTGTTCCTGTGTTGTTGTTGCACACACAGCACAGTGACAGCTCTGAGTGTGTGGGCTCTCTGCCTCCAGCCCTGGAAACACTGGAAAAACAAACACAAACACCACAGAAAATGCATGTAATACAGATACGGGCTCTACTAGTAAAGTGGTATCTGTCCAAGATATGAATGGAGCTCCACATGGACACCTCTTTATGGAGAGCTTGGAGCCACAGCTGAAAGAACCTGCTCAGCATCCTGTATTCTATCCACAGACACACTGCTTCACTCATTCATTGTGTAGAAGTCTCTATATAATGAATCCAATAACCAACTACAACAGTGTTTTGGGGCTGTGGCTATTACTATATTTTACGTTTACTAAAACAATGTTATAATTATTTTTTCAAAATAATTTCTGATTTTTTTTTAAACATACAGATATTCTTTGTCTTATAATGTTTGACAATATGTGAGATGGGAAAGCATTTCCTCTGTGAGATATTTTTTTTTAAATATATATATAGAATAGATATATATATAATCTAATAAATGAAATGAGAATTACATTTCATCCAACGTCTTCTGAGAACTGCTCTGACACACACTTTACCACTCATACATGTGCGCTTTGCACGCAGTCATGCATCTCATGAAGTCTCATGAGTCTCACCTGCTTCAGTATTCGTCTGTTGGCTTTTTTAAGCTGTGAGCTCCCTCTAGTGGCCATTCTCCAGTACTTCATGACCCTCTCAGTCAACCTGCCGTTCCACCAGCTCATTCTCTGTTCCAGCTGCTCTTGTCTGTGTTGTTCCTTGTCCAGCTCACACCTCCACCGGTTAAAGCAGTGGGTCATTAGCCTCCCAGTGCTGACAGCCTGCTGCATGGCACACTCTTGCCTCTGTGCCATGGTGGAGCTGGTGTAGGAATGCCAGCTTAGCAGGACACTAACGTGAGCAGAAAAGGGGTAGCGAGAGGTGAATATAGAACAACATTTACACTGAAGCTGTAAATTATGGGCAATGGGCCACACCAGCATCAATACATGTCAATTTTCACAGCATTGGCCATATATTGTAGGCTACACAAATATAAACAGTTTTCCTTTAGGCTTTATTTATATAGTAGATTTCTATAACATAATTAAAATGTTAACAGACTCATTAAATAATCAAGTCAATACTGGCATAACATAATTGTTCAGTTTATAAGTCATGGGCATTTGAATTTAATTGTCCAGGGATTCTTTTTGGCAAAACTTTGCAAATGTTAGCCAAAACTTTGCAAGTTGAGTTAGATCCCTGTATACAATCACGTTAGTATTGTGATCGTATTCCTAGAAAGTCAAACAATCCATGGTATGTTTTGGAAAATGTTCATCATCAATAATGGCAAATATACAGTACTGGTAGTCATATTCAATGGGTTACTCATGCCAGACCAGTGGTGTGTGTTCCATTTTTAAGGAACTACCAAAAGCACTTTTTTGCGTGTATCACTGTTAATGTCTCTCACTTTCACATTGTGAAGTATCATGACATTCAGTTATTTCACATACACACACACATACTGTGCACACATGTACAAACCTGTGACATAGCTTCTGTTGATGGAACTCCACACTCTTCCTGACATCTCCATACACTTTCGCCCAGCAAGCCCACCTCCGTGCTACCTCTCTCTTCTGTCTTTCCTGTGAGAACACAAAGGCCCTCCCATGGTCAGCCACTGCCTGCCTGGCATGCCTCGCCCACTCCCTGCACAGCTCCAGAGCTATGCGTCGTATTTCCCTTCTCCTGCCTAGCGCCAATTTCCACTGGTAGAACCAGTGGGACAGCTGCCGGGCGACATGGTGCCTGGCAGCTCTGACTTCCAGGAGTCTCGTTTTCCATCGATAGATGACGGTTCGGACCATGGACCGCTTGCGTAGGGCACATCCCCTCCAGGACGTAAAGGTGAAGCAGAGGGTGTGTTGGACTCGCCGGCTTGTAGCGGTGACAAGGCAGAGATGCACTTTGGTTCTGTGTTGAGTGTAGACGTGCCACTGTTGGATGTGGCTGGTGTGAAATGGAAAAAGAAAGGTGATCAACTCAACTCAGGGGTCTATACTTGGTCCCCATCTTTTATCCCTCTAGTCTACACCAAATATTTTTGATGAAAATTGCCAATCTACAAGCTGGCAATGCAAAGTTGTGAGCTTGTAGATCAGCTATTTTCTCCACATGTTTGCCTATATGACATGCCCAGAATAGGGATGCTAGAGTTCATGAGGTTAACCACGTGCCAAAGTGGGGAATGCTGTTAGAAGTCTGGAAGAATCACATGTACAATGCTCCTTCATTCATACAGTATGTAACTGGATCTTTAGTATGTAAAAAATAACATGAATCAGGATTGTCACGTTGATGGCTTAAAGGTACCATCGCCTTTCACACCAAAAGGGCATGATTGAAACCATACAGGCCACTCCACTCCTGTCCACATGACACCCCCATCACCCCATCCCACGTTTCCGGCTGCTTCACCTGCTGAGAACAGTCCAGTGGTGATGGTCTTGAGCCTTCTTGACTTTGTCCACCTCCTGAAGCCAGGTGAGCCAAGATGTTGTCTTCAGAAGTTTCTGTTTGCCATCCAGATGCTGGTACAGCAGCTGTTTCAGACGACGCTTCACTGGAGAGAAATGGAGAGGACGCACACGCACACGCACGCGCACGCACGCGAGCACGGACACACACACACACACACACACACACACACACACACACACACACACACACACACACACACACACACACACACTTAAACTGAGCTTAAAATTCATTAAATCAATTAAATTAAATTGTAGCTACTGTGAATATTATCTGACAAAGAAATACTAGCGTCAGACAAACGTTAGACATTATTCCAAAGGCCCAGGTCTGACAGGGGCTCTGGGGAGATCTCATGGGACATACTGACAGCGTGTTCAGTCCAGCGATGCAGACTGTCTCTGACCATCACAGTCAGTCTGTGCTCTGTCCTTCTGCGCAGCTTCAGCTGGTGTTCAGCAGTCCGTCTCCAGTGTCTCATGGCTGTGAGTAGGACTCTGCTGTGGACGTGTCTCTGGGCCAGATGCTTCATCTGCTCATGTGAATGGATGTAACTCTGCCATGCCATAAACACCCTGGAACATGGACAGTATTAGGAATTACTAGGCTGCTGCTGTTGGCAGCCGATGTCACCTGATCATTTTAAACATGTGACATTTATGCATGTTACGGCGTAGATTACAGCTGTTTCAATGAAAAATGTTTGTAGCAGCTTTTTGATGAAAAGCCCAAATACATTAAAGCTTTCATGACATTCACTTTTACACCACATTCAAAGTCTTTGTCCTGGTCCTTCAAAAGTGTACAAAAAGTTTTAAGTGAAAATTCCATTCCAGTGATCAATGGCAGGTGTTTTTCTCTCACATTTCTAAAGCCTTTTCAACTGCAATGAAAAAATAAATCTTTGCCTGCGGGTGTCGCTGGTGAGGGATTTTGCCTGTCAATCATCGCCTTTGCTCCGCCCCCCCCAAAGGAAAGGATAGGGGAGGGGAGGGGCGAGGAGGAGAGTGGGCGGGATTAATCGACTGTGACCTCACTGTCGAAGGGCCAAGCTCAGATTACTTTTCAGCCTAATTATTCAGAAAACCCCAGACCACAGAAAATCCACTGAATGTTCTAAGTTCAGGTTTTTTGGGTGTAATTGAGGTCATAAAACCCCAAATAAAACATTGAAAATAAAAAAAGTGAAAATGAATGTCATGATACCTTTAAGAGACAAGGTTGATAAAAGCAAATACATAAATCAATATAGATAAATAATAATAATTATGAAATACAAATTGTTAAAGTAGCTTATATAATAAAGGGTTTTAGAAACAACTGATTGGAAATGGAGTGGTATTTTGCTGCATTCAAGCTACGGTATGGTTGGATTTGAGCGTAAATGCGGTCTAAACCTATTCCAATGCAGTCAGTGTCTCTCTAACCTGGTGGTTGTGAGGCGGGTATAGAAGGCGTTGACAGCCAGGTTCTGTCTGAGCCGTGCTGTCCAGAGAGTGAAGGCAGAGTGGATCGTCCATCTGTCCCCTCTCCTCTGCAGCCAGCGCAGCTTCCTCACCATCTGGGCTCGGACCTCAGGGTCTGGCTGAACCGGTATCAGTGTTCGCTGAAAGAGAAGGCAGCCGTTGTGTTTGGCAAACACATGAAGTCATGCTGAAACATTACACACAGCATGTCAAGCTCAGAACTGTGCAGGGCCACATAATATAGGACTCTGCTGATATGGAAATGGAAATGTATAAACACTATTAAGCTAATACTGAAATACCGTTTTTACTATCCTCGAAAACTCTGTTGCTATTCGAGACTGCCCCGCATCCTGCAACAAACAGTTGGCTGTTTGACACATGCATTATGATGCATGGTGTGAGACTATTTGTGTTTTGTAACACCAACGTTTTCTATTATATATTGCTTTAGACAGTTATCAGGTTTTCCAGGAAGCATCAGAAACCCTGTTTAACCAAATCTAATGGAACATGACATGTAAAACTTCCTATGGCGGGGTGGTTGATCATACAGGTAAAAGCCTAACCCTTTTCTGCCATGTTGACAAGCTGTGTCGGAGGACACGGTTGGTGTGAAGATGGCAGGCCTTCATCTCCATGGCGACTAAAGACCCAAGACGAGCGGTGACCCATCTCCTGTGGGCCACACAGGAAGTCAGCAACACCCTTTCCTGTTTGGGTGAAGATATCAAGTTATAGAATGTACCAATGTTCATTTAATTTTAATGAATGCTTTACTTATGCATCTTTCTTTTGAAGGGAAGAGTTGAGCTGGTTGTGTTTTTTTCCCCCCATAATTTATAACTCTACCAATGGTGTAGTGGTATACGCAGGTGAATCTATTGTACCTCTGTGGAGGAATTTACCACATAGTATTCACCTAAAATAGTGAGTGATACTTCTCAGTAGTGAACAGCGTCAGAGAGATAGAAACCTTGGTCTAGCTCTTCATTGTGTGTGTTCCATTTAACAGCAGGTTGACTGCAATTTAAATTGACCTGACAATGCTCACTTAAAAACACACTTGCCCAATCATGTGTTATTATAACACACAATTTCTGTTAATTATTTTTAGTGGTTATGTTTTACGCTCTTGTTCTTTTTCACCTCATCATGCTCAACAAACCACTAGAAGTGAAGAGAATCTCTGCAGTGTCTAGCACACCAGTTAGACATCAAAGCATTTTCCGACTTTATTAATAAGAGATAAGCACTAGACAATGTGACCAGAAATTGCATTTTAGAGATTGTTTTCTGTTTTAATTTACTTAGATATCGTGATCGTTCTAATTCTCTTTCACACATCACCTACACCAGTCTACCACAGTCAATCCAAAATACAGTCAGCGAACATGGCTTTAACACTGACTACTAGAAAGAAGAATTGTGTAAGATGTTAAGATGACGGATTCATAGTTGTATTGTTATTTGCAATATAATATTCCATCCCAATCGCCCCATCAAGCACAGCCGTGAAACTATGAGGAAGACTTTGTTTCAACCTGTTTTAACCTGTCATAATTTTACTGTCAAGGCTGCAACTTTTTATCTAGTTATGAATAATAAAACAAACTCTCAATGGCTTGGCATTTTACATTTTAATTGTGAGTCAACACATTACTACAATTATGTAGAACTGTATTTACATGAACTGTTCTATTAAGCATGAGTGGAAATCATCTTGTATGTGTACAGTATACTGTATAGTGTACAGTCAGTGTACTTGTTTTTAAAATGTGCTATTGCTATCAATACCATTTATTATAGTACTTTATTTAAAAAAAAGAAAAAAACAGTTGCATTCAGATGATTCCAAAGAAGACAGAATTTATATTTGAATGTTTATAAGGCACTAGAATGTAATGGTGCAAACAAAACCATCAATACAAAAAAGAAAAAACTGTACAAAATAAATACATTAAATTAAAAAAACAGAACAGTAAAAAAGAAAAAACTGTACAAAATAAATAAATAAAAAATAAACCTGAACAGTAAAAAAAAAAGTGACTGAACAGTGACTGCACTTGAAGTTAAATCTGAAGTCAGACGGTCTTGTTCTGGGGTTCAGTGGACTTTGGTGGAGGGCATGTGATGTTTTGGGCCTCATCAGAACAGAATTCTCTGATCTCCTCAAAAAGATATTTCTGCCTGGTCATGTCCAGTCCAGGTGGGGCGTCGACAGGAAGACTATCTATGGGGGGATGGACATCAGCGTTGCACAGCAGCTGAAACTCGACTGGCTCTGAGTCATAGTGTTTTTTGGCCATTACCACACCAGGTCTCCGGGCATCAAAGCTGTAACAGTATGAAAGCAAGACAGTACATTTAAAATATTGCCAATTGTCACCAACATTTTCACAAAATACGGTCATGTTCATAAAATAGAATATCTAATTCAATAACAATGATAATTACCTGAAGTGCCGGTATCTCTTAATCTGTGAGAACCTTCGGAAGTAGCTACTCAGATGCTGGTGCCAGTCGTATCTCTCAACAAGCACTGTGCCATCCTCCAGTCCTACAAGCTGGGGGATGTTTAGCTGCATCACAGGAGAGCTGTCCCTCACAACCTCGGCAATGTCTGACAATGTCTCCACGCTGGTCTCCCTGAAGCACTCCTTGACCAGTTCAAAGCAACAGTCTGGGCCAGACTCACTGTGACCTGCGATCAGGAAGTGGAGGTCCAGCTTCAAGTGAAGGTTGCTCATGGTACGCCAGGCACAATACCATAGCACAAAATCGCTCTTGTTTTGCTCACTGCTATGAAGGTCTGCGCATGTTTCTCCAACTCCGTAGTTTTTGAAGAAATGATGCAGGTAGTTGATGGCTGAATTGCTGCCTTTACTTGCCATCCCTTCATCGATTAGGTAACACACTTGCTTCGGCATCCCTTCACAACAGACACCAAAAAGGCCACACTTGCGTGGAGTCAAAAAATACATGGGCCCAGGCTGTTGAGGGTCAGATGGGAAGTGTACCTGAGAGAAGGAGAGATTTAAAAAAAAAATGGATCAGATACAATGAAATCAACATCTGCCTAACATGTGTTCGGTAAAGAAAATCAACAATGTGATAGGATAGAATTATTCTCACCTGTTGTGTGTAATCAAAACTGTAGGTCATAGTGATATTCCTGCTTGCAGGTCGGGAGGGGCCTAGAGACAGATTAAAATCCTCACAGGTCTCGGCACAGGCAGCATTCATCTCCTGGTACAATGAAAACTCTTTGTGAACAAGGTTGAGATGCTCTTGTTGCTTCTGCAGATTGGATAATTTCAACCTGTCCAACAGGTTGGCACTTCTAAGCAGCTGGTTGGTATTACTGTGGCATTGCCAGCACAGGTCTGTCTGTGGTCTGGTGCTTGTTATTTGAGGAAGCAATGACTTCCACAGTCTTTTGAAGGTGTACAGATCAATGGCACGCTCCCCTGCAAAGACAAAAAAATGGTATGCGTGTTAAATAGGGGTCTATATACCTGGTCAGGCACCTAGCTACCTAATGAAAATGCTAGGTCCTAGGACCTCAGGTTATCTAACTCACTAACTAACCCGTTATTTTTAAACAAGAAAAAGCCATATCCCCATATTTACTAAGGCAGTAAAAATAGCATCAATTCTCATTGTATGTATAATATCCATTGCCTTGCTGTTTCTTCTGTCTTGTATAACTCATGATTGGTTGATTTGCATTACTGCCTTATTTTAATGTTTTTCTTTTATATATAAGCACTTCATAAGAGATACATGAATAAAGTTTATTATTATACATCATCATCATCATCAATACAACATTACTGTTCATTACAAAAGCATGTAACTTTTCTACAATCTACTACACTGTAGTAGATTATACATCTTTTACACATACCAAGCTTTTTCACAGCAGCTCTGTAGAGACGCCACACTGAGGCTTTAGTGACATTAGATGGCAGCCTCCTGGTACTGATCTTCTTGGGACCAGGGTGGCGTCCAGGCAGGACAGTGGCGTGGTCTTCCGCATAGTTCAGTATGAACGTCACCACTCTTTTGATGTCCTTGGCATCCAGGAGGAACGGCTCCATCAATTCTGCACGGTTGATGGTTCTACCTACAGCGGTGGCAACAGACTGAACGTTCTCCATAGTCACAGTAGACTGAGAAAGTAAACAGCAGCATGCCATGCCGCTGTATTTATGCTGTAGAAGGGAGGCTTGATTGGCAGATACTCTGGACAATGAAACCAAAGCTGCTAATCAATCACCCATCGAAACCCAATCAAAACAATAGCACTGTGTATTTACATTCTAATCATCCATCCCATCCATGTCATTGTGAGTCAGCAGCAGCGTTATGATGTAATTAGCATTATAACAGTCCACTCCAAATGCCCCATCAAGCACACAAGTGAAACAATGAGGAAGACTGTCTGTCTTTAACTAGCACTTGGAAGTGGGCCATGAACTTGCTGAGAAAGAAATTCAAAGAATGTATTTACTACATACGACAGAATGTGTTTACATCATAGCAGTTCATCCCAACAGTCTTAAGCTTGAGCTTGATGTTCTGTATATGTATACTGTTAATATATTGTATGTTGTTTATAAAGGTGTTGTATCTGATAACTTGTATTATTATTATTTAATTACTGGCTGTGAATAAACCAGTTGCATTCAGATGTTACCAAAGAAGGCAACCCAGAAACAACTGAATTAGCATATGTGGCACAAATAATTGAATTGTGCAAAACTAAAACCAAATACTACATAAAACACCACACAATACACCTTAAACAGTTTTTGATCTGCTGGTAGATGGATGGACCCTTCTCCACACTCTGAATCTTCAATATATTTGTACAAATAGGATCAACAGCGTGGCCCCATTGTCGAGATATATATATATATATATATAATTAATCCCCACTCCTTTTGGGGCATTTTGGGGCCTACTGCAGTGTGCTGATTGGTCCAACAGTTATCAAGCTCCGTACACACAGACAGACATACAGACCTACCCTCAGACAGCAAGACAACAAACAAAAATTAAAACAACAAGAATGCCCTTACTTGAGTCCTCAATATAACTGTAAAACAGTCTATTAAAATCTGGTTTCAGATTTCTGGGAGCAGACGTCATTTGGAACCGTAAAATTGGGCGTATCCGTACTTCATCAATTTGTATTCGACATGAGCTTTTTCGGTTTTCAACGTTTACACGATTATTCAAACTATTCATGTTTTGGTCATGCGAATCCTTAACAGATATTTGTTTTGGAATCTATTCCAATGTGATGATTAACCACAACCCACTGCTATTTTCAGGGTAGTCCCACGGAATACAAGCGCACAAATAATCAGTCAAATGCCAAATTTGGAAATCTGCAACACCACCTTCCTTCTTTCAGTGGATGAGGAGATTATGAAAATATTGCCTTTAGAGAAGATTAGATACACTACATCCAGATCATTAAATACATTTGATCTCACATGGTCTCCTTTGATAAGTTATGCAGGCCGGTGGTTTATGGGAATGTATGGCTGTGTAGTCAACATTGTAGTAAAAACCATTATGAGTATTTATAAACAGATTATAAGTATTTTTTATAAAGAATTAGACTCGGGATGGCCATGCCATTGAGACTTGGTTTGTTCACACCTAGATAAAGGATGAATGTAAAAACAGCCTGAAACTGAGTCTTTATACAGTGAACTGTTATAATGCAAATGAAAATGCTGGTGTCGACTCACAATGACAAGAATGCATTGGTCATTGGGATGGATGTTATAATGTAAATACCCAATACTTAGTGTATTTACATTATAACAATCCAACACTAACCTAGTGTTGCAGGACACGTCCAGACAATGATCAGAACATCCCCACAAACTGTCTATTTTCTATACAGTATTCCCACTAAAATGACACCAACTAGGCTGATATTAACAGTACACTACAACAGCTTTAAATTGAACTCCTGATATAATTCTCGTGTCTAGGGGGAAGTACATACAGTAGGCCTAATTGTAATATGGTATCACAAAACAGATAGTGTTTATGCTATAAACATTTGAGGTTGTAGATCAGATGTGATTTGGTCTGTCCTGCTGTGTACCATTTATTGTGTTTATATTGTGCTTATGGGGTAGCAACTGGGTTTGGGGCAAATAGAGCCTATATTAAATGAGAACATGTTATGGCTTTTTAAAATTGCTTTAACACTGACTACTAGAAAGAAGAATTGTGTAAGGTGTTAAAGAGGTGGTGCCATGGTTTTGCATTTTTTCTGTTTTTCATGTGTCTATGAGGTTGATAGAACTTAATTAAGCCCCCTGGTTGTGTTTTTATGGTGTTTTATGTCTTCTCTGACTATTTTGAGTTTCTACCTGGAGGCTGAAACCTTGAGGGTCAAACATGCCAATAGAGAAACAGCGCTTTAGTGACATAGTAAAAACATACCCTCCCCCTCATTATCATAACACAACAGGTGTGGGCATGAGGAGGAGGAGGGACTAGGACAGGTGGGTGGTGCTAAGGTGGTGGAGGAGGTGCTAAGGTGAGAACCAGGTATACTTAACGAACTGGAGGCGTGTCCACATAAAAACATAATTTTAACCATTTCTGTACACTTTTTTGAAAAAAATCTTCCTCCTAGTATTAGTTTAGTTTATTAGTTTATTACGGATCCCCATTAGTCCTCACCACAGTGAAGACTATTCTTCCTGGGGTCCAAACATTCACACTTTACAATACAATTAAAACATAATACAATGTAATTCTCCCATTGCATAGTTAAAAACAAACAACAAAAAAAAAAAAAAATGATTGAAGATTTTGATCTTCACAAATTCTATAAATGATTACATAGTATAGCACCTTTTAGTTTGCAAATCAAGAAATTAAACAAAACAAAAATAATTTCAAATTTTTTTAAATAAAATAGTATATACAATTAATCATAATTCAAACATTAAACAACTAACTAAATCTAACTGTTTGACTAATCACGGCTTCCTTCAATTTCTTTTTGAAGCTTGATTTATTGTCTATCCGTATTATATGTGGTGGTAGCCCATTCCAATATGTTCCTGCTCTATACATTACTGTTTTTTTAAGTGCATTAGTTCTAGGTATTAAAGCCAAAGTAAATTGACCACCCATAGCCTGTCTTGTGTCATAGCCATGTCTAGTATTGGTGGGTTGTATCTGTGACAACAAATGTGCAGGTTTACCAGTATGATAGATGTTAAATAAAAATGTCACTAGACTACAAGCCAACCTTTGATCCACTCTCATCCAAGACAGTGCAGCATGCATCCACTCAACACTACTCCTCCCAGAGCAGCGCAGAGCGAGACGTGCTGCTCTGTTCTGAGTGAGCTGAAGTTTGTCCAAGTCCTTTTTTGAAGCACTGGACCAAACCGTTGGGCAATAATCAAGACTGGACAAAACTAGTGATTGTAACACAAGTTTAACTGTTGAACCAGTCAACAGATGTACTCCTCTTCTTATCATTGAAATGTTACTACTCATTGTATTCACCATTTTGTTAATTTGCATCGTCCAAGACAGTGTTTCATCAATAATCACGCCCAACAATTTGGCCTCTTTAACCTGTTCAATAACAGCACCTTGTAAAACAAGACTTAGTTCAGGATTAGATCTCAGCATATATCTAGAACCCAGCATAATACTCTTTGTTTTTAAAACATTCAGCTTTAGCCTATTTTCACTAACCCAGTTAGAAACCAGCATTAACTCCTCTTGCAACAACATATTAACAGAAACAGAATTTCCACTTGATACATACATTGTAGTGTCATCTGCATAGATTTCCATACATGCACTGTTTAGTACATGTGGTAAATCATTAACAAAAATTGAATAAAGCAATGGGCCTAGACAACTTCCCTGGGGGACACCACATTGAGGGGTCACCATCTCTGATAATGTACCATTAAACACTACACATTGTTGCCTGTTAACCAAATAACTATTCATTAATTCAATAGCACTTTCTTTAAAATGATATGCTGATAACTTTCTGAGCAGCAACTCATGATCTATTATATCGAATGCTGCGCTAAAGTCCAAAAGCACAGCACCCACCATTGACTTCATGTCAATATTTTTAAGCCAGTTGTCAGTAAGCGCTGTGAGTGCTGTGCTTGTGGAATATCCAACCTTATATGCATGCTGACGCTCAGAGTTAATGCTGTGTTCTTCAAAGTAACATTGCATTTGTTTGTATATAACTTTCTCCATCAATTTACTTAGCACCGGTAGAATACTCACTGGCCTACTATTTGGACCAGTGAATGGTTCCCTACTGCTTTTTGGCAGTGGAGTAACCTTTGCAATTTTCCATAGCTGTGGATAAACACAATTTTCAATACATAAATTAAAAATATGGCATATCGGTGCCACAATACACGTGACTGCCAACTTCAGCAACCCACCATCTAAATGATCAACTCCGCATGGCTTATCACTTTTAATTGAAAATAAAAGCTTTTCTACCTCTTCTATTCCTATTCTCTTGAATTCAAAATTACAGACCTTGTCCTTCATTATCTTATTTTTTATAATTGAATCAGAAAGTCTGCCACTAACTGGTAGCATCTGATCTCGAATTGTGCTTACTTTATTAGTGAAAAAGTTATTCAAGTAATTTGCTATATCAACTGGTCTAGTGATAAACTTACCCTCCACCTCTATAAATGAAGGCACTTTGCCCATTTTATCCCTACCCACCGCTTCATTGAATATTGTCCACAATTTTTTACTGTCATATTTACATTCCTCAAATTTAAATTGATAGTGGTGTTTCTTCTTATGTCTATTCATTTTAGTAATTTTGTTCCGAAGGGCTCGATACTTTTGCCAGGTATCAGGGCAGCCAGATGCAATAGCAGACTGCTTAAGCAAATCTCTCTCTTTCATAAATTGTTTTAACTCATCATCAATCCAGGGGGCTTTGATCCTCCTAACAGTACGCTTTTTAATTGGGGCGTGTTTATCACAAATATTCGAAAATAAGGTTGTAAATATCATTAATGCAGTGTCTGTATCCTTACAGTCAAGAACTAAATCCCAATTCATATTTTTCAAATCTTTAACAAAATTATCCTCAGAAAATGCCTTATACATTCTTTTATTAATGATCTTAGGCCCACTTTTGGGCACCTTCGCTTTCCAAGTTGTTGCAATTATGTTATGATCGCTAAAACCCACATGTACAGAAATTGCTTTAGAGCATTTTTCTGGGGCATTTGTAAAAAAATGATCTATACATGAGGACGAGCGTGAACCGTCTCTATTAAAATGAATTCTAGTAGGCAGGTTCACAATCTGAGACAAATTGTATACAGTGGCTGCATCACTCAACTTTCTTTTCAAAGAACAATTACTAGAAAACCAATCCACATTCATATCTCCTGCAAATAATATTTCATAATTAGAATCGGTCACATTTTGCAACATCGTGCAAATATTATTCAAATAGTCAATACCAGAACTAGGTGGCCTATAGCAACAGCATGTTAAAATAGGCTTCATATGTGGTAAGTGCACTTGTAGCCATAGAGCTTCTACACCATTTATACCTAAGTCTTTTCTAATTTTTACAGGGATATGATCCTGAATGTAAAACGCTGTCCCTCCTCCATATTCATCTCTATCCAATCGAATAATGTCGTATCCTTGAATAGCCAACTCAGAATCCTGTATGTTTTCATCTAAGTGTGTTTCTGTGATAGCCATTACATGAATATTATTTTCATTCAAAATAGGACACAGCTCAGTGACCTTATTTCTTAGACTACATATGTTTAAATGTGCAAACCTTAACCCTTTTTTTGGTAATTTTATAGACATTTAGAAAAACTGAAAATTAAAAAAATAAGAAAAGAAAAACAGCACACAGTTAAAAACCTAAACATGACCTCCTCTAATCAGACCCACTATCTCTCCCCTGCTGGCGACCAGGGCGAATAATTAGCTTGTCACGTCGCAGAACAGCAAAAAGACCATTCTTTCTTGCCTCCATCATCTTTGGTAGTAGCTCTTTCCTCCTAAGTCTGACAGCTTCTGTATAATCTTCATTAATAAATATATTTTTACCTTTGAGTTTGTTTGCCCTTCCTAGCACTGTTTCCCTGTCCTTAAACCTCAGGAGCTTAACAACAATGGAGCGCGGCCTGTCATATTTTTTTCCAGACCCCTGTTCCCTGTTAGCCTCAGCTTGGGTACTGGACCTCGTGACAATTTTTCCTGTACGATGAGCCCTTTCAATCTCTATCTTAGTAGGGTCTAAATGGAGATTTTCTCTGAACATATCCTGCACTTTCAGTTCAGTGTCAGCCCATGTTTCACCATCAGTCTCTGCATACCATCAATAATTAGGTTATTTCGCCTTGATTGACCCTCAAGATATTCTGATTTAGAATCAGTTGAGATGGAAGATTCCCCAAGTTTCCCAATGTCCTTATCAAATGTTTTGCAGTCCAAGGAAAGCCTGCTGCATGACTCTTTGAGTTGGTCCACATCCTTCTGTGTGAATTGGAGGCTAGTTTTAATCTCCTCCACCTCTTTCAAAATACCATCCAGTCTTTTGCTGGTGTTATCCATAATAGTGTTCACAAAGCACTTATAGCTGTCCTCAAGTTGTTTCAAGGATTCTCTAAAGAAGTCTTTTTGTTGCTCCAATAGCTCATGCACATGAGCCATTGATACATTTTTAGCCATAATGGAACTTCCTGACCTGGTGGCTAGCTGCTGCCTGCTGGTGGTGGCTGCTCCTCAGCCTGGCCAGGTGGTGCTAGCTGCTGCTGGGGTCCAGGTGGTGCTAGCTGCTGCTGGGGTCCAGGTGGTGCTAGCTGCTGCTGGGGTCCAGGTGGTGCTAGCTGCTGCTGGGGTCCAGGTGGTGCTAGCTGCTGCTGGGGTCCAGGTGGTGCTAGCTGCTGCTGGGGTCCAGGTGGTGCTAGCTGCTGCTGGTGGCTCGGCCTGGTGGTGTCGGCTGCTGCTGGTGGCTCGGCCTGGTGGTGCCAGCTGCTGCTGGTGGTGGCTCGGCCTGGTGGTGCCGGCTGCTGCTGGTGGCTCGGCCTGGTGGAGCTAGCTGCTGCTGGTGGCTCAGCCTGGTGGAGCCAGCTGCTGCTGGTGGCTCAGCCTGGATGCTGCTAGCTGCTGTTGCTCCTGCAGAGGCCAGGTGGCCTGGTGCTGCTAGCTGCTGCTCTGCTCTCTGCTCTCTGCTCTCTGCTCTCTGCTCTGCTCTCTGCTCTCTGCTCTGCTCTGCTCTGCTCGTTGTGCTATAAGGTCAGTCTGTAGAGTCCAGTTAGTTCTAGTTGACCATCAACACCGTAGAGCGTGAGCAGAGCAGAGCAGTATAACCATAATACCTGATGATTATGTTTTAGCAGTATTCCCACTAAAATGACACCAACTAGGCTGATATTAACAGTACACTACAACAGCTTTAAATTGAACTCCTGATATAATTCTCGTGTCTAGGGGGAAGTACATACAGTAGGCCTAATTGTAATATGGTATCACAAAACAGATAGTGTTTATGCTATAAACATTTGAGGTTGTAGATCAGATGTGATTTGGTCTGTCCTGCTGTGTACCATTTATTGTGTTTATATTGTGCTTATGGGGTAGCAACTGGGTTTGGGGCAAATAGAGCCTATATTAAATGAGAACATGTTATGGCTTTTTAAAATTGCTTTAACACTGACTACTAGAAAGAAGAATTGTGTAAGGTGTTAAAGAGGTGGTGCCATGGTTTTGCATTTTTTCTGTTTTTCATGTGTCTATGAGGTTGATAGAACTTAATTAAGCCCCCTGGTTGTGTTTTTATGGTGTTTTATGTCTTCTCTGACTATTTTGAGTTTCTACCTGGAGGCTGAAACCTTGAGGGTCAAACATGCCAATAGAGAAACAGCGCTTTAGTGACATAGTAAAAACATACCCTCCCCCTCATTATCATAACACAACAGGTGTGGGCATGAGGAGGAGGAGGGACTAGGACAGGTGGGTGGTGCTAAGGTGGTGGAGGAGGTGCTAAGGTGAGAACCAGGTATACTTAACGAACTGGAGGTGTGTCCACATAAAAACATAATTTTAACCATTTCTGTACACTTTTTTGAAAAAAAATCTTCCTCCTAGTATAACCATAATACCTGATGATTATGTTTTAGCAGTATTCCCACTAAAATGACACCAACTAGGCTGATATTAACAGTACACTACAACAGCTTTAAATTGAACTCCTGATATAATTCTCGTGTCTAGGGGGAAGTACATACAGTAGGCCTAATTGTAATATGGTATCACAAAACAGATAGTGTTTATGCTATAAACATTTGAGGTTTGATGTGCCGTGACAGACCTGTCACTCTTGGTTCAATAAACCCTAAAGTCCAGTTTATAGACGACATACACAGAAATTACCTTTTACATGCGCAAGGCATCTTTATTGACAAACAAGGGAGATTCCCTCTATACTATGTGAATAAAAGAACAGCAAATTAATGATATTAAAACAATACGACCTGATATATCACGAAGGCAATTCGCTCCACATCTAAGTCTGCATGCAAACAAGCGTTCGGTTGAGCGCCTGGAGAATTCTGAAGTTCTTATCTATTACATTCAGTATATCAACGCTGTGGCTATCAAGGCCTGTCTTCTGACTGCACTCTATAAAGTAAAGGTTGACGGCCCAAGGTTCCACAATGGACCATCAAGCCCTCCTTGGGTACGAATTTAGTACCCACAACAACACAAGATTAAAATCTAAACAGTACTTTATAGCAATTATCATCTAGCATAACATATTGCATGTTTAAAAAATCAGGTCCCATTTTTCTCTTTTTGAGTCATGTGAGCCGAGGAAAACCCTTTTCTTTGAAGGGGAAACTCTGAACTAGGCTGGGGCAGTCCCAAACCTACCATCTGGACATGAGCTCTTATTGGGGACAATTACATCATTTGATTCCATATCGCATTGCTAGACTTAGGGTCCCTCAGTGGGGCATTCCCACTGAGTTTTCCTTTACAAGCAACTATTCTAACATGTGTATATATATATATATATATATAAAAAAAAAATAAAAAAAATCAATATCTAGTTCTCTGTGTGCATTTTTGGTTTCTTCTCCAATTCCTCTGGTTGAGGTGGTCACTTTTCCGAGCCCGGAGGAGGAGGTTCCGACAGAGCCCAAGACTAGGCCCCCCCCCCCAACCCATCCAGTGCCATTAACAAATGTACTTGGCACTGAATGAGCTAAGAGACGGAGGTCCCACTCCCGAGCCCCCGGGTCCGTACCCTCCTGGGGCCTGAGACCGGAGCCCCCCGTATTATACACAGGGGCCCCAACCCCCAAGCGCCAGTCAGATCCGTACCCTCCTTGAGGTCGAAAGTCGGGGCGTAGATATTGTGCAGGGGTGTTCTTCGTCAAGTTCAGCATGGGGGCCCAGGTGGCAATATAATGTTTCTGTGGTGTGTATTGGGATCACTCTGTCACTGCTCTCTTATCACTTGCCATTTGCGAAGGGCAAGACAGCCTATATTTAATGTGCCTAAAGCTGCCAGGGAGATCGCTACGATCAGATTATGTCCCCCAACATTACTATCAAAATCAAAATCTAAATTAATATGTATTCTGGGGTCGTTCAGTGGCCTTGGGCAGCATAGATGTACCCCATGAAACAATGGTATGTTCCTGTCTGGCTGAGAGTGATATTGGTACTACTCAAATTAAATGTGTAGTGTCCCTCCTTTATCTAAAAAAAAAATTGGGTGGGTGTTTAATGGTGAGTCTTTGATCTCTATCATATTATTTCCCTCCTTGACCTGACACCCGGCAGGGCACACAGCATAGGAATGTGCAGAGGCCAGGGTGCCACCCTCCTTTACCTTTTTTGACATACACAACAACACATACCATACACAAAATGTAATTGGAAACACAACAAAACAACTTTCCTGTGCTTTATGCACAGGTCAATTGACATTATTCTCGGGCTGTACAAGATTGTACAATTCTCTTCTGCAACCCATGACCTGTTTCAGAGAAAGCCAGAGCACAAAAGGAGCCAACACGCACACAGCATGTTTCCGTTCAGTTAACTAATTTGACATTGGCCTGTATAATTTAGTTTAATTTGAATATATATATAGTTTGATCGTGGCATTCTATTTAACACTACACATTACAACAGTTTCACTTCAATTTGGTTGTTTTCTCTGATTCACTTAAGTCTTTCGAACCTCCCCACCGGGGCGCAGTCCCAGGCTAGACCCCTTTCCACTTGAGGTCTACACCCAGGTCACCCTGGATAGAGAGTTCAAGTCTCCTGCTTCCCGGCGTCTTCTTTTCAAAGCCCACCGATCACAGGAGCATCACTCGCTTAGTAACTGTAGCACTCCGGCGGTCGCTTTCAGCTTGTGATGGCCTGACTGTACATTGAGCCGAACGCAGCGACCACACCCGCCTCCTGTCGGGGAGCACGCCATGGAATTAATGCTTTTTGCGATCCGACCGGCGGGTGACCCAGTCGATAGCGATCCCTTACCCGTAGGCGTGGTTGGCGCCCCAGGCAGGAAACCGACGGTCTTGTCCTGGCCCCGCTTGGCTACGGGAACCAGAATATTAACCGTTTTCACCCGCCTTGCCTGTAACCGGTGAGTCACGCGCTCCCGTCCGGTTAGGTGTGGACTGTCATCCACGCACCATGTGCTGCCAACCCTAGGAGAGAGCGGCAGTCGGCACACCGACTAGACGGTTCCACAGCTAGGATGTTGATTCATCCTTGACAGAACACGGGGGCCCTTCAGTCTCTCCCCAGCACTATATAACGTCTTTAACGTGCTCTGGGAGCCTTGCGACCCCGCTGCCGCCTGTTTAGCTCAAGGATTGGGGAGCCTACCCCCTAACCTCAAGCTATTATAGTTATTTTAGTCTATGATGTCACTATACATCAGATGTAATATTATATTACTACTGGTGAAATATTATTATGTGATCTTTTGAAACTTTAATCTATGCGAGTCAAAATCAGGTTTACTCTATAATATATTAGTGCAACTAATTGTTTGTTTGTTAAAGCAGAAATACATTTGTTTTAAATTCATCTAATATATATATCTTTTTTTATTGTGTCCTACCCAGAGCGATAGAAAATGTATTTGTTCACACATGTCGAGGCCCCAACAACAACGATTAGCAGTAAGTCAACCTTGCTTCAGATATTCCCACTTCTTGCTTAGAAAGTGTGTCCTTCTCCATGGCATAGTAGTTCCAGTGTCTGTAACAGATAAAAGTTTGTCAAAAGTCACGCAAGCTTTCCCAAGGCTTGCTCTCTGGATGCCATAGGTCACTTAAGTCTTTCGAACCTCCCCACCGGGGCGCAGTCCCAGGCTAGACCCCTTTCCACTTGAGGTCTACACCCAGGTCACCCTGGATAGAGAGTTCAAGTCTCCTGCTTCCCGGTGTCTTCTTTTCAAAGCCCACCGATCACAGGAGCATCACTCGCTTAGTAACTGTAGCACTCCGGCGGTCGCTTTCAGCTTGTGATGGCCTGACTGTACATTGAGCCGAACGCAGCGACCACACCCGCCTCCTGTCAGGGAGCACGCCATGGAATTAATGCTTTTTGCGATCCGACCGGCGGGTGACCCAGTCGATAGCGATCCCTTACCCGTAGGCGTGGTTGGCGCCCCAGGCAGGAAACCGACGGTCTTGTCCTGGCCCCGCTTGGCTACGGGAACCAGAATATTAACCGTTTTCACCCGCCTTGCCTGTAACCGGTGAGTCACGCGCTCCCGTCCGGTTAGGTGTGGACTGTCATCCACGCACCATGTGCTGCCAACCCTAGGAGAGAGCGGCAGTCGGCACACCGACTAGACGGAGACACAGCTAGGATGTTGATTCATCCTTGACAGAACACGGGGGCCTTCAGTCTCTCCCCCAGCACTATACTTCGTTTTTAACGTGCTCTGGGAGCCTTGCGACCCCGCTGCCGCCTGTTGATGACAAGGGATTGGGGAGCCTACCCCCTAACCTCGTCATCGGAAGTGAGTCTCGTGAACACTGCAGTTTGCAATGTTAGTGCCCCTCTGCCTCAGCATGTCGATCAGACAGAATTATAGGGCCTTCCACTGCATGTTTCCAGTTCATAGAAAGAAATGACCGTCCGCCAACCAGTGTTGCAGTCCTCGAATGTGAAACCAACCCATCTCTAAAGTCTGAGATAGTTGTAATAACAAAAAAATATAGATATACTAATGTAACAATACATAGAAGCGTTTGGGCTTTCTGTCCACTGTTACATTCTTAAAATTATTATAATAATAATAATTATTATTATTACTTATTTTAAATATAACCTATTTATTTTACACTTACACTCTACTTACTTAACCACACGGTCAAATTGGCTTTTCTCTTTATTATTATTATATATATATTTTTTTTACTGATATTCAGTTCAGAGTCAACAATCATTTAGGCACCTTAGTGCACTTGCATGGTGTTTCTGGTCTGGTCACTTCTAAGAAAGTAAACTGTTGGTTTTTGGGATTATACAAATCATAGGTATACAACATATTGCAGACTGTGCATAAAATTTAACGAAAATAGCAGATCTACAAATTGATACAATTATTACGGATAACGCTTAGTTTGGTCACAGTACATTATTTCTGCATATAAGATCTGATCAGTTCACAGGGTCCCCCCTTTTTTTCTATAGTGCTGCGCCAGGCTCTCTCTCTCTCTCTCTCTCTCTGAGGGGAGTGACTCACTTACTGTATGGAAGCTTTTTTTTTTTTTTTTGCAGACACTTAAGTCTTTCGAACCTCCCCACCGGGGCGCAGTCCCAGGCTAGACCCCTTTCCACTTGAGGTCTACACCCAGGTCACCCTGGATAGAGAGTTCAAGTCTCCTGCTTCCCGGCGTCTTCTTTTCAAAGCCCACCGATCACAGGAGCATCACTCGCTTAGTAACTGTAGCACTCCGGCGGTCGCTTTCAGCTTGTGATGGCCTGACTGTACATTGAGCCGAACGCAGCGACCACACCCGCCTCCTGTCGGGGAGCACGCCATGGAATTAATGCTTTTTGCGATCCGACCGGCGGGTGACCCAGTCGATAGCGATCCCTTACCCGTAGGCGTGGTTGGCGCCCCAGGCAGGAAACCGACGGTCTTGTCCTGGCCCCGCTTGGCTACGGGAACCAGAATATTAACCGTTTTCACCCGCCTTGCCTGTAACCGGTGAGTAACGCACTCCCGGCCGGTTAGGTGTGGACTGTCATCCACGCACCATGTGCTGCCAACCCTAGGAGAGAGCGGCAGTCGGCACACCGACTAGACGGAAAACACAGCTAGGATGTTGATTCATCCTTGACAGAACACGGGGGCCTTCAGTCTCTCCCCCAGCACTATACTTCGTTTTTAACGTGCTCTGGGAGCCTTGCGACCCCGCTGCCGCCTGTTGAGAACAAGGGATTGGGGAGCCTACCCCCTAACCTCATTCTCTGAAGAAACTAATTTATTTGAAAATCATATTTCTCTCCTCGCTTTTTTCCTCTTTTTCCATTTTCCAAAATACACTTACTCCAATCTTTTAATCTAAGGGCTACCCCACTTAAGTCTTTCGAACCTCCCCACCGGGGCGCAGTCCCAGGCTAGACCCCTTTCCACTTGAGGTCTACACCCAGGTCACCCTGGATAGAGAGTTCAAGTCTCCTGCTTCCCGGCGTCTTCTTTTCAAAGCCCACCGATCACAGGAGCATCACTCGCTTAGTAACTGTAGCACTCCGGCGGTCGCTTTCAGCTTGTGATGGCCTGACTGTACATTGAGCCGAACGCAGCGACCACACCCGCCTCCTGTCGGGGAGCACGCCATGGAATTAATGCTTCTTGCGATCCGACCGGCGGGTGACCCAGTCGATAGCGATCCCTTACCCGTAGGCGTGGTTGGCGCCCCAGGCAGGAAACCGACGGTCTTGTCCTGGCCCCGCTTGGCTACGGGAACCAGAATATTAACCGTTTTCACCCGCCTTGCCTGTAACCGGTGAGTGACGCACTCCCGTCCGGTTAGGTGTGGACTGTCATCCACGCACCATGTGCTGCCAACCCTAGGAGAGAGCGGCAGTCGGCACACCGACTAGACGGAAAACACAGCTAGGATGTTGAGTCATCCTTGACAGAACACGGGGGCCCTTCAGTCTCTCCCCAGCACTATATAACGTCTTTAACGTGCTCTGGGAGCCTTGCGACCCCGCTGCCGCCTGTTGGGAGCAAGGGATTGGGGAGCCTACCCCCTAACCTCACTCCCTAGTTATCTGTGTCCTTAATTTCTGGGATTACGAATCATAGTTATAGCGTATTTCAGACTGTTCATAACTCTAACAACAATAGCAGATTCTACTAGCACAATGAGTCACTATTGAGCTAGCCTAAACAGCCACGGTTTCCAGTAATCATACTGGAGTAAATGTACAATGTCGGCTTCTGAAATGTACACTTAAGTAGAAGTAAAAGTATTGAAAACTGGAACACCTCTAGTGAGATACAAAATGGGACCCTCAAAATGTACTCAAGTAGAGCACTTGAGTAAATATACTTCGTGACCTTGGCTTCCCACTTAACCCCGTGCAGGCGGTTATCTTCCTTGTTTAAATTCCTAAGCAGGACAAAATCTCTAAACAAAATGCTTACGGAGCAGATTACACTATCCACTGACATGTACTTGGGTCAAAGTACCAAAAACAAAAAATGGTATCGGAGTGGAGTGAGACACCAACGTGAGAAGTGTTTAATAGGCAGCCTGTCCCCATGCACAAGTTTCCCTTTGAAAATAGCAGATCCACAAGCACGAAGTGCTTGAGATGAAATAGCTTGTGAGCTTGTAGATCGGCAATTTCCAAATGGCTGAGCTGTATGCAGGGCTGAAGTGGTTCTGCAGCAATTATCTACCACTTCAAAGTAAACAGTTACCAACGTTCTCAAGGTGTTTTGCAGGGGCAGAAGCACACTGTCTGCCTCTGAGATGTATGCAGTGGAAGTTAAAATACAGATAGCTGTAAGGGCTTTTTAAAGTAACAATACCTCAAGACTGTACTTAAGCACAAACCTGGACCTCAGGAAGAATAGTCTCCACTAAGGTGTAGACTAGTGGAGGCTCCTTAATAAACACAACAAACAAACAGGACTTACAGAGACCTTCATTCATTCGGATGACATACATATAACATACATATGAAGACACATATGACACACTGTAGTACTATTTAGGGGGCAACCCTAGGCTGCAGAGCCAGCCGTTCACGTCACCTCGCTCGGATGCTGGAGCTAAACATAACGTGCATGTAACCTGTAGTATTTTTGGGGTCGCCCCTTAGTGGCAGTCTCAGCTTAAACATAATATAACCTGTAGTATTTTCTTAGCCGCAGTCCCAGCTTTCACATAATATAACCTGTAGTATTTTCTTAGCCGCAGTCCCAGCTTTCACATAATAAAACCTGTAGTATTTTCTTAGCCGCAGTCCCAGCTTTCACATAATATAACCTGTAGTATTTTCTTAGCCGCAGTCCCAGCTTTCACATAATATAACCTGTAGTATTTTCTTAGCCGCAGTCCCAGCTTTCACATAATAACACATAACGACACATAACGTACACAACTTAGGCTACACGCTATCTTCTCCCATGTACCCGGCGTGGTTTGCGGTTTAGAGATCCTAGTAAAGGCCACTTATTGTATTGTCTCAGTAAACTGTTGGATCATAGAATACAGAGAGACAGTGTAGTGTCTCAGTAAACCATAGGATCATAAAGTACACTGAGACAGTGTGGTCTATCAGTAACCTATAGGACCATTATGACAATTGTAAGGATATTTTCATGCAGGCACACAGACAAACCCCCTACATCTAGTGTAAAACTAATATTAGATAATTTCACCCGCACCGAAAACCAAAGCGTGAAAAAGTGGTATTTCGAGGTACAACAAAAATAAATCCATATATTTATATATATAGCCATGCATTGCTCGAACACCCAAGTTGAATCGTGGGTTATTCTAGAGGCCTTGACATGAATATATATATAAATAAAGACAAATAACTGATAGTAACAGCTGATAGTAAAACATCCGTGTAAAAAAAAAAAACGTCGGGGTGTCTCCGGTGGTCTCATAAACATATACAGAGGCAGTTGCTGGGAGGATCAACTCGGTCCACCCAGCCACGCTAACAGGACATCATGGGGTATAGGAAGTACAGAGCCTAAGTATTAAACACAAAGGTCATTCAATCTGCTGTTCAGTGGTGACTTCACATGCATGCAATCATATTTACAAATTATCTTTAACAATTGACCTAAATTTGATATAAAACAATTCACATATAGCACTGTGTGTACCCTTCCTGGGGCCCCAAGGAATTGTAGCACATAGTGTATGGGCGAATTGTTATTTGGATCTTATGGATCCAGCGGTCGTCTGGACTGGACAGGGTCACGGTCGGGGTCACCAGCTGATGTGCCGTGACAGACCTGTCACTCTTGGTTCAATAAACCCTAAAGTCCAGTTTATAGACGACATACACAGAAATTACCTTTTACATGCGCAAGGCATCTTTATTGACAAACAAGGGAGATTCCCTCTATACTATGTGAATAAAAGAACAGCAAATTAATGATATTAAAACAATACGACCTGATATATCACGAAGGCAATTCGCTCCACATCTAAGTCTGCATGCAAACAAGCGTTCGGTTGAGCGCCTGGAGAATTCTGAAGTTCTTATCTATTACATTCAGTATATCAACGCTGTGGCTATCAAGGCCTGTCTTCTGACTGCACTCTATAAAGTAAAGGTTGACGGCCCAAGGTTCCACAATGGACCATCAGGTTGTAGATCAGATGTGATTTGGTCTGTCCTGCTGTGTACCATTTATTGTGTTTATATTGTGCTTATGGGGTAGCAACTGGGTTTGGGGCAAATAGAGCCTATATTAAATGAGAACATGTTATGGCTTTTTTTAATTGCTTTAACACTGACTACTAGAAAGAAGAATTGTGTAAGATGTTAAAGAGGTGGTGCCATGGTTTTGCATTTTTTCTGTTTTTCATGTGTCTATGAGGTTGATAGAACTTAATTAAGCCCCCTGGTTGTATTTTTATGGTGTTTTATGTCTTCTCTGGCTATTTTGAGTTTCTACCTGGAGGCTGAAACCTTGAGGGTCAAACATGCCAATAGAGAAACAGCGCTTTAGTGACATAGTAAAAACATACCCACCCCCTCATTATCATAACACAACAGGTGTGGGCATGAGGAGGAGGAGGGACTAGGACAGGTGGGTGGTGCTAAGGTGGTGGAGGAGGTGCTAAGGTGAGAACCAGGTATACTTAATGAACTGGAGGCGTGTCCACATAAAAACATAATTTTAACCATTTCTGTACACTTTTTTGAAAAAAAAAAGTATAACCATAATACCTGATGATTATGTTTTAGGGGGGGGGGGGTCACTGAAAATCACGGCACCCCGTCTTTAAGATGACGGATTCATAGTTGTATTGTTATTTGCAATATAATATTCCATCCCAATCGCCCCATCAAGCACAGCAGTGAAACTATGAGGAAGACTTTGTTTCAACCTGTTTTAACCTGTCATAATTGTACTGTCAAGGCTGCAACTTTTTATCTAGTTATGAATAATAAAACAAACTCTCAATGGCTTGGCATTTTACATTTTAATTGTGAGTCAACACATTACTACAATTATGTAGAACTGTATTTACATGAACTGTTCTATTAAGCATGAGTGGAAATCATCTTGTATGTGTACAGTATACTGTAGTGTACAGTCAGTGTACTTGTTTTTAAATGTGCTATTGCTATCAATACCATTTATTATGGTACTTTATTTAAAAAAAGAAAAAAACAGTTGCATTCAGATGATTCCAAAGAAGACAAAATTAATATTTGAATGTTTATAAGGCACTAGAATTTAATGGTGCAAACAAAACCATTAATACAAAAAAGAAAAAACTGTACAAAATAAATACATTAAATTAAAAAAACAGAACAGTAAAAAAGAAAAAACTGTACAAAATAAATAAATTAAATTAAAAAACCAGAACAGTAAAAAAGAAAAAACTGTACACAAAAATAAAATAAAAAATAAACCTGAACAGTAAAAAAAAATGTGACTGAACAGTGACTGCACTTGAAATTAAATCTGAAGTCAGACGGTCTTGTTCTGGGGTTCAGTGGACTTTGGTGGAGGGCATGTGATGTTTTGGGCCTCATCAGAACAGAATTCTCTGATCTCCTCAAAAAGATATTTCTGCCTGGTCATGTCCAGTCCAGGTGGGGCGTCGACAGGAAGACTATCTATGGGGGGATGGACATCAGCGTTGCACAGCAGCTGAAACTCGACTGGCTCTGAGTCATAGTGTTTTTTGGCCATTACCACACCAGGTCTCCGGGAATCAAAGCTGTAACAGAATAAAAGCAAGACAGTACATTTAAAATATTGCCAATTGTCACCAACATTTTCACAAAATACGGTCATGTTCATAAAATAGAATATCTAATTCAATAACAATGATAATTACCTGAAGTGCCGGTATCTCTTAATCTGTGAGAACTTTCGGAAGTAGCTACTCAGATGCTGGTGCCAGTCGTATCTCTCAACAAGCACTGTGCCATCCTCCAGTCCTACAAGCTGGGGGATGTTTAGCTGCATCACGGGAGAGCTGTCCCTCACAACCTCGGCAATGTCTGACAATGTCTCCACTCTGGTGTCCCTGAAGCACTCCTTGACCAGTTCAAAGCAACAGTCTGGGCCAGACTCACTGTGACCTGCGATCAGGAAGTGGAGGTCCAGCTTCAAGTGAAGGTTGCTCATAGTACGCCAGGCACAATACCATAGCATAAAATCGCTCTTGTTTTGCTCACTGCTATGAAGGTCTGCGCATGTTTCTCCAACTCCGTAGTTTTTGAAGAAATGATGCAGGTAGTTGATGGCTGAATTGCTGCCTTTACTTGCCATCCCTTCATCGATTAAGTAACACACTTGCTTCGGCATCCCTTCACAACAGACACCAAAAAGGCCACACTTGCGTGGAGTCAAAAAATACATGGGCCCAGGCTGTTGAGGGTCAGAAGGGAAGTGCACCTGAGAGAAGGAGAGATTTTTAAAAAATGGATCAGATACAATGAAATCAACATCTGCCTAACATGTGTTCGGTGAAGAAAATCAACAATGTGATAGGATAGAATTATTCTCACCTGTTGTGTGTAATCAAAACTGTAGGTCATAGTGATATTCCTGCTTGCAGGTCGGGAGGGGCCTAGAGACAGATTAAAATCCTCACAGGTCTCGGCACAGGCAGCATTCATCTCCTGGTACAATGAAAACTCTTTGTGAACAAGGTTGAGATGCTCTTGTTGCTTCTGCAGATTGGATAATTTCAACCTGTCCAACAGGTTGGCACTTCTAAGCAGCTGGTTGGTATTACTGTGGCATTGCCAGCACAGGTCTGTCTGTGGTCTGGTGCTTGTTATTTGAGGAAGCAATGACTTCCACAGTCTTTTGAAGGTGTACAGATCAATGGCACGCTCCCCTGCAAAGACAAAAAATGGTATGAGTGTTAAATAGGGGTCTATATACCTGGTCAGGCACCTAGCTACCTAATGAAAATGCTAGGTCCTAGGACCTCAGGTTATCTAACTCACTAACTCGTTATTTTTAAACAAGAAAAAGCCATATCCCCATATTTACTAAGGCAGTAAAAATAGCATCAATTCTCATTGTATGTATAATATTCATTGCCTTGCTGTTTCTTCTGTCTTGTATAACTCATGATTGGTTTATTTGCATTACTGCCTTATTTTAATGTTTTTCTTTTATATATAAGCACTTCATAAGAGATACATGAATAAAGTTTATTATTATACATCATCATCATCAATACAACATTACTGTTCATTACAAAAGCATGTAACTTTTCTACAATCTACTACACTGTAGTAGATTATACATCTTTTACACATACCAAGCTTTTTCACAGCAGCTCTGTAGAGACGCCACACTGAGGCTTTAGTGACATTAGATGGCAGCCTCCTGGTACTGATCTTCTTGGGACCAGGGTGGCGTCCAGGCAGGACAGTGGCGTGGTCTTCCGCATAGTTCAGTATGAACGTCACCACTCTTTTGATGTCCTTGGCATCCAGGAGGAACGGCTCCATCAATTCTGCACGGTTGATGGTTCTACCTACAGCGGTGGCAACAGACTGAACGTTCTCCATAGTCACAGTAGACTGAGAAAGTAAACAGCAGCATGCCATGCCGCTGTATTTATGCTGTAGAAGGGAGGCTTGATTGGCAGATACTCTGGACAATGAAACCAAAGCTGCTAATCAATCACCCATCGAAACCCAATCAAAACACTAGCACTGTGTATTTACATTCTAATCATCCATCCCATCCATGTCATTGTGAGTCAGCAGCAGCGCTATGATGTAATTAGCATTATAACAGTCCACTCCAAATGCCCCATCAAGCACACAAGTGAAACAATGAGGAAGACAGTACTAGCACTTGGAAGTGGGCCATGAACTTGCTGAGAAAGAAATTCAAAGAATGTATTTACTACATACGACAGAATGTGTTTACATCATAGCAGTTCATCCCAACAGTCTTAAACTTGAGCTTGATGTTCTGTATATGTATACTGTTAATATATTGTATGTTGTTTATAAAGGTGTTGTATCTGATAACTTGTATTATTATTATTTAATTACTGGCTGTGAATAAACCAGTTGCATTCAGATGTTACCAAAGAAGGCAACCCAGAAACAACTGAATTAGCATATGTGGCACAAATAATTGGAATTGTGCAAAACTAAAACCAAATACTACATAAAACACCACACAATACACCTTAAACAGTTTTTGATCTGCTGGTAGATGGATGGACCCTTCTCCACACTCTGAATCTTCAATATATTTGTACAAATAGGATCAACAGCGTGGCCCCATTGTCGAGATATATATATATATATATAAATATACATATATATATATAATTAATCCCCACTCCTTTTGGGGCATTTTGGGGCCTACTGCAGTGTGCTGATTGGTCCAACAGTTATCAAGCTCCGTACACACAGACAGACATACAGACCTACCCTCAGACAGCAAGACAACAAACAAAAATTCAAACAACAAGAATGCCCTTACTTGAGCGTTCATGGAAATCCAATCAGACCCACTAAACTTCTCTGTGCCATTAATATGATTTTCCTCTGGCCCTTGGAACCCAAGTCCTCAATATAACTGTAAAACAGTCTATTAAAATCTGGTTTCAGATTTCTGGGAGCAGACGTCATTTGGAACCGTAAAATTGGGCGTATCCGTACTTCATCAATTTGTATTCGACATGAGCTTTTTCGGTTTTCAACGTTTACACGATTATTCAAACTATTCATGTTTTGGTCATGCGAATCCTTAACAGATATTTGTTTTGGAATCTATTCCAATGTGATGATTAACCACAACCCACTGCTATTTTCAGGGTAGTCCCACGGAATACAAGCGCACAAATAATCAGTCAAATGCCATAGTATTTGGAAATCTGCAACACCACCTTCCTTCTTTCAGTGGATGAGGAGATTATGAAAATATTGCCTTTAGAGAAGATTAGATACACTACATCCAGATCATTAAATACATTTGATCTCACATGGTCTCCTTTGATAAGTTATGCAGGCCGGTGGTTTATGGGAATGTATGGCTGTGTAGTCAACATTGTAGTAAAAACCATTATGAGTATTTATAAACAGATTATAAGTATTTTTTATAAAGAATTAGACTCGGGATGGCCATGCCATTGAGACTTGGTTTGTTCACACCTAGATAAAGGATGAATGTAAAAACAGCCTGAAACTGAGTCTTTATACAGTGAACTGTTATAATGCAAATGAAAATGCTGGTGTCGACTCACAATGACAAGAATGTATTGGTCATTGGGATGGATGTTATAATGTAAATACCCAATACTTAGTGTATTTACATTATAACAATCCAACACTAACCTAGTGTTGCAGGACACGTCCAGACAATGATCAGAACATCCCCACAAACTGTCTGTTTTCTATACAGTATTCCCACTAAAATGACACCAACTAGGCTGATATTAACAGTACACTACAACAGCTTTAAATTGAACTCCTCATATAATTCTCGTGTCTAGGGGGAAGTACATACAGTAGGCCTAATTGTAATATGGTATCACAAAACAGATAGTGTTTATGCTATAAACATTTGAGGTTGTAGATCAGATGTGATTTGGTCTGTCCTGCTGTGTACCATTTATTGTGTTTATATTGTGCTTATGGGGTAGCAACTGGGTTTGGGGCAAATAGAGCCTATATTAAATGAGAACATGTTATGGCTTTTTTAAATTGCTTTAACACTGACTACTAGAAAGAAGAATTGTGTAAGGTGTTAAAGAGGTGGTGCCATGGTTTTGCATTTTTTCTGTTTTTCATGTGTCTATGAGGTTGATAGAACTTAATTAAGCCCCCTGGTTGTGTTTTTATGGTGTTTTATGTCTTCTCTGACTATTTTGAGTTTCTACCTGGAGGCTGAAACCTTGAGGGTCAAACATGCCAATAGAGAAACAGCGCTTTAGTGACATAGTAAAAACATACCCTCCCCCTCATTATCATAACACAACAGGTGTGGGCATGAGGAGGAGGAGGAGGGACTAGGACAGGTGGGTGGTGCTAAGGTGGTGGAGGAGGTGCTAAGGTGAGAACCAGGTATACTTAACGAACTGGAGGCGTGTCCACATAAAAACATAATTTTAACCATTTCTGTACACTTTTTTGAAAAAAATCTTCCTCCTAGTATAACCATAATACCTGATGATTATGTTTTAGGGGGGGGGATCACTGAAAATCACGGCACCCCGTCTTTAAGATGACGGATTCATAGTTGTATTGTTATTTGCAATATAATATTCCATCCCAATCGCCCCATCAAGCACAGCAGTGAAACTATGAGGAAGACTTTGTTTCAACCTGTTTTAACCTGTCATAATTGTACTGTCAAGGCTGCAACTTTTTATCTAGTTATGAATAATAAAACAAACTCTCAATGGCTTGGCATTTTACATTTTAATTGTGAGTCAACACATTACTACAATTATGTAGAACTGTATTTACATGAACTGTTCTATTAAGCATGAGTGGAAATCATCTTGTATGTGTACAGTATACTGTATAGTGTACAGTCAGTGTACTTGTTTTTAAATGTGCTATTGCTATCAATACCATTTATTATGGTACTTTATTTAAAAAAAGAAAAAAACAGTTGCATTCAGATGATTCCAAAGAAGACAAAATTAATATTTGAATGTTTATAAGGCACTAGAATTTAATGGTGCAAACAAAACCATTAATACAAAAAAGAAAAAACTGTACAAAATAAATAAATTAAATTAAAAAAACAGAACAGTAAAAAAGAAAAAACTGTACAAAATAAATAAATTAAATTAAAAAAACAGAACAGTAAAAAAGAAAAAACTGTACACAAAAATAAAATAAAAAATAAACCTGAACAGTAAAAAAAATGTGACTGAACAGTGACTGCACTTGAAATTAAATCTGAAGTCAGACGGTCTTGTTCTGGGGTTCAGTGGACTTTGGTGGAGGGCATGTGATGTTTTGGGCCTCATCAGAACAGAATTCTCTGATCTCCTCAAAAAGATATTTCTGCCTGGTCATGTCCAGTCCAGGTGGGGCGTCGACAGGAAGACTATCTATGGGGGGATGGACATCAGCGTTGCACAGCAGCTGAAACTCGACTGGCTCTGAGTCATAGTGTTTTTTGGCCATTACCACACCAGGTCTCCGGGAATCAAAGCTGTAACAGAATAAAAGCAAGACAGTACATTTAAAATATTGCCAATTGTCACCAACATTTTCACAAAATACGGTCATGTTCATAAAATAGAATATCTAATTCAATAACAATGATAATTACCTGAAGTGCCGGTATCTCTTAATCTGTGAGAACTTTCGGAAGTAGCTACTCAGATGCTGGTGCCAGTCGTATCTCTCAACAAGCACTGTGCCATCCTCCAGTCCTACAAGCTGGGGGATGTTTAGCTGCATCACGGGAGAGCTGTCCCTCACAACCTCGGCAATGTCTGACAATGTCTCCACTCTGGTGTCCCTGAAGCACTCCTTGACCAGTTCAAAGCAACAGTCTGGGCCAGACTCACTGTGACCTGCGATCAGGAAGTGGAGGTCCAGCTTCAAGTGAAGGTTGCTCATAGTACGCCAGGCACAATACCATAGCATAAAATCGCTCTTGTTTTGCTCACTGCTATGAAGGTCTGCGCATGTTTCTCCAACTCCGTAGTTTTTGAAGAAATGATGCAGGTAGTTGATGGCTGAATTGCTGCCTTTACTTGCCATCCCTTCATCGATTAAGTAACACACTTGCTTCGGCATCCCTTCACAACAGACACCAAAAAGGCCACACTTGCGTGGAGTCAAAAAATACATGGGCCCAGGCTGTTGAGGGTCAGAAGGGAAGTGCACCTGAGAGAAGGAGAGATTTTTAAAAAATGGATCAGATACAATGAAATCAACATCTGCCTAACATGTGTTCGGTGAAGAAAATCAACAATGTGATAGGATAGAATTATTCTCACCTGTTGTGTGTAATCAAAACTGTAGGTCATAGTGATATTCCTGCTTGCAGGTCGGGAGGGGCCTAGAGACAGATTAAAATCCTCACAGGTCTCGGCACAGGCAGCATTCATCTCCTGGTACAATGAAAACTCTTTGTGAACAAGGTTGAGATGCTCTTGTTGCTTCTGCAGATTGGATAATTTCAACCTGTCCAACAGGTTGGCACTTCTAAGCAGCTGGTTGGTATTACTGTGGCATTGCCAGCACAGGTCTGTCTGTGGTCTGGTGCTTGTTATTTGAGGAAGCAATGACTTCCACAGTCTTTTGAAGGTGTACAGATCAATGGCACGCTCCCCTGCAAAGACAAAAAATGGTATGAGTGTTAAATAGGGGTCTATATACCTGGTCAGGCACCTAGCTACCTAATGAAAATGCTAGGTCCTAGGACCTCAGGTTATCTAACTCACTAACTAACCCGTTATTTTTAAACAAGAAAAAGCCATATCCCCATATTTACTAAGGCAGTAAAAATAGCATCAATTCTCATTGTATGTATAATATTCATTGCCTTGCTGTTTCTTCTGTCTTGTATAACTCATGATTGGTTTATTTGCATTACTGCCTTATTTTAATGTTTTTCTTTTATATATAAGCACTTCATAAGAGATACATGAATAAAGTTTATTATTATACATCATCATCATCAATACAACATTACTGTTCATTACAAAAGCATGTAACTTTTCTACAATCTACTACACTGTAGTAGATTATACATATTTTACACATACCAAGCTTTTTCACAGCAGCTCTGTAGAGACGCCACACTGAGGCTTTAGTGACATTAGATGGCAGCCTCCTGGTACTGATCTTCTTGGGACCAGGGTGGCGTCCAGGCAGGACAGTGGCGTGGTCTTCCGCATAGTTCAGTATGAATGTCACCACTCTTTTGATGTCCTTGGCATCCAGGAGGAACGGCTCCATCAATTCTGCACGGTTGATGGTTCTACCTACAGCGGTGGCAACAGACTGAACGTTCTCCATAGTCACAGTAGACTGAGAAAGTAAACAGCAGCATGCCATGCCGCTGTATTTATGCTGTAGAAGGGAGGCTTGATTGGCCGATACTCTGGACAATGAAACCAAAGCTGCTAATCAATCACCCATCGAAACCCAATCAAAACACTAGCACTGTGTGTTTACATTCGAATCATCCATCCCATCCATGTCATTGTGAGTCAGCAGCAGCGTTATGATGTAATTAGCATTATAACAGTCCACTCCAAATGCCCCATCAAGCACACAAGTGAAACAATGAGGAAGACAGTACTAGCACTTGGAAGTGGGCCATGAACTTGCTGAGAAAGAAATTCAAAGAATGTATTTACTACATTACGACAGAATGTGTTTACATCATAGCAGTTCATCCCAACAGTCTTAAGCTTGAGCTTGATGTTCTGTATATGTATACTGTTAATATATTGTATGTTGTTCATAAAGGTGTTGTATCTGATAACATTTATTATTATTATTTAATTATTGGCTGTGAATAAACCAGTTGCATTCAGATGTTACCAAATAAGGCAACCCAGAAACAACTGAATTAGCATATGTGGCACAAATAATTGAATTGTGCAAAACTAAAACTAAAAACTACATAAAACACCACACAACACACCGTAAACAGTATATATATATATATATATATATATATATATATATATATATATATATATATATATATATATATATATATATATATATATATAACTGTAAAACAGTCTAGTAAAATCTGGTTTCATTCAGGACGCACTTTAAAGTTATATCAACAATTCTGTTGATATAGAGAAATGGATATATTTTGTAGTTGCTTTAGTTTAGTTGCTTTTTCTATACTTACAGACAACTATAATATACCTAGTACTCTTTTTTACATCGTCGTATCAGTAGCAAAACACTTAGTCCCACATATTAAGTCCAAGACCAAGATTGAGGGATGTTTAGTCCTTAATCCTTATCAGAAAGGTACTATTTTGAGTTTATATAACTTAAGTCAAAACATCAGTTCTCTATCTTGGGTAGTTGCACAGTCAGCATGGGAGCAGACGTCATTTGGAAGGAACCGTACAATTGGGCGTATCCGTACTTCATCAACGTGTATTCGAGATGAGCTTTTCGGTTTAACGGTTTTCAACGTTTACACGATTATTCAAACTATTCATGTTTTGGTCATGCGAATCCTTAACAGATATTTGTTTTGGAATCTATTCCAACGTGATGATTAACCACAGCCCACTGCTATTTTCAGGGTAGTCCCACGGAATACAAGCGCACAAATAATCAGTCAAATGCCATAGTATTTGGAAATCTGCAACACCACCTTCCTTCTTTCAGTGGATCAGGAGATTATTAAAATATTAACTTTAGAGAAGATTAGATACACTACATCCAGAACATTAAATACATTTGATCTCACATGGTCTCCTTTGATAAGTTATGCGGGCCGGTGGTTGTGGGAATGGCTATGTATGGCTGTGTAGTCAAACATCATTATGAGTATTTATAAACAGATTATAAGTATTTTTTATAAAGAATTAGACACGGGATGGCCATTGAGACTTGGTTTGTTCACACCTAGATAAAGGATGCATGTAAAAACAGCCTGAAACTGAGTCTTTATACAGTGAACTGTTATAATGCAAATAAGAATGCTGGTGTCGACTCACAATGACAAGAATGCATTGGTCATTGGGATGGATGTTATAATGTAAATACCCAAAACTTAGTGTATTTACATTATAACAATCCAACACTAACCTAGTGTTGACTCACAAATGAAAACATTTATTCACAATGACAAACAGGACACGTCCAGACAATGATCAGAACATACCCACAAACTGTCTGTTTTCTATACAGTATTCCCACTAAAATGACACCAACTAGGCTGATATTAACAGTACACTGCAACAGCTTTAAATTGAACTCCTGATATAATTCTCGTGTCTAGGGGGAAGTACATACAGTAATTGTAATATGGTATCACAAAACAGATAGTGTTTATGCTATAAACATTTGAGGTTGTAGATCAGATGTGATTTGGTCTGTCCCGCTGTGTACCATTTATTGTGTTTATATTGTGGTTATGGGGTAGCAACTGGGTTTGGGGCAAATAGAGCCTATATTAAATGAGAACATGTTATGGCTTTTTTAAATTATTGCTGTACATGGATCTCATGATACTCAAACATGCACTGAAAGTTCCTGAGAGGCTACCGCTAATGCCGAACGAGCTAACGCTGGTTGCTTGTTTCTCTCCCAGAACCTGGCAACTCGGCGTTGCCAGGGAGAGAAATAAGCAAACAGCGTTAGCTCGTTCGGCATTAGCGGTAGCCTCTCAGGAACTTTCAGTGCATGTTTGAGTATCATGAGACTCTACAATGAGTAGTAGTAGAGAAAAAAATTACTTTGCATCGGTTATAATAGACGAATTTCACTTAGGCACGCGCTCCCATTATGCCAACGGAGGGGGTCGAAAAAATGACGACACAGGACTCTCTGAAATAACTCAACGTCCCTTTCAAGGATGGTGAGTGATAAGCGACACATCAAAGATAACACTTAAAATGTCCGGATCTCTCCTTTAAGCCCCCTGGTGGTGTTTTTATGGTGTTTTATGTCTTCTCTGACTATTTTGAGTTTCTACCTGGAGGCTGAAACCTTGAGGGTCAAACATGCCAATAGAAAAACAGCCCTTTAGTGACATAGTAAAAATATACCCTCCCCCTCATTATCATAACACAACAGGTGTGGGCATGAGGAGGAGGAGGGACTAGGACAGGTGGGTGGTGCTAAGGTGGTGGAGGAGGTGCTAAGGTGAGAGCCAGGTATACTTAATGAACTGGAGGCGTGTCCACATAAAAACATAATTTTAACAATTTCTGTACACTTTTTTGAAAAAAATCTTCCTCCTAGTATAACCATAATACCTGATGATTATGTTTTGGGGGGGAAAAAATCACTGAAAATCACGGCAGCCCGTCTTTAATATAAATATTTTCGGAAAACTCTATGGGAAAAAAACATTGTACATAATATGCAAAATGTGGCTCCCTTCCCACCCATTCATGTTTTCCAGTGGGTTGGGGATGGGGAATTAGCATATTAGGTTTCATTGACTGTTCCAGAGCCCTCCTACAGCATAAACTAGAAAAAGTGCTCCTCGGAGCACGGGTCTCCGCCAGGTCAGGTAGGATAGTGTGGGGCAGCAATGTTGGGAATTCCAATCAGGCTGGAATGTGAAAAATCTGGTGGATCGGACAGATCCGTCTTGATCAGTTGACTATAGAGATCATGTGTACAGATTTGCGTGATGTTTGGATAAAATCTGAAGGAGTAATATTAAAAAAGTAGTTTTATATAAGTCTGCCTCCTGGTGGTGCTATAATAGGGCAATGTTGAAAGGGTGGCATTTGTTCTTCAACGTAGTGCAAATGTGCGTGCAAAGTTTCCCCGCAATCGGACGCTGCGTTCATGATTTGCAACATTTTGTTCAAAACGGGCCACTCCTGCAAACTTTAGATGTCAATCTTAGCCTATCAGGCTGGAATATGAAAAATCGGCCTCCTGGTGGCGCTATAACAGGCTCATGTGAAAAATTGGGGGCAACGGTTCTGAATTGGCATCCAGGGAGTGTGTGTGCACACACAGTTTCGCTGCGATCAAGCCAACTGTGCCGGAGATGACCTGTTCACAGACGGACACACACACGGACGGACACACACACACATACGGACGGACGGATGGACGGACAGGGTGCAAAACATACTCTCTCGCCATGCCTTTTGGCCTGGCGGAGACAATAAAGCTGCATATATTATGGAGGAGGTCTGACATCTCCTATCTATGTGAGCTGCTGTCAGTGTTCCCAAGTCCGCTTTATTATAAGCGACTTTGGGCTTCTTTTTCTGTAAAGTTGCTAGTAAATATTGGTAGGTTGCAGGTTGCGTTTTTTTTGGGGCAGGCTTGTTTCTAAAGTGTAGTTGCTTATTGTAGTGTAGATGTTTAAAAGTGCTATATGTGCCCTAAATTGCTTCTTTTGGGCTTGTTTTCGTAGACCTGGTTGCTTATTTCTCTCACAAAATCGGGCAACACTGGCTGCTGCGTAGTATATTGCCAAATGCAATACTTGTGTCAAGTGTAGAGGCAGCAGTGAGCCTCTACAACACAGACACAGCAAACACACAGTGTTGCCATGTCGGCTTATTATAAGCGACTTTGGGCTTCCTTTTCTGTAAAGTTGCTTCTAAAAATTGGTAGTTGCAGGTTGCATTTTTGGGGCTTTTTTCTAAAGTGTAGTTGCTTATAGGCATGCTTCCAAATTATTATTTAAACCAGTGGTTTTCGAACATTTTCATGAAAATGTTTTGTGCCAGCTAGGGAGCATTTGCATTGTTAGAATGTTTTTTTATTTTTTATATTCCAAATATATTCCACTTTTTTTTTAAATAGCAGATCTACAAGCTCTCGTGGCGCGTTGTGAGCGGCTATTTTTAAATAGCACTGTGGCTTAAGTTGCCTCTTTTTGTTTTCCTATACCGTTTGCTTACTTCTCTCACAAAATCTGGCAACACTGCAAAGACACCGAAGAAGAAAGAAGGAGGAAGTGCCGTGAGCCTGCTATATTTTTCTCTCCGTTTTTTTTTCTTTCTTTCTGTAAAAAGTCCCGTAACGAGAGCGAAATGGAGCCAAAACAAACCTTATTCGAAACGGGCAACGGCAACAAAAGAACCCGCGTCGACGACGCGACAGGAGCAGAGCCAGAGAGTGCGAAAAAGAAGAAGTCTAATAGGAAATACAACGAGTCCTACCTAAAATATGGCTTCGTCGCCGCCGGTGAGTCGCACGCTCAGAGGCCTCTGTGTTTAGTGTGTGGAGACACGCTGTCCAACGATGCACTAAAGCCATCAAAACTGCTTCGGCACTTCGAAGCGAGGCACCCCGAACTCAAAAACATGCCGTTGGAGTTCTTTGAGCAGAGAAAAGTTTTACTCGGACAAGAGGGACATATTCCAGTGCTGAGTGTTGCCAGTGGCAAGACGCCTACAAAAGCGGCTGCGTTGAGACAGCCGAAGAAGTCCACACCTAAAAATGTGGCTGCGTTGAGACAGCCGAAATCCACACCTAAAAAAGTGGCTGCGATGAGACAGCCCAAGTACACACCTACAAATGTGGCTGCGTTGAGACATTCGGAGTCCACATCTACCGATGTGGCTGCGTTGATACAGCCGGAGCCCACACCTATTATGGCTGCGCTCAGTGCGCTGAGACAGTCGGGGTCCACAATCTCCACATCTACAAATATGGCTGCATTGAGACAGTCGGAGTCCACATCTACAAATGTGTCTGCTTTGAGACAGCCGGAGTCCACATCTAAAAATGTGGCTGCTTTGAGACAGCCTGAATCCACAGCCACATCTACTAATGTGGCTGCGTTGAGACAGTCGAAGTCCACACCTAAAAATGTGGCTGCGTTGAGACAGTCTGAGTCCACATCCAAAAATGTGGCTGCTTTGAGACAGTCGGAGTCCGCCTCTACACATGTGTCTGTGTTGAGACAATCGGCAGAGTACACATCTAATAATGTGGTTGCACTGAGAGTGGGCCTGTCAAACCTGGTGGCTAGTCTTATCGGTGAGATTGAAGAGCCATTCACAATCTCAGAGGAGTTGATTCTACCTGCGTGTGAGCTGATTTTCCGTGAAATATTGGGAGAGTCTGCGGCTAACAACATAGCACACGTTCATCCTTCAGAAGATGAAATAGCAGGGGACATCGAGGCACAGTTGTTGGAGAGGATTAGAGCGTCACCGTGGTATGCAATCCAGGTGGATGAATCCACTGATGTTGACAACAAGGCAGTCGTTCTTGTTTACGTGCGATATATATCTCAGGATGATGTGTGTGAAGATTTGCTGTGTCCACTGTCGCTGCCAACCAACACAACAGCTGCAGAATTGTTCAAGGCTTTGGATAATTACATGTCAGGAAAGTTGGACTGGTCATTCTGTGTTGGCCTGAGCACAGATGGGGCTGCTGCCATGACTGGACGGCTGTCTGGTTTCACTGCCAGGGTTAAACAGGTAGCACCTGAATGCGAACTTGCGCACTGTGTCATCCACAGAGAAATGCTGGTCAGCCAAAAAAAATCACCTGAGCTTAACAGTGTATTGAATGACGCCGTTAAAATGATCAGCCACGTCAAAGCACTCGCCCTTAACTCCCATCTGTTTGAGCAGCTTTGTGGGGATATTGACACAGAACTCAAGTGCCTTCTCTTACACACTGAAGTCAGGTGGCTATCCAGGGGGCGATCGCTGGCCAGAGTGTTTGAGTTGCGTGGACCGCTGCAGAGATTTCTTTCAGAAATTAACTCGCCACTGGCAGCACGTTTCAGTGATGAGGAATGGGTCTCAAAACTAGCATACCTGTGTGACATATTCAACCTGCTCAACGAATTCAATCTGTCACTTCAAGGGAGAATGGCAAATGTATTCAAGATGGCAGATAAAGTGGCTGCACTCAAAGCCAAACTGGGACTGTGGGGACGGCGAGTGAACATGGGATCATTTGACATGTTCCATTCACTAGCAGAGGTTTTTGGAGAGACTGAGACTGTGCCATCCTTCTCCCAGCTGGTGAGGGATCACCTGGCATCACTGTCAATGGAGCTTGAGCATTACTTTCCAACCACCAAAGACCCACAAAGTTCTAAGGAGTGGATGCGTGATCCATTTGTGAATGTCCCAGGTGATGAATCGTCTCTGTCCATGGAGGAAGAGCATCAACTCATTGAGGTTGCAAATGATGGTGGCCTTAAAAGTTTGTTTTGGATAACTTCCTCTCTGCCGACTTTCTGGATCAAAGTCAGGGCTGAGCATCCTGGAATAGCCACAAAGGCACTGAAAACGTTGCTTCCATTTCCAACAACCTCCCTCTGCGAAGCTGGGTTTGCTTCAATGATGGCAAGAAAAACTGAATTACGGAATAGACTGGACATAAATAACACACTTCGAGTGTCACTGTCTCGCACCACCCCTCGTTTGGACCGTCTTGTTGCCAGGAAGCAAGCGCACCAACAACCACTGAGGAAAGAAAATGGCTCCCACTGAGCAAGGGAAGGATCTGTATCCCATTATTTTTTGTTCATTTTTTAATCTTTTTTTAAATTATTATTTTAATACTATTTTTTTTATCACCATGAGGAAACTTACTTTGAAATTGTCATGTAAATATTCTTTTGAACATCCCCATATCTTCCATTTTTCTTTTTCTATTTTTAACTTGCCAATAGTTAATTTTCTTGTGTAAATCATCATGTTGAAATTGAAATACTGATTAAATACCGTGCATTTAGTTGTAGTGTTAAATCAGTTGCAAAGGTGAAGTACACCCTCTTGTGGTATAAAGGGTAATATGAGATCCAGATAAATTGTTACTACACAAAACAAACATACAAGACAAGAGATACTGTGTTTTGTTGTTACTTTGTTGTGAAATTATTTCTAGATACAAGCATTGTGTTGCTTCCTATTTTGTTTGTTTTGCACTAGTGATCTGCTTCATATTTGTTCCTTACATACAATAAACAAATACTAAAAATGCCTTTTGTTTTTTCGACCACAATATATTACAAGTACAAATCAGTACACTATGATAGCCTACTACTAGTCCTATACAACATCACCTTTTTCCAGGCCCGGATTGGACGGTCTGGCACTTCTGGCAGATGCCAGAACGGCCGGGCAGTCTGGGGCCGCGGCCAACCCTAAAACTGAAATAAAGTCACCAAAAACCAAATTTTCAAGCTATTTTTCACCAATTAACCGCAATTTTTCGGCGCCCGTGCGCTTCGCGCTATGGGCCGGTGAAGATCACAAATGCCAGGGCCGATTTTCTGTGCCAGTCCGTGCCTGCCTTTTCCCGATCTTATCACTATCTTACCTCAGCTTGGGAAATGTAAAATCTGAATTTGCATGTCTGCTTATTATAAGCGACTTTGGGCTTGTGTTTCTGTAAAGTTGCTTGTAAATATTGGTAGTTGCGGGGTGCAGTTTTTTGGGCTTATTTTGGCTTACTGTCTAACAGGGGCGCCGATATAATTTGCGGTTATTTACAAAAATGTACTCCATGAAGTGAAGATGTCGGTGTTTTTTTTTCTTTTTTCTTTGTGATGAGTTTGTCATGGGTGCTCTTCATTTCCTCTGGGTGCTTTAGCCCCGAAGCACCCGCAGTATCGGCGCCCTTGCTGTCTAATGTTGTATAAACCAGTGGTTCTGAAACATTTTCATGTCAAGGACCCCCAAATTAATATGTAATTGTCCGTGTATCCCCATCTGAAAACACAAATTGTTTTTAAATGTCTCTTTTCCCAAGATTTGATCTACAAGCTCACAACATGTCGCATCGTGACACGTGAGCTTGTAGATCGGCTATTTTCAAAAAGCTGATGTACAGTATATAGGTTTAAAGTGCTCATGTGGCCTAGTTGCTTCTTTTGGGCTTGTTTTCATAGACCTGGTTAATTATTTCTCTCACAAAATCGGGCAGCACTGATTGGCAATCATTTGCTCATTCCTGTACTTCCTGTATAGAATAACCACAAGATGCCATTCTATAAGCTTCTGATAGGTTAAATGCAGAGGACACATTTCACCCTACAGTATATGCAAATATACAGTGACAAATACCCCAAAGGAGTAATACAAATAATATTTTTATTGTATTTGTTATTAGTATTATTATGGATGCTTTATGGTTGGTTAGATAGTTTTACAAACAGCTATGCAGTCTACGCTTTTTAAAATCAATGTTGGAGCTTTGTATCAATGTTCACTAAAATGTCAATGTTACCGTAAAAGTAACCGAACAAAGACATGGACCATTCATTTAATGTGGGAATTATATTGGGAGTCATAGGTAATCGTCTCCTGTTTCTCCCTTCATAAAACACACAAGGCCATCGTTTCTTCAAACAGTCGCAACTGCATGTATGTAGTGGCTTATGGAGGATGCTCTACAAAATTTTAGTAAAGATCATATTTTTCAACCATCATATGTATCATCCTAATTTCGGAATATACTAATCTAATTTAGGTTGGCACGTAATAACCTTTAATACGTCTTAAATTCATCCAATGGCTGCACCCCAAAACAACATGTTGAGAATTGATTGCATGAAACAATCACCTGTGCATCCAGTCTCAATGTTAGTAAACAAATAATTGGTAAAAGTGTGTGTTGGCACTGCGGTTCCTACTGGCTCACCTGCTAGTGAGGAGACCCCACCAGGAGAACTCATACAGCCTCCGTCCTACTCCTCCCGCCCAACATTCCCTGGTGACAGATGCCGCCCCAGCCCATAGGAGTATGTGCAGTGACAAATATCACTCCCACGTTGAAAGATGATTAAAGCCAGTAGATTATGTTCTTTACTGTGATGTTTTGTACAGAATGCCTAGATACCTCATCCTCCATGACCCTGTACACACCTGACTAGTAAGGACAGCCTTATGTGTTTTGTAAATGGAGAAACAGCTTTCTTCCGTTACTATGCCAGGCAGTAACTACCAAAAAAAAGAAAGTAGGTAAATGATTGCTTACTTTCCCCCCACAAATATTTAGGATTTCCCAAGATAAGGTATATTGTTGTTGGAACTATTGTATTCATATTGTATTGAATGCTTGGCTTGTTGTGTTTTCATTGTGAGTAACACTAGCACTTGAAGTGGGCCATACACTTTGACAGTAGGCTATTTATTATACAGTTCATCCCAACAGCTAAGCATGAGTGAATATAATATACTATACTACAATACTGATACTGCATTATACTGTATATGATGTGTGTGTGTGTGTGTGTGTGTGTGTGTGTGTGTGTGTGTGTGTGTGTGTGTGTGTGTGTGTGTGTGTGTGTGAATACTTATATCTATCTTTACAGATTTAAAAATGCTTTATACAGAATGCGAGAAGAAGTTTACACTCTTTATGCTTGCATAATTGGAAGTTACAATCTTTTCTGTATTGTCACTCTCTCGTCTTTCGTGTATGTTATGTGTACCATTTCTCTGGAGCTCACATATTAACTTTTGGACCACAAGAGGGAGTACTTCAGCTTTGCAACTGATTTAACTGATTGCATTTTAGACCAGTGGGTCCCAAACAATGGGTTGGGACACATTTTTGGGGGGGATCACTGGCCCATTTTTATGAGTAAACATCCCATTTTAACCTTTCCTACAATTTTTTAAAGTTATTATTTCAAAAGATATAAAAACAGTAACAATTTAAATAAATAAAAAATCCATACATTAAAAAAAAAACTCTGAGAAACAGTGAAATTGTAAGTGTATTTTTGTAAGTTTGGGTCCCGGGGAGACATCAAATGTATCTTTTGGGTCTTGAGCTGAAAAGTTTGAGAACCACTGTTTTACACTGTATTTCAATTTCAACATGATTTACACAAGAAAGTCAGCTATTGGCAAGTTACTTTATTTTTAAGTATCAAAAAAGCAAACATTAAATACTAGCAGCGGAAACATTGAACATTAGTCATGCTTCCCCTGCTCACTAGCTGAGCATTTTACATGAGCTGTGAAAAAATGGCAGATATGGAAATGTTCAGAAAAATATTTACATGACAATTTCAAAGTATAAATCCGCAACGTCGCTATAAAACTGACTTCAGATCAAATTTCTATACTCACACTAAAATTTGGAATGCAATCACAATACACATTAACTTAAGCTACTATGCAAAAATAGCTAATATAAGACCAATTCAGCGATGAAAAATTAAAAACAACTTCTATATATCTCTTTGAGTGTATTTATCCTTTTCACAAAATGTCTTTCTTTCCATGTTTTCAAACAGAAAGAGCTGCAGGTCTGTAGTGGGTCATGGGGGATGATGAGCATTCTGTACAACTCTTTAGAACATAATCTTCTGGTTTTGATCATCTTTCACGCATCACATTGCTATTAGCATAAATTAGATCAGGATATTCCTAAATTAGGACGCTTCTGTAAATATCTACATTTCCATCTACAGTAGCAAAGATAGACCAAGAACTCCACTGTTCTTGGGTCCCATGCATCCTATCATTTGGGGGAAACATTAATGTCACAAGCGGTCAACTAATTTCTGAACAGATCAATGTCCAAATGTTGAGCCCCTTCTATGAAACTAATATTTGTTATAACATACGCTGAGGTTTGGGCAGCTATGTAGCCCTCACCTACGGCAGTGGCTCAGGGGTTGAGTGGCCGGGTAGAGTGAACTGGAAAACCGCAAGGTTCCCAGTTCGATCCCGGGCTGGGGCGCTCCCCTAGAGTTAGTGTCGAAGTGTCCTTGAGCAAGACACTGAACCCCTAATTGCTCCCGATGAGCAGGTTGGTGCCTTGCATGGTTTCCTCCGCCATCGGTGTATGAATGTGTGTGTGAATGGGTTAATGGCACAATCAATGTAAAGCGCTTCGGATAGAAGCGCTATATAAATGCACCATTTACCTATACGCCACACTGCCGTTCCGCCCGATATGTCTGAGTCGTAGTGTCGGGGGCTTTGTCAGAGTACCCGTTGTACCCGCCTGTCTGTGTCCCTTTTTTGTCCATGTATGGAGATCTCTGTATCTGTCTGTCTACCTGTGTCCCAGTTATGTCCATATGTGGAGATCTCTGCATCTGTCAGTCCTTGTCTCTTTTTTCCCCATATATGGAGATCCCTGATGCAACAGTATATGCCTATATATTGGAATGCCCATATATGGTATATCAGTGGGATCTCCATATACCCACCAGCCCTCCCAATAGACAATTTGAATATAGAATATATACAGTATATGTATATATACATATTTCTTAGCGAGTTTATCGCAAACTTTCAAGTGCTAGTTAAAAACAGGTTGTCTTTATAACAGGTTGGCTGTTATAATGCAAATAGCAACTATTTGCATTATAGCAAGTTTATATGGCCCACTTTAAAGTGCTAGTGTTGACTCACAATGAAAACACAACAAGCCAAAGGGTCCTCATTGTTTTACTTGTGTGCTTGATGGGGCCATTGGAGTGGACAGTTATAATGCAAATAACATCAGAATACTGGTAGAGACTCACAATGACGAGAATGAGTTGGACTATTGGGATGGACAATTATAATGTCATTATACAGCACTTAGCACATTTACATCATATGCATACACATCAGCAATGCAACACTAGCCTAGTGTTGACTGACTCACAACAGAAAACACACAAATGTCAATTTTAAAGGTAGAATAATTATATTTTTTGGTTTGTTTAAACAAAAAGCCTTAAAGCTCATAGTAATCATTCCTAAGAGTGTGTGTTCAATAACAGGGGTCTCCCTGTCTCTCCAACTCTTTAATAAACAGAAGATACATTTTTCATGTGGGTTGTCAATTTAATCCAATCAGGAGAGAGAACCCATTTATCAGCTTCAATCTTATAGTTTTTCAGTTCCAATTTTGTTTGCTTAGTTTTGTTTAATCACTTCCAATTGCACTTGTTTATCCGGTATCCTGTATGAGTTCTCTCTCCTGGTGGGACACAATTGGTATCCTGACATGATAATGCATTTTCTGCTTACTAATGAGCTGGAGAGACAGTGAGATCCCTGTTACCAAACCCACAGAATATAGAGCTAGTTATTTTATGTTTACGTTTATTACCGTTTATACCATATTCTCACTGAAATGACACAGTACAAACTTCAGAAATCCTAAAACATGGTGCAGTATGCAGTAGATCTTAAAATGGTTTGGTATAGTAGTGTGTATAGTGAGGGCCTGTAGGGCATACGCACGCACGCACGCACGCACGCACGCACGCACGCACGCACACACACACACACACGCACACACACACACACACACACACACACACACACACTTACATTTTATAATTATGTAAATACAATACATAGTGTCATATGTAGTAATACTATTACTGTAATAATAATCTGCTGCTGATAGACAGACATACAGACAGTTGTCATGAAGCACAGGACAGATACAGATAACGGTAAGCTTCAAGAATAAAATCCATAAATAATAACTGGGAGTAAACATGGGAGTAAAATGCCCTGCTTTGCTTTACATCAAACTGTCTGTTGTGGGTCCCTGCTCTTTGATATGAGGTGAAGTATACAAAAACATAGACTTTACTGTAGATCAAATACATTTACAATAACACTTTCTGTTTTATCCAGAGGCAGAAGGAAGCATATGGGACATTAATGCTATTTATTTTGTGTTCTTTGTAACTAAACTAAGCAGTTTAGTCTGGGAACTGTTTTTTTTTTTTAAATCTTGTGTTTACTGAACACATCCACATGCACATATTCACCATTGCCAACATACATTACATTGGTCAGAATAATATTCCTTTAATGCTTTTAATTACATGTACATTTTATATTCCATTTTTGTGTTAAAATAAACGATATTCCATTTGATACATCACATTGGCTTTACTCTGTGGATCAGACCATGTTAGTTTTCTAAACTTAGTATGCTAAACTTGACCACTCCCATGACAAACCTACAGTATTTGCCCATGCATATGATAATGCCAGCTGAAACCTGTTTTTGATTGGCCCAGCCAGACAATGCTCTGTCCCTTGCCAGACTCATCTGAGACTATAAATGATTCACCTTCAGTAAGACGGTCACCACTCAGGCAAAATACTGACCTACACGACTTGAACCTGCTGCTGCTGACTCTGTCAACTGAATGGGATTTAGACAGGAATCACGATTCAAATTGAAATTTAAACTTCAGTGAACATTCTAAAAGGAGGGAGTGTTACTGTCTACTGCTGACTGGCTGACTTCCTTTCCTGTCGTGAGCGTGTGTAGCCTCATCCAGAGACAAATGGCTTCAAATCCATCTATTTCAGGCGAGGATTTTTCCTGTCCAGTGTGTGGTGACTATACATCCTGTAACCTGGTTCGGAAGAAGCTGTGCAAGGCCTACCTAGAGGACAGATATCAGAGAGCTTCAAAACGTCAGAGAACTTCAACAGGGTCTGAGGGTCTCTGCACTCTGCATGCTGAGAAACTCAAACTCTTCTGTGGGGCATGTCGTGGGGAATGTCAACGCATCGATGATGCTGCATGGGATCACAGCCTGAACACTTTAAATAAGAAACTGAAGACCTTTAGTAAATTTAAAACAAAATGTGACCAAACAGCAGAACACATAAAGGTCCAGACCCGGAACACAGAGAGGCAGATTAAGGAACAGTTTAAAAAGCTCCACCAGTTTCTACAAGTGGAAGAGGAGGCCAGCATCACTGCACTGAAGGAGGAAGAGTTGCATAAGAGTCGCATGATGAAGGAAAAGATTGATGGTCTCACCAGAGAGATAGCAACCCTTTCACACACTATCGAAGCCATAGGTGTGGATGTGATGGCTGATCAACCCATATCATTCCTGCTGCAGAAATACAAGACTACAACAACACTGCAGGATCCACAGCCAGTTCACTGTTTGGCCACACTGATAGATGTGGCCAAACACCTGGGCAACCTGACCTTCAGAGTCTGGGACAAGATGAAGGACATTGCCCCCTACACTCCTGTTATTCTGGAACCTTTGCTTCCATTTCCGACAACCTCCCTCTGCGAAGCTGGGTTTGCTTCAATGATGGCAAGAAAAATCGAATTACGGAATAGACTGGACATAAATAACACACTTCGAGTGTCACTGTCTCGCACCCCTCGTTTGGACCGTCTTGACACCAACAACCACTGAGGAAAGAAAATGGCTCCCACTGAGCAAGGGAAGGATCTGTATCCCATTCTTTTTTGTTCATTTTTTAATCTTTTTTAAAATTATTCTTTTAATACTATTTTTTTTATCACCACGAGGAAACTTACTTTGAAATTGTCATGTAAATATTATTTTGAACATCCCCATATCTTCCATTTTTCTTTTTCTATTTTTAACTTGCCAATAGTTAATTTTCTTGTGTAAATCATCATGTTGAAATTGAAATACTGATTAAATACAGTGCATATAGTTGTAGTGTTAAATCAAGTTGCAAAGGTGAAGTACTCCCTCTTGTGGTATAAAGGGTAATATGAGATCCAGATAAATTGTTACTACACAAAACAAACATACAAGACAAGATATATACTGTGTTTTGTTGTTACTTTGCTGTGAAATTATTTCTAGATACAAGCATTGTGTTGCTTCCTATTTTGTTTGTTTTGCACTAGTGATCTGCTTCATATTTGTTCCTTACATACAATAAACAACAAATACTAAAAATGCCTAATATATTACAAGTACAAATCAGTACACTATGATAGCCTACTACTAGTCCTATACCACATCACCTTTTTCCGATCTTATCACTATCCTACCTCAGCTTAGGAAATGTAAAATATGATATGTCTGCTTATTATAAGCGACTTTGGGCTTGTTTTTCTGTAAAGCTGCTTGTAAATATTGGTAGTTGCGGGGTGCAGTCTTTTGGGCTTATTTTGGCTTACTGTCTAATGTTGTATAAACCAGTGGTTCTGAAACATTTTCATGTCAAGGACCCCCAGATTAATATGTAATTGTCCGTGTATCCCCATCTGAAAACATTTTGTGCCAGGGACCCCGTACCAAATTTGTGTTGTTAAAATATGTTTTAACAACACAAATTGTTTTTAAATGTCTCTTTTCCCAAGATTTGATCTCCAAGCTCACAACATGAGCTTGTAGATCGTCTATTTTCAAATAGCTGATGTACAGTATATAGGTTTAAAGTGCTCATGTGGCCTAGTTGCTTCTTTTGGGCTTGTTTTCCTAGACCTGGTTGCTTATTTCTCTCACAAAATCGGGCAACACTGATTGGCAATCATTTGCTCATTCCTGTACTTCCTGTATAGAATGACCACAAGATGCCATTCTATAAGCTCCTGATAGGTTAAATGCAGAGGACACATTTCACCCTACAGTATATGCAAATATACAGTAACAAATACCCCAAAGGAGTAATACAAATAATATTTTTATTGTATTTGTTATTAGTATTATTATGGATGCTTTATGGTTGGTTAGATAGTTTTACAAACAGCTATGCAGTCTACGCTTTTTAAAATCAATGTTGGAGCTTTGTATCAATGTTATGTTACCGTAAAAGTAACCGAACAAAGACATGGACCATTCATTTAATGTGGGAATTATATTGGGAGTCATATGTAATCGTCTCCTGTTTCTCCCTTCATAAAACACACAAGGCCATCTAGTGGAGGTGTTAAGACCCAGAAATATGCTGTTAACTTCAAGTCATGATGCAAAGGTCCCCTTTGGTATGGAAGTACCTTAGGGCCATAGGAAAACATTTATCCAAAGAGACGAGTTAGATCACCCTTCATTTCTGAAATATACACGTTTTTAAAAATGGCCGCCACCATTTACAGCAATACAGCAGAACCAATATCTTTGCTTCTGTTAAAGCTATAATAATAATATTGGTGTCAAAGTGTACATTTTTGGGGTCAAGTAATCCAATTCAATAGGTTTCCAGGCAAAAAAAACAATCATTTTCTTATTGCCATTGAAAACAGGGGTAAAATATGCACATTTTATTAGAAAAATGTTTTAACAGGGTAACTTTCCATTTATTTCCCCTCTAAAACTTTAATTTAGTTTTCCCTTTGGCTTGGAAGTACCTTAGGACAATAGGAAATAAATTATCCAAAGACACAAACTAGATAAGACGTAATTTCTAAAGTATGTGCGTTTTAAAAAATGGCCGCCGCCATTTACAGCAATACAGCATAGCCCATATCTTTGCTTCTGTTAGAGCTATAATGATAAAATTGGTGTCAAAATGTACATTTCTGGGGCCAAGGAATACAATTAAATAGGTTCCAAGACAAAAAAAAAACATAGTTTTCTCATTACCCTCACAATGGGGGTAAAATATGCACATTTCATCAACAAAATAAGTGGTGACAAGGTGACATTAAATGTTTCCCCCTATAAAAAACTTTAAGAAGTACAACCTCTTATGCACATGCCATATGCTCTATGTGTGTCTGTCCAATCTAGGAACCCAGCCAAAAAAAGGAAAAAACAGCATTACATTCCTAACTATACACGTTGTATCAGGAGCTCCCGACAGATTTACTGTAGCTGCGGAGCTCTGAATCTGTCTTGAGAGATTAGTGTCTGTCTGACTGTATGTGTATATGTCTGACTGCCATCACCTGAGAGTTACACCTGTTGCTGCCACAACACCAGGGACTGCGACAATTTGATTAAATCAGAGGTGACAGAAAATCTGAGACACTTTGAGGTTCAATTTGAGGTTTGTATTACTTTCTCTTTGAATACAGAACATTCTTTATGTTAGCTGTGCCATTAAAGATCAAAAAGTGGACAGAGCAAGAAGAAAACATGAAGAGTCTGTGAGCCCAGTAAAAACACAGTGCATGAATAGTGGTGGCAAGTTCACTGCACAGGTTATACTCTCATGCCCATCATCATCCTCATGTGAACAAACCACACCGTGTTTCTTCAGTGGTGAAGTTGGCAACAGAAAGGAACTAAGGAGGGCTTCCAACCTGGGATTGGATCGAAAAGTTAAATAATGTGCTCAGGTGCTGGGTGACAAGTGTCTGTTAGCTAAACAAGCTGCTGGTGACATGGTAGCTATGGAGGCAGTGCATCATTGTGCATGCCTGACTAGGCTCTATAGAAAAGCAGAAACCGCCGCTGTGACACGACAGAAAATAAGGCAACACAGGTCATCAGAGCACATGTCCTCAATGAATTGTTTGAGTCAATCAATTATTATTAAATGTAACACCACGCGCCTTGTGAGGATATTGACATCAGATCAGTGCGACTAGATCGTGGCCTGACATGAAAAGCAACACATCTACTGAGGTCTCCATCATCTTCAGAGCAGCTAAAATCCTCCGGGAAGAATATCTTCCGATGAAACAATAATTTACAGGTTCCTTCACAGCCTCCTGATTCAATCCCTCCCCTGCTGCGATTGTTCCTAAAGATACTTCTGGATGAATAAGGTATTGACCAGCCAGCCCCTGAACCAGAGAAGTGCCAGTTTGATACATCAATTGGGCAGCAAATCATTTACAACTCTGTGAAATGCAAATCCAAGAAATGTGGCAGTAGTGTTAGTTGTCACATAAGAGAAAGGGAAACATCAGCTTCACTGTATCTGGCAATGAATCTGCACCTGCATACTGGCATATAGATACCATGCATAAGCGAGGTATGTGTATGTTATATAGTGAAGTTTACTATTACTACTGCTAATTTGGGAAAGCAGCCAGTCCAGCAAGGGGCATTCACACACTGTCTGGGGGCTGGGGGTTGTCTTGGGCATGACGTAGACTAGTACCCCGGATGCGATGTTTTCGTTCAGTTGCATGCTACCAGCAGGAATGTTGTGATTGTATCATGCTGAAGTTTACTTTAGTAGAAAGGATTATTTCACAACACCTGTGTGGTTATTCACAGTCACGATATAACAGTGTGTATCATATGATTGCTTGAAAACATTGAGTACAGTGATCAATCAGTGGGAGCAGATTAAGGGTGTCTTCACCAATGGTGGTTTTGACAACATTGACCACAACCCATCATCAACAACAGCAAAATCAGCCCTCCACGTGACATGCATTAGCATTCAGTAACATCCTAGTTCCAGCTAATATGGGGAAGAACCTGTACATTCCTTGCCAGCTTTCTACACAACAATGGCTCTGGATGTTTCACTCCAAACTGATGTTCCTGCCCTTAATACAAACAGTCATCCTCAGCCAGCCTCTTGTCCTCTCAGCAACATACTTGAAGAAGGCTCCCAGTGGTTGGAGAGAGTCAGACACCTTGTGGGGAAAGACAACCTTGAGGGTGAAGAATGGATCTCATGGGCTGCATATTATGCAAGCATTGCAGAGCGTTGTTCAGCCCCCCCCCATCCAGATCATACATACTTCCACTGTTCATAGAGTCTCCTACCAGTCCCATATGGCTTGGCTTGGCATGCAATGAATGTCCTCCTTCAAGCAATCAACTACCTAAATCCAGGTCAGACACCAGTCATGGTAGCTGATCAACCCCTATTCACACTTGCCAAAAAACTTCAGTGGAAGTTCCCCCAGACAGAGCTTGGTGAGGACTCATTCCTAGTTACATTGGGGGCAATGCATACAAAGAAGATGCTCTGGAGTGTGTCTGGAGACTGGCTGGATGGATGGCAGTCGATGGACTACAGCTCTTACCAATAGTGGTATTTCAACTAGTGGCAAAGCTCAGTCTTTCATTGGTGTTCACCACATCTGCAGAACCCGGTACATGCAACAGGTGTCTGTAGCTGCTCTGTATGTAGTCATGATGAAGGCTTATGAGCGATATTTGGAAAAGGCAACAACTGTAAATGATGAGTGGAGCCCCCTCTTCCTTGTGTCCTTTGATGAATGGCTTAAATTTCAATTATTTCAAGGGACTTGCCAGAACTGGTTATTTGCAAGTGCAAGACTCAAATTACCACGACAACCTCATTGTCATGGTAGTAAGAAAACTATTTGGGATTGGTTTTGCCTTGAAACCTAATTAATTGGATTCCTTGACCCTAAAAATGTACTCTTTGACACAATTTTTTACCATTATAGCTCTAACAGAAGTAAATATGGGTTCTGCTGTATTACTTCAAATGGTGGCGGCCATTTTTTAAAACGCATATATTTCAGAAATGAAGAGTGATCTTATTTGTCTCTTTGGATCATTTCTTTCTTAGTGCCCTAAGGTACTTCCATCCCAAAGGGAAAAGTAAATCAAAGTTTTAGAGGAGGGGGGGTAAGTTACCCTGTTAAAACAATGTACATATTTTACCCCCCGCTGTCATGGCAATTAGTGAAGACTTGGGTGTGTTGCATTGAAACCTATTTAATTGGATTCCTCAACCCCAAAAATGTACACTTTGACACCAATATCATTATTATAGTTCTAACAGAAGCAAAGATATGGGGTCTGGTGTAATAGTGGTTAATTGTCGGCGGCCATTTTTTAAAAACGTCTATAAAAAAAAATTAAGGGTGATCTAACTCGTCTCTTTGGATAATTATTTTCCTATGGCCCTAAGGTACTTCCATACCAAAGGGGACCTTTGCATCATGACTTGAAGTTAAATGTGTCTTAACACCTCCACTAATCGTTTCTTGTATTTTTCTGTGTATGTATGTAGTGGCTTATGGAGGATGATACCTACACTGTAGGCATTCTCTACAACAGTGGTTTTCAAACATTTTCATGTCAAGTCAAGGACCCCCAAATGTATATGTGTTTGGCTGCGGACAGCTAATTGAAAATATTTTGCCAGGAATTGCCATACAAGAATTGTTAAATTGTAAAAAAATCCAAAATGTTCACATTTTTCTACAAGCTACCAACAGAGAGTCATGAATGATGCTGGGACCTCCTTGAACCCCCTTAAGGGCCCCTGGGCGTCCCTGGACCCCACTTGGAGAACCACTGCTCTACAAAATTTTAGTAAAGATCACATTGTTCAACCATCATATGTATCATCCTAATTTCGGAATATACTAATCTAATTTAGGTTGGCACGTAATAACCTTTAATACGTCTTAAATTCATTCGATGGCTGCACCCCAAAACAACAGGTTGAGAATTGATTGCATGAAACAATCACCTGTGCATCCAGTCTCAATGTTAGTAAACAAATAATTGGTCTATAATAAAAGTGTGTGTTGGCACTGCGGTTCCTACTGGCTCACCTGCTAGTGAGGAGACCCCACCAGGAGAACGCATACAGCCTCCGTCCTACTCCTCCCGCCCAACATTCCCTGGTGACAGATGCCGCCACAGCCCATAGGAGTATGTGCAGTGACAAATATCACTGCCACGTTGAAAGATGATTAAAGCCAGTAGATTATGTTCTTTACTGTGATGTTTTGTACAGAATGCCTAGATACCTCATCCTCCATGACCCTGTACACACCTGACTAGTAAGGACAGCCTTATGTGTTTTGTAAATGGAGAAACAGCTTTCTTCAGTTACTATGCCAGGCAGTAACTACCAAAAAAAAGAAAGTAGGTAAATGATTGCTTACTTTCCCCCCACAAATATTTAGGATTTCCCAAGTTAAGGTATATTGTTGTTGGAACTATTGTATTCATATTGTATTGAATGCTTGGCTTGTTGTGTTTTCATTGTGAGTAACACTAGCACTTGAAGTGGGCCATACACTTTGACAGTAGGCTATTTATTATACAGTTCATCCCAACAGCTAAGCATGAGTGAATATAATATACTATACTATAATACTGATACTACATTATACTGTATATGATGTGTATGTGTGTGTGTGTGTGTGTGTGTGTGTGTGTGTGTGTGTGTGTGTGTGTGTGTGTGTGTGTGTGTGTGTGTGTGTGTGTGTGTGTGTTAAAAATGCTTTATACAGAATGCGAGAAGAAGTTTACACTCTTTATGCTTGCATAATTGGAAGTTACATTTTTTTCTGTATTGTCACTCTCTCGTCTTTCGTGTATGTTATGTGTACCATTTCTCTGGAGCTCACATATTAACTTTTAGACCACAAGGGGGAGTACTTCAGCTTTGCAACTGATTTAACTGATTGCATTTTAGACCAGTGGGTCCCAAACAATGGGTTGGGACAAATTTTTGGGACGATCACTATTTTTTTCACTATTTTTTCACTATTAAACAGGTCATACTGTATTTTTCTAAGTTTGAGTCCCGGGGAGACATGAAAAGTTTGAGAACCACTGTTTTACACTGTATTTCAATTTCAACATGATTTACACAAGAAAGTCAGCTATTGGCAAGTTACTTTATTTTAAGTATCAAAAAAGCAAACATGAATTACCAACAGCAGAAACATTGAACATTAGTCATGCTTCCCCTGCTCACTAGCTGAGCATTTTACATGAGCTGTGAAAAAATGGCAGATAAGGAAATGTTCAGAAAAATATTTACATGACAATTTCAAAGTATAAATCCTCAACGTCAGATCAAATTTCTATACTCACACTAAAATTTGGAATGCAATCACAATACACATTAACTTAAGCTACTATGCAAAAGTAGGTAATATAAGAACAATTCAGCGATGAACAATTAAAAACAATCTCTTTGAGTGTATTTATGCTTTTCACAAAATGTCTTTCTTTCCATTCTTTGTTAATGCAGAACAGCAAATCAGAATTAAAAGTATAGCATGCGTAGAGTAAAGCTACCAGTCCTCAACATTATTATTGTAATAATGCAACCCTGAACCCCAACTACTATAACAATAACATCACTATAATCATATAGATCATATTGAGTATAACATTGGCAACTATCGTGATCGGTCATCATGATTATCATCATTGTGTCTAACTCTGTTGTTTGAGGGTTAAACTGATTGGTAGTGGTAAGTACCCAAACCCTTTTAATATTCGCCGAGGTGGACCAGTGAAAAAGAATGGAAAGAGTGGTTTTCTGAACTTGTGTATGAATGTGTGTATGTGTGTGTTAGTATCAGGATCAGAGAATGACAGCTTTCCTTCATTCCACTCCAAATGGATTCTGATCCTCCGGGGTTTCTGCTGCACTAAGAGGGGGGTCGCCCCTTGTGCAGTGTTCGCTTCATATTCATCAATTTCACTTATGTATCGGTAAGTTACGCTTAAGCTCCAGAATTGACCCGCTCTCTGACCATACTTCTTCCTCTGATAGGAGTCTTCTAACACACCCAGTTCCCAGTTGTCTCCAACAACCTCAACATCCCAGCTCTGAGTCCCTGAGTTAAAGCTCTCAGAACCCACAACATAGGCAGTCTCTGGGTTAAACCTCTCTGGGTTGTCAGGAAGCGCCTGTTCTTCTCCATATCCACATTTCACACTGGTCAGATCATCAGACAGTTTGAGTCCTGGATGGGCAGTGTTAGGGTCCAGAATAACAGGAGAATAGGGGGCAATGTCCTTCATCTTGTCCCAGACTCTGAAGGTCAGGTTGCCGAGGTGTTTGGCCACATCTATCAGTGCTCCTGAAACTGGCTGTGGATCCTGCAGTGTTGTTGTAGTCTTGTATTTCTGCAGCAGGAATGATATGGGTTGACCAGCCATCACATCCACACCTATGGCTTCGATAGTGTGTGAAATGGTTGCTATCTCTCTGGTGAGACCATCAATCTTTTCCTTCATCATGCGACTCTTATGCAGCTCTTCCTCCTTCAGTGCAGTGATGCTGGCCTCCTCTTCCACTTGTAGAAACTGGTGGAGCTTTTTAAACTGTTCCTTAATCTGCCTCTCTGTGTTCCGGGTCTGGACCTTTATGTGTTCTGCTGTTTGGTCACATTTTGTTTTAAATTTACTAAAGGTCTTCAGTTTCTTATTTAAACGGTTCCAGCTGTGATCCCATGCAGCATCATCGATGACACAAACTGGACATTCCATTAGATGTGGGATATTTCTGTTATGCTGCAAAATAGAAGAATAGTCACCACACACTGGACAGGAAAAATCCTCGCCTGAAATAGATGGATTTGAAGCCATTTGTCTCTGGATGAGGCTACACACGCTCACGACAGGAAAGGAAATCAGCCAGTCAGCAGTAGACAGTAACACTCCCTCCTTTTAGAATGTTCACTGAAGTTTAAATTTCAATTTTGAATCGTGATTCCTGTCTAAATCCCATTCAGTTGACAGAGTCAGCAGCAGCAGGTTCAAGTCGTGTAGGTCAGTATTTTGCCTGAGTGGTGACCGTCTTACTGAAGGTGAATCATTTATAGTCTCAGATGAGTCTGGCAAGGGACAGAGCATTGTCTGTCTGGGCCAATCAAAAACAGGTTTCAGCTGGCATTATCATATGCATGGTCAAATACTGTAGGTTTGTCATGGGAGTGGTCAAGTTTAGCATACTAAGTTTAGAAAACTAACATGGTCTGATCCACAGAGTAAAGCCAATGTGATGTATCAAATGGAATATAGTTTATTTTAACACAAAAATGGAAAATCAAATGTACATGTAATTAAAAGCCCTAAAGGAATATTATTCTGACCAATGTATGTTTATGTTGGCAATGGTGAATATGTGCATGTGGATGTGTTCAGTAAACACAAGATTAAAAAAAAGACTAAACTGCTTAGTTTAGTTACAAAGAACACAAAAGATGCCATGTATTTGTATACTTGCCACACCTCATATCAAAGAGCAGGGACCCACAGCAGACAGTTTGATGTAAAGCAAAGCAGGCCATTTTACTGTTTACTCCCACTTATTATTTATGGATTGTATTCTTGAAGCTTACCCCTATCTGTATCTGTCCTGTGCTTCATGACAACTGACGTTAGTATTACTACATATGACAGTATGTATTGTATTTACATAATTATTATATAATGTAAGTGTGTGTGTGTGTGTGTGTGTGTGTGTGTGTGTGTGTGTGTGTGTGTGTGTGTGTGTGTGTGTGTGTGTGTGTGTGACCTTTCTCTCTCTTCATGAATTTCATATATTAAATAAGAAAACCATGTCATGTTTTAATGAATATATATTTTCTTATTTAATATAATATATATATATATACTAATTTTAACTCATATAAGTAATCTGGACAACTAAATCGTACACAGCATGACAGACCAGAATAAAGATCAGGAATAAAATCACTTCACAAGAAAACACAGTTTTAGCTGTATGCCCTACATGCCCTCACTATACTGCCCACTATATGTCAAGTAATCCAATTCAATAGGTTTCCAGGCAAAAAAAACAATCATTTTCTTATTGCCATTGAAAACAGGGGTAAAATATGCACATTTTATTAGAAAAATGTTTTAACAGGGTAACTTTCCATTTATTTCCCCTCTAAAACTTTAATTTAGTTTTCCCTTTGGCTTGGAAGTACCTTAGGACAATAGGAAATAAATTATCCAAAGACACAAACTAGATAAGACGTAATTTCTAAAGTATGTGCGTTTTAAAAAATGGCCGCCGCCATTTACAGCAATACAGCATAGCCCATATCTTTGCTTCTGTTAGAGCTATAATGATAAAATTGGTGTCAAAATGTACATTTCTGGGGCCAAGGAATACAATTAAATAGGTTCCAAGACAAAAAAAAAACATAGTTTTCTCATTACCCTCACAATGGGGGTAAAATATGCACATTTCATCAACAAAATAAGTGGTGACAAGGTGACATTAAATGTTTCCCCCTATAAAAAACTTTAAGAAGTACAACCTCTTATGCACATGCCATATGCTCTATGTGTGTCTGTCCAATCTAGGAACCCAGCCAAAAAAAGGAAAAAACAGCATTACATTCCTAACTATACACGTTGTATCAGGAGCTCCCGACAGATTTACTGTAGCTGCGGAGCTCTGAATCTGTCTTGAGAGATTAGTGTCTGTCTGACTGTATGTGTATATGTCTGACTGCCATCACCTGAGAGTTACACCTGTTGCTGCCACAACACCAGGGACTGCGACAATTTGATTAAATCAGAGGTGACAGAAAATCTGAGACACTTTGAGGTTCAATTTGAGGTTTGTATTACTTTCTCTTTGAATACAGAACATTCTTTATGTTAGCTGTGCCATTAAAGATCAAAAAGTGGACAGAGCAAGAAGAAAACATGAAGAGTCTGTGAGCCCAGTAAAAACACAGTGCATGAATAGTGGTGGCAAGTTCACTGCACAGGTTATACTCTCATGCCCATCATCATCCTCATGTGAACAAACCACACCGTGTTTCTTCAGTGGTGAAGTTGGCAACAGAAAGGAACTAAGGAGGGCTTCCAACCTGGGATTGGATCGAAAAGTTAAATAATGTGCTCAGGTGCTGGGTGACAAGTGTCTGTTAGCTAAACAAGCTGCTGGTGACATGGTAGCTATGGAGGCAGTGCATCATTGTGCATGCCTGACTAGGCTCTATAGAAAAGCAGAAACCGCCGCTGTGACACGACAGAAAATAAGGCAACACAGGTCATCAGAGCACATGTCCTCAATGAATTGTTTGAGTCAATCAATTATTATTAAATGTAACACCACACGCCTTGTGAGGATATTGACATCAGATCAGTGCGACTAGATCGTGGCCTGACATGAAAAGCAACACATCTACTGAGGTCTCCATCATCTTCAGAGCAGCTAAAATCCTCCGGGAAGAATATCTTCCGATGAAACAATAATTTACAGGTTCCTTCACAGCCTCCTGATTCAATCCCTCCCCTGCTGCGATTGTTCCTAAAGATACTTCTGGATGAATAAGGTATTGACCAGCCAGCCCCTGAACCAGAGAAGTGCCAGTTTGATACATCAATTGGGCAGCAAATCATTTACAACTCTGTGAAATGCAAATCCAAGAAATGTGGCAGTAGTGTTAGTTGTCACATAAGAGAAAGGGAAACATCAGCTTCACTGTATCTGGCAATGAATCTGCACCTGCATACTGGCATATAGATACCATGCATAAGCGAGGTATGTGTATGTTATATAGTGAAGTTTACTATTACTACTGCTAATTTGGGAAAGCAGCCAGTCCAGCAAGGGGCATTCACACACTGTCTGGGGGCTGGGGGTTGTCTTGGGCATGACGTAGACTAGTACCCCGGATGCGATGTTTTCGTTCAGTTGCATGCTACCAGCAGGAATGTTGTGATTGTATCATGCTGAAGTTTACTTTAGTAGAAAGGATTATTTCACAACACCTGTGTGGTTATTCACAGTCACGATATAACAGTGTGTATCATATGATTGCTTGAAAACATTGAGTACAGTGATCAATCAGTGGGAGCAGATTAAGGGTGTCTTCACCAATGGTGGTTTTGACAACATTGACCACAACCCATCATCAACAACAGCAAAATCAGCCCTCCACGTGACATGCATTAGCATTCAGTAACATCCTAGTTCCAGCTAATATGGGGAAGAACCTGTACATTCCTTGCCAGCTTTCTACACAACAATGGCTCTGGATGTTTCACTCCAAACTGATGTTCCTGCCCTTAATACAAACAGTCATCCTCAGCCAGCCTCTTGTCCTCTCAGCAACATACTTGAAGAAGGCTCCCAGTGGTTGGAGAGAGTCAGACACCTTGTGGGGAAAGACAACCTTGAGGGTGAAGAATGGATCTCATGGGCTGCATATTATGCAAGCATTGCAGAGCGTTGTTCAGCCCCCCCCCATCCAGATCATACATACTTCCACTGTTCATAGAGTCTCCTACCAGTCCCATATGGCTTGGCTTGGCATGCAATGAATGTCCTCCTTCAAGCAATCAACTACCTAAATCCAGGTCAGACACCAGTCATGGTAGCTGATCAACCCCTATTCACACTTGCCAAAAAACTTCAGTGGAAGTTCCCCCAGACAGAGCTTGGTGAGGACTCATTCCTAGTTACATTGGGGGCAATGCATACAAAGAAGATGCTCTGGAGTGTGTCTGGAGACTGGCTGGATGGATGGCAGTCGATGGACTACAGCTCTTACCAATAGTGGTATTTCAACTAGTGGCAAAGCTCAGTCTTTCATTGGTGTTCACCACATCTGCAGAACCCGGTACATGCAACAGGTGTCTGTAGCTGCTCTGTATGTAGTCATGATGAAGGCTTATGAGCGATATTTGGAAAAGGCAACAACTGTAAATGATGAGTGGAGCCCCCTCTTCCTTGTGTCCTTTGATGAATGGCTTAAATTTCAATTATTTCAAGGGACTTGCCAGAACTGGTTATTTGCAAGTGCAAGACTCAAATTACCACGACAACCTCATTGTCATGGTAGTAAGAAAACTATTTGGGATTGGTTTTGCCTTGAAACCTAATTAATTGGATTCCTTGACCCTAAAAATGTACTCTTTGACACAATTTTTTACCATTATAGCTCTAACAGAAGTAAATATGGGTTCTGCTGTATTACTTCAAATGGTGGCGGCCATTTTTTAAAACGCATATATTTCAGAAATGAAGAGTGATCTTATTTGTCTCTTTGGATCATTTCTTTCTTAGTGCCCTAAGGTACTTCCATCCCAAAGGGAAAAGTAAATCAAAGTTTTAGAGGAGGGGGGGTAAGTTACCCTGTTAAAACAATGTACATATTTTACCCCCCGCTGTCATGGCAATTAGTGAAGACTTGGGTGTGTTGCATTGAAACCTATTTAATTGGATTCCTCAACCCCAAAAATGTACACTTTGACACCAATATCATTATTATAGTTCTAACAGAAGCAAAGATATGGGGTCTGGTGTAATAGTGGTTAATTGTCGGCGGCCATTTTTTAAAAACGTCTATAAAAAAAAATTAAGGGTGATCTAACTCGTCTCTTTGGATAATTATTTTCCTATGGCCCTAAGGTACTTCCATACCAAAGGGGACCTTTGCATCATGACTTGAAGTTAAATGTGTCTTAACACCTCCACTAATCGTTTCTTGTATTTTTCTGTGTATGTATGTAGTGGCTTATGGAGGATGATACCTACACTGTAGGCATTCTCTACAACAGTGGTTTTCAAACATTTTCATGTCAAGTCAAGGACCCCCAAATGTATATGTGTTTGGCTGCGGACAGCTAATTGAAAATATTTTGCCAGGAATTGCCATACAAGAATTGTTAAATTGTAAAAAAATCCAAAATGTTCACATTTTTCTACAAGCTACCAACAGAGAGTCATGAATGATGCTGGGACCTCCTTGAACCCCCTTAAGGGCCCCTGGGCGTCCCTGGACCCCACTTGGAGAACCACTGCTCTACAAAATTTTAGTAAAGATCACATTGTTCAACCATCATATGTATCATCCTAATTTCGGAATATACTAATCTAATTTAGGTTGGCACGTAATAACCTTTAATACGTCTTAAATTCATTCGATGGCTGCACCCCAAAACAACAGGTTGAGAATTGATTGCATGAAACAATCACCTGTGCATCCAGTCTCAATGTTAGTAAACAAATAATTGGTCTATAATAAAAGTGTGTGTTGGCACTGCGGTTCCTACTGGCTCACCTGCTAGTGAGGAGACCCCACCAGGAGAACGCATACAGCCTCCGTCCTACTCCTCCCGCCCAACATTCCCTGGTGACAGATGCCGCCACAGCCCATAGGAGTATGTGCAGTGACAAATATCACTGCCACGTTGAAAGATGATTAAAGCCAGTAGATTATGTTCTTTACTGTGATGTTTTGTACAGAATGCCTAGATACCTCATCCTCCATGACCCTGTACACACCTGACTAGTAAGGACAGCCTTATGTGTTTTGTAAATGGAGAAACAGCTTTCTTCAGTTACTATGCCAGGCAGTAACTACCAAAAAAAAGAAAGTAGGTAAATGATTGCTTACTTTCCCCCCACAAATATTTAGGATTTCCCAAGTTAAGGTATATTGTTGTTGGAACTATTGTATTCATATTGTATTGAATGCTTGGCTTGTTGTGTTTTCATTGTGAGTAACACTAGCACTTGAAGTGGGCCATACACTTTGACAGTAGGCTATTTATTATACAGTTCATCCCAACAGCTAAGCATGAGTGAATATAATATACTATACTATAATACTGATACTACATTATACTGTATATGATGTGTATGTGTGTGTGTGTGTGTGTGTGTGTGTGTGTGTGTGTGTGTGTGTGTGTGTGTGTGTGTGTGTGTGTGTGTGTGTTAAAAATGCTTTATACAGAATGCGAGAAGAAGTTTACACTCTTTATGCTTGCATAATTGGAAGTTACATTTTTTTCTGTATTGTCACTCTCTCGTCTTTCGTGTATGTTATGTGTACCATTTCTCTGGAGCTCACATATTAACTTTTAGACCACAAGGGGGAGTACTTCAGCTTTGCAACTGATTTAACTGATTGCATTTTAGACCAGTGGGTCCCAAACAATGGGTTGGGACAAATTTTTGGGACGATCACTATTTTTTTCACTATTTTTTCACTATTAAACAGGTCATACTGTATTTTTCTAAGTTTGAGTCCCGGGGAGACATGAAAAGTTTGAGAACCACTGTTTTACACTGTATTTCAATTTCAACATGATTTACACAAGAAAGTCAGCTATTGGCAAGTTACTTTATTTTAAGTATCAAAAAAGCAAACATGAATTACCAACAGCAGAAACATTGAACATTAGTCATGCTTCCCCTGCTCACTAGCTGAGCATTTTACATGAGCTGTGAAAAAATGGCAGATAAGGAAATGTTCAGAAAAATATTTACATGACAATTTCAAAGTATAAATCCTCAACGTCAGATCAAATTTCTATACTCACACTAAAATTTGGAATGCAATCACAATACACATTAACTTAAGCTACTATGCAAAAGTAGGTAATATAAGAACAATTCAGCGATGAACAATTAAAAACAATCTCTTTGAGTGTATTTATGCTTTTCACAAAATGTCTTTCTTTCCATTCTTTGTTAATGCAGAACAGCAAATCAGAATTAAAAGTATAGCATGCGTAGAGTAAAGCTACCAGTCCTCAACATTATTATTGTAATAATGCAACCCTGAACCCCAACTACTATAACAATAACATCACTATAATCATATAGATCATATTGAGTATAACATTGGCAACTATCGTGATCGGTCATCATGATTATCATCATTGTGTCTAACTCTGTTGTTTGAGGGTTAAACTGATTGGTAGTGGTAAGTACCCAAACCCTTTTAATATTCGCCGAGGTGGACCAGTGAAAAAGAATGGAAAGAGTGGTTTTCTGAACTTGTGTATGAATGTGTGTATGTGTGTGTTAGTATCAGGATCAGAGAATGACAGCTTTCCTTCATTCCACTCCAAATGGATTCTGATCCTCCGGGGTTTCTGCTGCACTAAGAGGGGGGTCGCCCCTTGTGCAGTGTTCGCTTCATATTCATCAATTTCACTTATGTATCGGTAAGTTACGCTTAAGCTCCAGAATTGACCCGCTCTCTGACCATACTTCTTCCTCTGATAGGAGTCTTCTAACACACCCAGTTCCCAGTTGTCTCCAACAACCTCAACATCCCAGCTCTGAGTCCCTGAGTTAAAGCTCTCAGAACCCACAACATAGGCAGTCTCTGGGTTAAACCTCTCTGGGTTGTCAGGAAGCGCCTGTTCTTCTCCATATCCACATTTCACACTGGTCAGATCATCAGACAGTTTGAGTCCTGGATGGGCAGTGTTAGGGTCCAGAATAACAGGAGAATAGGGGGCAATGTCCTTCATCTTGTCCCAGACTCTGAAGGTCAGGTTGCCGAGGTGTTTGGCCACATCTATCAGTGCTCCTGAAACTGGCTGTGGATCCTGCAGTGTTGTTGTAGTCTTGTATTTCTGCAGCAGGAATGATATGGGTTGACCAGCCATCACATCCACACCTATGGCTTCGATAGTGTGTGAAATGGTTGCTATCTCTCTGGTGAGACCATCAATCTTTTCCTTCATCATGCGACTCTTATGCAGCTCTTCCTCCTTCAGTGCAGTGATGCTGGCCTCCTCTTCCACTTGTAGAAACTGGTGGAGCTTTTTAAACTGTTCCTTAATCTGCCTCTCTGTGTTCCGGGTCTGGACCTTTATGTGTTCTGCTGTTTGGTCACATTTTGTTTTAAATTTACTAAAGGTCTTCAGTTTCTTATTTAAAGTGTTCCAGCTGTGATCCCATGCAGCATCATCGATGACACAAACTGGACATTCCATTAGATGTGGGATATTTCTGTTATGCTGCAAAATAGAAGAATAGTCACCACACACTGGACAGGAAAAATCCTCGCCTGAAATAGATGGATTTGAAGCCATTTGTCTCTGGATGAGGCTACACACGCTCACGACAGGAAAGGAAATCAGCCAGTCAGCAGTAGACAGTAACACTCCCTCCTTTTAGAATGTTCACTGAAGTTTAAATTTCAATTTTGAATCGTGATTCCTGTCTAAATCCCATTCAGTTGACAGAGTCAGCAGCAGCAGGTTCAAGTCGTGTAGGTCAGTATTTTGCCTGAGTGGTGACCGTCTTACTGAAGGTGAATCATTTATAGTCTCAGATGAGTCTGGCAAGGGACAGAGCATTGTCTGTCTGGGCCAATCAAAAACAGGTTTCAGCTGGCATTATCATATGCATGGTCAAATACTGTAGGTTTGTCATGGGAGTGGTCAAGTTTAGCATACTAAGTTTAGAAAACTAACATGGTCTGATCCACAGAGTAAAGCCAATGTGATGTATCAAATGGAATATAGTTTATTTTAACACAAAAATGGAAAATCAAATGTACATGTAATTAAAAGCCCTAAAGGAATATTATTCTGACCAATGTATGTTTATGTTGGCAATGGTGAATATGTGCATGTGGATGTGTTCAGTAAACACAAGATTAAAAAAAAGACTAAACTGCTTAGTTTAGTTACAAAGAACACAAAAGATGCCATGTATTTGTAAACTTGCCACACCTCATATCAAAGAGCAGGGACCCACAGCAGACAGTTTGATGTAAAGCAAAGCAGGCCATTTTACTGTTTACTCCCACTTATTATTTATGGATTGTATTCTTGAAGCTTACCCCTATCTGTATCTGTCCTGTGCTTCATGACAACTGACGTTAGTATTACTACATATGACAGTATGTATTGTATTTACATAATTATTATATAATGTAAGTGTGTGTGTGTGTGTGTGTGTGTGTGTGTGTGTGTGTGTGTGTGTGTGTGTGTGTGTGTGTGTGTGTGTGTGTGTGTGTGTGTGTGTGTGTGTGTGTGTGTGTGACCTTTCTCTCTCTTCATGAATTTCATATATTAAATAAGAAAACCATGTCATGTTTTAATGAATATATATTTTCTTATTTAATATAATATATATATATATACTAATTTTAACTCATATAAGTAATCTGGACAACTAAATCGTACACAGCATGACAGACCAGAATAAAGATCAGGAATAAAATCACTTCACAAGAAAACACAGTTTTAGCTGTATGCCCTACATGCCCTCACTATACACACTACTATACCAAACCATTTTAAGATCTACTGCATACTGTACCATGTTGTAGGATTTCTGAAGTTTGTGCTGTGTCATTTCAGTGAGAATATGGTATAAACGGTAATAAACGTTAAATAGCTCTATATTCTGTGTGTTTAGTAACAGGGATCTCCCTGTCTCTCCAGCTCATTAGTAAGCAGAAAATGCATTATCATGTCAGGATACCAATTGTGTCCCACCAGGAGAGAGAACTCATACAGGATACCGGATAAACAAGTGAAATTGGAAGTGATTAAACAAAACTAATAGCAAACAAAATTGGAACTGAAAAACTATAAGATTGAAGCTGATAAATGGGTTCTCTCTCCTGATTGGATTAAATTGGTAACCCACATGCAAAATGTATCTTCTGTTTATTAAAGAGTTGGAGAGACAGGGAGACCCATGTTATTGAACACACACACTCTTAGGAATAGAGTATAATTATTCTTTTTTTTTTAAAGATTTGTTTATTGACAGAGTACAATGTACATCCATCCATTTTACATTTTATACAGCAATACAAGAAAAAAGACAATGGAAAACAAAAAGACAGAAAACAACCCTCCCCTCCAAACCCACCCCCACCCCGGAATGGCACAATAAACATCATTGACTACAACAACATTTTGCAGTAATAGCAACTAGAGTATAATTATTCTACCTTTAAAATTGACATTTGTGTGTTTTCTGTTGTGAGTCAGTCAACACTAGGCTAGTGTTGCATTGCTGATGTATATGCATATGATGTAAATGTGCAAAGTGTTATATAATGACATTATAATTGTCCATCCCAATAGTCCAACTCATTCTCGTCATTGTGAGTCTCTACCAGTATTCTGATGTTATTTGCATTATAACTGTCCACTCCAATGGCCCCATCAAGCACACAAGTAAAACAATGAGGACCCTTTAGCTTGTTGTGTTTTCATTGTGAGTCAACACTAGCACTTTAAAGTGGGCCATATAAACTTGCTATAATGCAAATAGTTGCTATTTGCATTATAACAGCCAACCTGTTATAAAGACAACCTGTTTTTAACTAGCACAAGTTTGCGATTACCTCGCTAAGAAAGATGTATATATACACATACCCAAGAACAGTGGGGTTCTTGGCCTATCTTTGCTACTGTAGATGGAAATGTAGATATTTACAGAAGCGTCCTAATTTAGGAATATCCTAATCTAATTAATGCTAATAGCAATGTGAAGCTTGAAAGATGATCAAAACCAGAAGATTGTGTTCTAAAGATTCGTACAGAATGCTCATCATCCCCCATGACCCACTACAGACCTGCAGCTCTTTCTGTTTGACACAGCCTTGTGTATTTTGTGAATAGAGAAACACGAGGCGTCACCCAGGAAATAACATATGATGGCTTTGATGACATATGAAGGTTACTTTCGTAGTAACATTTACCACAGTGAACAATGATACAAAGCTCCACCACTGATTAAAAAAAACACAGACGTTTACTTTACTCCATCCGTTCCACCCTGCCTGCAGAGTATATCGCAATATTGCCCCCATCTGATGAGGGCAAATAAGTATAAAGAAGGGAATGACTCCAATCAGTTTGGGCATGCCTGACACTAAATACAAAAATGTCCATATATGAGCATAAACGGGACACAGACAGACAGACATGTACCTGGGTACTCTCTGACAACGTGTGCATAACCGTGTCGTGCACGCATTTCCATCATCATTCCCAAGTAGGCCGATGTGGGCACCGGTCTAGTCATAATAAATCATGGAATGGGAGCATTTCCCTTTTGGTCTATATTTGTCTACTGTGCCAGACACTTTGGCCAAATATATTTTTTAAAGGTCAGTTGGCTATCTATTCACTGGAGCTACACGTAGAGCACTACAGTTTCCCAAACACTGGGTCGGGACCCATTTGTGGGTCACGGACACATTTTATGGGTCATGAGGAAATGTCCAAACATATATTTTCTGAAATAATCCCCAAATATTCAACATTTGTCATGAATTAAAAATTAAGAAGTACTGAAAATAGCCGATCTTCAAGAAAATAGCCGATCTACAAGCTCACAACGCGATGCTGCGCACCGCGTTGTGAGCTTGTAGATCAGCTATTTTCACTAGTTTGGGTTTTGGGTACCGGGTTTTGGGTACCGGGCAAACGTCTAATTTATCTTTTGGGTCTTGAGCTAAAAAGAGAGAACCAAATGTAATGCACCTACCCTGTGCTTGGTGGCATTCTGGTAGTTGTTGGTCTGTCTGCACCACTGGCTGAAGCTGGCATTTAGCAATGCCCGTCTGTGATTGTATGCCAGCTGTGCTGTAACCTAGGAGCAGAAAAGCAGTAGGCATACTAGCAATTCATGGGGCCATCTGAATAATCTGATATGACGTATCAAAGTAGAATGTGTGCTTGCAGTCCATAAATCCAGCATCACTGTGGAAACAGATTGTGAGCTTCTCAGTTTAGTAGCATGCCGAAAATAACACTAAAATTGAGATTAATAGACATTACATATCATGCTGTCTGTGTTAGGGTAATTTACTTTCATTTACCCCCAATTTGACTATCGGCCCATTAAAATAACACTTCCACAATAATTAAAAATCACTGCTGATGCTTGAGCAACTGTAAACCTTGTTATGTTTGCTCACGCAGATTCATTGACAATTTATTGATCCTTTTGGTAATGCATCTTGTACGTCATCATTGAAAGAAGAATCTGTGAACTTAGCCACATGCCCCTATTCAGGGGGAAATGGCAGATCTACAAAATCACAATACATTGCATTGCGACGTGCTGTGAGCTTGTAGCTCAGCTATTTTCGGCAAACAGATTTGGTGTAGAGGGAAATACTAGTGAACCCAGTATAGAGCCCTGGGGGACTCTGGTCAAGTATATATATGATTTAAAGGGATACTTCACTCTCGGGCCAGGGACACATTTAAAAAAAATATTAAAAATAAATGAAAAAAGTTATGGAAAATTCATGGCCCCCTCACACATTAGTAGGACACTGCGTGTCGTGAGGGGGCCATGAATTTTCCATAACTTTTTTCATTTATTTTTAATATTTTTTTTAAATGTGTCCCCGGCCCGAGAGTGAAGTATCCCTTTAAGTGGCAAGTCGCTGAATTTTGACCTCAGACACTGCCTTGGGGAACACTAATCACTACTGTATGTCTACATACCATGCATTGTGTCCGTACCTTGCTTGTGAGGGAGCGTTGCTCCTTATTGGCCTGGACATAGTCTCTCCACTGGGAGAAGGCCTTGCTGAGGGAGGGGTGCAGCATACGGGCTAACACACATCTCAACACATCCTCACAGTCACGGCTGCCCCCCTGCAGAGCCCAACAGGAAAATACACATTAGAGTTAGTGGAAAAGACATATTAAGAATAGATATGTATTTTGGGATTGGGATAGTCATCCCAATCAAATGTGTATCCTGAACCCCGGGTGATGTGAGCCGATAATGATGTACGTACGGTACTCTTGTTGTATTGTTCCTGACTTGTAATTATCTTGTGCCATACAGTATTGTATCATATTGTTACACATTCTGACCTGTTGAATGGTGATGGGAGATTTGTGGTCGATGAAAGACGAGGTGGAGGTGAGACAGCCCCCAGCTGCTAATTTGGCCTGAAACCTGAGCACCCGACAGGCCTGGGCATCCTGGGCTACACAGTGCCACTGCTGGAGGGCTGACCGTGCCAACTTTCTGGTGTGAGAAATGTAGTAAAGCCTGAGAGAGAGAGAGAGAGAAACAGAGGAAAGGGGACAAAGTAACACCAGAAATGACATTTGGCAGCTATAACATACATAATTTTTTTACATGACAGGATAGGGTGATTTAAGGGGGCGCATACTACCATTTTCGGTGGTCACCTTATCACCGCGGTGGTGATAGAGAGAGCTCTCTCTATTATAGAGAGCGCTCTCTCTATCACCTAAAAGGTGATAGGGTGACCACCTCATTTGGTAGCATGCGTGGGCCTTTACTTTATTCAAATAAACATTTATTGATTTAGCCATGTCCATAAACCATTACAAAATACTAAACAGTAAACACTGTATTTAAACACATTTAGGATCAGTATCTTTTCTACATATGTGCCCCGATATCACGGCATGGCACTGTGTATGTCAAGAAAAGTAATACATGTTGCAATACATTTTGATAGGAAGAGAATAGAGACCGCAACAATGTATTCTAAAAATCCTGAAGAAGATCCAACAGGATCGAAACGTTGAAGCAGCAATAAACAAGTGGAGCTGAGAAAGAAAAAAAAACGTGTTGCAGACCATATTCTCTTCCTGTTATTACATTGTCGTTTGTCCAGCTCCTGGGACAAGTGGATGTGTATGCAGTTTGTAATACATTTTGGTGCATGTCTTGGAGCCAAGTGTTGTAACTTTTAATTGAAATATTTCATGTGGGTGAACACTTGTTTGTCTGATCCAGTAAAACGATTTATTGGTTGTCAACAATAGAAAAGAACAAGAGTAATCGTCTTTCAGTGCTTTACCTGGCCCTTTGTAACATCTGCATCTCCCTCCTCCAGACGTGGAAGCTTCTTTGGAGCTGAAGGTAGTTGAAGACCTCCTCCAGAGTAGTAGGATGAACAAACTCATGCTGGATCATCATCTCATAATGGCCCAGCCCTGACAAATTGCACAGAAACCTTGATATTTCAATTTGTTTTTAGGGCAGTTTCCATATACCCCAAAACCCAGCATGTTAGAATTGTTAGAAATGATCAGTGAAACCAAGCAAATCTGTTGACAGTCGTACATATTACCCAGATGCTTACTGTTTAAGGTGGATTGACATTGTATATGCAGTATATTCCGTCTCATATTCACTGTTGCTAATTGTATTCATAATATTAACTGACGATAGACTGTACATTTATACTCACTTTTTTGTAATGCAATTTACTAAAAGTTAGAGTTACAAAATGCACATGCACAGTGACATTTCCATGTGTAAATAAGTAGATAAAAAAAAATTGTTTCATTTTTTTTATCTCTCTTCCCCCTTGCCCCCTCTTCTCCTTCCTTTTCTTTTCATGGAAATAACAAAAACGATGGAGCTTGCACAAAAACTAATTTCACCCACTGTTTTACACCTGTAAACCTGTGATGTGACAATAAAGTTGATTCAAATCATTCCTGTTCAGACATTATTTTAGACAGTCTCATCAATCTCATTCAGGTGCTAACAGCCTCCAGGCCGAACATTCCTGGTACTTAATGTAAACAATAGATCTGACCGCACCCAAGGGGGCAATGGGGGCTGAGGGGCTTTTTTCACAGCTTCCACTTAATCCTACATATAAAAATCCTACATATAATTAAGGAAACCTCTGTGGACAGGATCTGTCTGTCCTGCCCGGTTCTCCTCAATGGCTGGAGCAATTGATCTGAATTTGCACATGGCCATTTACGCATTAGCATATATGCACCAAATGACGACGCCGTTTTTTTCCAACAAAATGTAAGCTGTTTATTAGTGCTTTTATGTCAACACCGGAGATTCTGAGTTTGGGTTATGGGAGCTAGTCGCCATGCTTATGCCGTCGCCATGGTTATAGAGCACCGAAGTCTGACGTCACTGCCACTAGAGGGCGCTGTTTCACGGGTTCGTGGCTTTATTTTTTGTGTTGAAATCCCCATTTGGGAATCTTAGATAACGTCATATAAGAACTGTGTTCCAAACATAAGCACACCACCCTGGCGTTTTTGTCAGGGGGGTGGCTCTGCATCGTTTATGATATTCATTCATATTTGATACAGCCTGTTTCTGGCAAAAATGGAATGAATTCTGCCTTAAAAGTCTTAAGAACTACTACTTCCGGGTCTGATATCACTGTCCCTACAGCAGCCGCGTTCATGGGAAATGTAGTCTTTGGGTTGTTTGACTCGTTTCTAGTGTTTATATTGTGTTACTCTTTGGGTAAATGTGTACATTTACACCTTCAGTCGATGCTTCATATCCATATGAGTAAAATCGCCAGGGTGGTGTGTTTATTTTTGGAACACAGTTCTTATATGAAGCGATCTAAGATTCCCCAATGAGGATATCAACACAAAGAGTAAAGTCACGAATCTGCGGAAAAGCGCCCTCTACTGGCAGTGACGTCAGGACTTCGGTGCTCTATAGCGCCCCAAGCTATGGGATGAATGATCAAACTGCAAACTGCGCACAGGCACTGTTAGACAGAGAATGCTGCAAACTTATAAAGGACTTTCATTTACGGCCCGTGTCCACACACACTGCGTTTCATAAGAGGGAGGGCGCTTTGGATATCATCTTCATGCCACAAGCATGCAGATTCATACTCGCAATGTTCTAATCCAGGTGCGACGGGTCCGGCCGGCCGTGTGTGTGTGTTCGCTGTGTGTTCGCGACGGCTCGCGAGCGTGTGTGTGTTGGAACTGTTTATGAGCGTGTGTGTGTGTGTTCGCTGTGGGTGCAAGACGCGGCGATGTGATGCGGGAACGTGCGGGTCCGGCCGTGTGTGTGTTCGCTGTGGGTTCGCGACAGGTCGTGTGTGTGTGTGTTGGAACTGTTTATGAGCGGGTGTGTGTGTGTTCGCTGTGGGTCCACGATGTGGCGACGTGACCTGCAACAGTTCAAACACCTGCAACAGTGTTTGAACTGTTGCAGGTACCACGCACAAAGTCACTTTCCATCCCTAATATACTGTCTGTGCACAGCACATAACTCAAACTGCACATACTTTGGGTGCTCATATCCCCGGACGGGTATGGACTAGTGCTTATAATTGACACGCACCCACCCGCTTTGCATAAGGCCTTCAACAACATCCACACACACACAGTATAAAAACACAGAGTTGAGTAGGCGGTTAGCCGGTTACGGTTAGTCATCATTAGTACTGCTGCTAATGAAGATGGAGCCACCAAGAAATGTAACTATAACTGTGATTACGTAAGCGTCTAGGCTACACACTGAATAATGATAAAATTCTACAAACAGTAGCCTAGTGTCGGAGCCCACACATGGAGGCAGAGAAAGCAAGAGAGAGAAAGAGAGAGAGAATATATGGATAATTTGACACTGATAATTAATTATAAGGAGACAAACAACTTTCAAAGTCATTTTCTGTTAACAGATATTGATTGAAATTTGATCCTGATTGTCTAGACGGAACACAAGACACTCCAGCTGCACTGCAAGCTGTTCACTTAACAAATGCAATAGGCTAATTAATTATGTGCTGGGAAGCATCATGCGGCTCGCACACTCACTACATCCTGAACTCCACACCCTTTGAAATTGCCTCATTCTCAGCTAAACATTCAAATTAATTGCAAACAGCACCGCGTGGCTCGGAAGGAGATGACTGACAGACGGCGAGTGGAGCCAACCTGGTCGTGTGTGTGTGGTGGGCATCCTCCTGTCGTGCAGCAGGTGTGTAAGGAGGTGTGTGTGGAGAGAGCGCAGTGCCGTGGCTCTCCTCCAGGCGCTCAGCGCAAGTGTGGCCGTCAGCGTGTCTCTCCTGTGCCGGTAGTGCACACACGCTCTCTCCTGCTTGACGATGCCGTGCCATCTCTGTATCACGCTTCCAGGAAGAAAAAGGTAAGGTAAGGTGAGGTTTGACAAAAAAGTTGAATATTTCAAGAAAATTATATATTCTGGTATTTACTTCCTGTGCACAAGAAATTGCAGACACGTCACACAGACAGACAGACAGACAGACAGACAGACAGACAGACACAAATCCTTTGGAGTTCTGATCTGATGTCACAACTTTGAAAACATCTTGTTTTGGAACAAGTCTCATCAAATGGGACACACGCACACGCACACGTACACGCACACGCAGGTACTCTGCAGTCTGCACCCAGCTGCCTTGCTTCGCTCAGTGAGCGTCACATCATTTTGGAACACACATCGTTAAAACAAACCACACACAGTCACAGACAAAAACAAGCCACCAAACACACATAACAAGGTGAGCTTTCATCCTTCTTCCCAGCAGGTCCGTTGCCCCTTTCATCTCTTCAGCCCTGCCGTGCCAGACTCTAAAAACAGCCTCCATTCTCCTTCTCTCCAGCAGATGGCGCCCTCTGAACATGTCAGCACGGGCAACGTCCACCGCAACCTTCCTCTGTCTCCACTCCCCAAAGGCCACTGGTGAGAGTTGGCAGAAAAGATATCATGCATGCCTGACTTATACTTGGTTGTGTGCCATGTTGCACACTGAAAATAGCAGATCTACAAGAACAGACGCCTCGTAATGGGACACGTTGTGAACTTGCAGATCTACTATTTTCGGTATGCAGCACCGGCCTCCTTTCATCTGTAGTCAGTTTGAAGGAAATTGCACACATTCTAGACAATGGGGAGGAGAGAAGAACGGCAGGGGAGGATGACATCCATCTTCCCCGCGTTCCTAATAGACGTTTTGATAGAGCGCGTGGGCCGACGCTAACCCGATAGCATCTGCCTCCCATGTTCTGTCACAGCGTTTCAAATTAATTGGGGGTTGCTGTGCCGGTGTGTTTTGGGTAATGGGGATTTCTAGTAAACACCTTGAGTGATGGAAATCTTCCGAAAAGCCAATCACAGGTTATAATTCACCTGCTAATTTCCTGCTGGAGAATGCCCTCTGGGCTTCGGTGCACAAGCGCTGCAGCCTGGAATGGTGCGTGTGAACGTGCCAGCGTTGCATGTACCTCCTGTAGAGATGACAAGATTTGAAGAGAGAACCCTTATTTATACAGGATATGGTCTGCATATTATATTTTAATTACTGTTACCCTACTACTTATTCTGTACTTGTTCTCTACCCTTACCTGTCCTTTATCTATATATACTTTATCCATACTGCAGTGCTGCTATGGCGACTGAATTATCCTTGGGCTCAATAAAGGTCTGTCTGTCTATTTATTTACACTTTTATCAACAACTACATTAACATCCAGGGGCTGCCTATAGTAGTACAAGCACAAGTCATTCCTTGCCACTATCCAAATGAATTCGACCAGTTGTAAGTTCAATTCAGTAATCAAACACAGGCCTCATTAATCCCACAGGGGAATTCATTTTCAGCTTCACCCAGCTGATGGCTGCTCAGATGGGTCATAATGAGTGTTGGGGGGGGGGGGGGGGTACAGTTTTATGTGAATTGGGCGTTAGGGGTTAAGTGTCTTGCACAGGGATACTTCGACATGAATTACTGGGCGGGCCGGGAGGCAAACCCAGACGGGCACTCTACCCACTAAGCTACCGCCACCCCAAAGCTATCTCTGTACCTCTATTAGGTGTTGGTATAGTTAGTCAGAGGAAAGCCTCCTATACTGACCCAACCCAGATATCCAGGAGTTACTCAGCGCTACTCAACCCGCGGCCCAGGATTAAGCACAGGATAAAAATATACATTTCCGTTCAAATATATGGGTTGCTAAAACATTTTTCAAAAACAAACAGACAGACATACATACAGGTGCGTCAATTGTTACAGGTATAATGCATAGTTCTCTATGCATTTCGGGTTTTTGGGGGGGTTTGACCCCCAAATTTTTCCGGCCGCACGGCTTTGCCGCGCGCCCAGGATAGGTGTCTGCCACTGGACATACACACAACACAAAATAAACTGGTACAGTGAAAAGAATATGATGTCAAAATGTACATTTTCTTGTGTGTTACAAAATCGAAAAATCCAAAATAGGACCGTCATTTTTATGGCGGCCCCTTGGACTTTTGGCATTTTGCTGAGTGGCCCCTGAGCCATCTTAAGTTGAGTAGCCCTGAGTTAGACTGATTATACCCTAGTCTATCAGGAGAAGAGAATGCTTCTGACCTGCCGCTGTGAAGCAGAATGTTCCTCTGTCTGGTTTGATCCTCTGCCCTCGCTCTCCACTGCTGGAAACTGTACTGCAACTGCCTCATCCTGTGAAAGCACTCGCTCCGATTGGCCAGAGCAGACCACGTCTCCATCCTCTGTACCGCTTGATCTCGCCACTGTCTCCAAGCTGTAGCAAGAAGGTAGGCCCTGAACGAAACAAACAGCTATCGGTGAGGGGCCCAAATATGTAGATTCTAACCACTTTCACCATGATGTCCCTATTGTGGGCATGGCATTATTGTCACAAATAGTCAAATAGTCAAAAACTGAAAATAGCTAATCTACAAGCTCACAACGTGTGATGTTTTGAGAGCTTGCATAGCTATTTTCACTATTTGTAATACAACAATGTATATAGGGTTTAAGTGTGTTTTTGACACTTGCTTTGGCAATGTAAACGTATGTTTTCTCATGCTAGTAAAGCTCCTTTGAATGTAATTGATTAAAAGACAATGCGGTGACAGTAGCTGCTGACCTGTGGCGCTGTCGGGTCAGGACAGCTCCAGTCCAGACGGTGTAGGTCAGTCTCATCAGCCTGTTCTCCCAGTGAAGAGCTGCCCTCTGCTCCAGGCAGGACAGCGCTCGACGACGACACCCCATCTTTCTCCACAGCAACCAGTACTTCCACAGTATGTTCAGACTGGGGGGGTCCAACAATAATACATACATAAGATTGCTGTTTAACCCAGTTTGACCACAGCAGTTCATCGCTCGACCAATGGGCTCGAGGTATTTCATGATGTAGGACACTAATGCACATGCGATTATTGCCACAACTTCATTGAAATGAATGGGCGGGGATTTCCGGTCCGTCCTCTAGGTATTACAGTATAGCTATAGAGTCTATGGGTACAACGGGTACTCTGACAACAGACAGGTACAATGGGTATTTATAACTGGGTGGGGCATGAATTCCCAACTTGCATCATTCCCGAGTAGGTGCCCAACGGGCACCGGTCTAGGTGCGCCATGTGTAATTGTGGGGTTAATTTTTTTGGTGGAGGCAGCTATATGTGTACGGCATTTGAGTCGAAAGCCCTATTCGCACAGACCTCTGGTAATTTAGAATTTACCCCCTGACGTCTGTGTTTTTTTGTGGCGCATTCGCACTGGATGAGCGAAGTCTGTATTTTACTTGAAATTACGGACATTATCCAAGGCCCTCATTGGAAAACAAGTCCGCAAGGACTTTTATGAACGGACCTGTTAGACAAAGTATTTTAAATGTAACTGTGCTGTTTTACATTTTTTGCCTAATAAAATATTCAATCAATCAATCAATCCATAATCCAAAAACAGAAGGACCATTCATTTGTAAACTCTCAGAGTTAGCGTTTACATTAACAGTATTTATTTAATATTGCAGTATTTATTCACTCTGATTGAAATCATTCTGATTCTGATTGAGAGTCCAACGAGCCAATTAAACAAAATGATCAATGTACCAGAGGCGTTAGAGACTCCCAGAACGACAGGCAGCGCATCACATCGTTCTCCCAGATCATGGGATGAATACGAGTTGCATATTATTTATAATTACCATTGATCTGTAGAGGGCGCAGTGGAGAAAATAAATAATTTCCTTCTCGTGGACATATTTAATTTTTTGCTCAAAAAGTGTATTATACAGAGAAGATGGGGTGCTGAGAGGCTTCCCACCCTGAAGAATAAACTTTCAACAACACAAAACAGTCTTTGTTTCGGTGAGTAGTGAAGTAGTTTTGTTTATTTTTTACTACAGTGGGAGCGCTCGCAGGGCAGTGGAATTCAGGGCGTTAGAGAGCCTGGCAGGGCGTTAGAGAGAACTCAGTAAGGCTCTGGACCAGGGATAGTCTACAATATACTCAAAAAGTCATAATGTATAGGGTATTGAGTAAATGCACTTATTTCACCTCTGACCAAAACACGGTAGGCTAAGTGCTACAGTGTACAATGAGGAGGATTTGGTTAGACTATATATTCCACAGTCAGGCTCATTTTAAAGGTAGTGAAGTGATATTATTTGGTTAAAACAAAAGTTTTTTTATTAGAAGGCTCTATATTCTGTAATCATTAATGTAGTGTTTGTTCAGTAACAGGGTCTCCCCATCTCTCCAGCTCTCCGTGGATTGTCAATATAAGGTAAAAAAAACACTGGCATGGGGATGAAAAACGATGTTTCAATGTGTTAATGTGCAACTTTGTTTTCTCAATCTCCATATATGGCCATAAAAGGGACAAGGACTGACAGACACACACATCTCCATACACAGTATGGCCATATCTGTCACTTTGGCAATGGCACGTGGGTGTCGAACTCTAGTTATTTATAATAGCAGATCTACAAGCTATAACTAACAGCAAGTGTGCACCCCTGGTTGCGATAAAAAAGGATAATAATGACGGAGTGGTGAATGAATAATTGAATTTATTACAAATCACCTGAGGTCCCTACATAATGCAGAACAATCTGATGCTCTCTAATGGTACTGAATTTACGTGAACTAGTGCCCCATTAAAAACTTGGGGTGCACAATGTCCCTGACTAGACCCATGTAAGCACTCTCTTACTGGTAGTGGATGAGTGCTGCCCTGTGGAGTGGCAGTCCGTGGGTGCGGCTCCGCCAGGTGCAGGGGGCCGTCCTAAGTGCCAGAGTGTCGCTGGGCTGGGTCAGTCTTCTACGCAGGTCGTCCAGCTCCTCATCACACAGGTAGGAAGTACAGCTGACTCCTGGCTCTCGCTTTCTGTCCTCCATGCGTATCCTCCACTAACAGACAAACAGACAGACAGAGATGAACATTTGAAATGTAAAAATTCTAGACTCTTCTAGATCTGCATTTCATCACCATGTAACTGCAGGATCAATGACTCTGCCAGCTGAACCATACTGGTTGAAATGTGACACAACTACAAGCAGCTAAATTAGTCCCTTGGGCCAACTCTTTGCTTTGTGCTAAGGGTAACCTGAGTAAGAATTTCCAGTGTGGAACGTAAAAACAGACCCTAGATATGATGTAATGTTTGTGGGGAGTGTGTGTACATTTTGAAAACACACACAAAATGCCATTGTATTGGTGGGAGTGTGTGTTTTTTCCTATGTCTGTGTGTATGCTTATGTCATTCTGGAACATTTAGTCGACTATACACCATGGCAGAAGTTGGAACACGTCTGTGTTGTCCCCATTCCTCCCATTCCACACAAGACAGCTCGTCGCAGACACTTAGTTATGTTTCAGAGCCTTGCCAACTATGACAGAGTGCCAAAACATAGTAGAATTGATTTACACCTACGGTAGCCTGAGGGCCGGAACATGGAGACTGGTAAGGATAACAGACAACATACTGTCGTGATTCTGTTGTCAACACTGCTATTTGTCAAACAAAAACTACCTTCGGTATCTTTATAATTTGATATTCTATTTACTCGACAGCAAGTCAACATAGATTAATCAACATGTTTTAATTAAAATTGTTATCTCTATTTAGATATGTCACCAAACTGTCACTACACTACTCAATAAAAAAATGATGCCTCAATGCCCTGCAAAAAAATTTCAGTGCTAACTGAATGGCTGGGTTTTGGATCTGACTACACTGACAACTAAAGCAGAGCCCTGCCTGTAGCCCATAAGCCTAATATTGCCGTTGGCCATGGAGGGAATCCTGTTTGACTGAGCGGTACATGCTTGGTTTGATTTCCCATGAGGGAGACCTGGGTTTGGAATCCAGGTGTTTACATAGATATACTTGAGCCAGATAATAAATGAAAGAGAAAAAAAGACCATTACTGCATCAAAAGTTAAACTAGGTATACTATAAAAACTGGTTAAACGTTGGCCAAATTGTCAAATAATATAAAAAAAATTGAAATAGAAAGGAGGCAAAACATTTGAAAATAGCTGATATACACGCTCACAACAGCTATTTTTACATTATTTATCTGTGGAACCGAGTAAAGGTAATGCCTCAACTCCTACAATTCCAAGTGCTTGTCAGGGTGGGGGGTCCCCAGTTCAAATAATATGATTATTTTGGGGGGTCACAGCCTGAAACGGTTGAGAGCCACTGTTCTAGAGGAAGGCCTGTTTGTTGACTACCTGTTGGAAACAGTGGGCCAGGGCCAGAGCTTCCATCCGCCTGTGGAACATGTCTGTGCGGGCTTGTTGGGACAGGACAGCTCCTCTCAAAGCAGACAGTCCAGCGTTCAGTAAGTGCTTTCTACAATGCCGTCTGGCCTGGGTGTACAACCTCCACTGCGTGAGCCAGGTTCTAAAGCAGCGCTGCTGGAGGTGGAATGTGTATAATGCCAGGAACCTAAAGAAGCAACACAAATACAACAAGCATAACTACATGCACATGTATTGTATGTACACACAGGGGGGAAAGTCAGGAATAAATGAACTGCTACGGTAGAAGAGTATTTAATGATGCAGAAAATGGTGAAATCCTTTATGTAAAATATTTACTATATAAACAATTACAGGTTTAGTATTTGATAATGTTGTTATATAAAAAACTAAACTAAACAAAAATGTAACTAAACTTTAGAGACCACTTCCCAAACCACTCAGTAGGAATACCCTCCTCAGAGATGACAGTAATCATCCTAAACAGCTCGTACGCAATATCCCAATTAGTCGGTTCTTGCGTTTAAGGAGGAATTGTAGCTCCACTTCAGACTTCAGACTTCCTAAGCAAAGCCACAGAATTAGCCAACCGTTTCCAAGAAAGAGACTATGATAAAGCAGACTTCGACCTTGCATATGAGGGGCCGTTATGCACCAGTCGAGACAGTCTACTAAAGAAAAAACCCAAACAAGCATTCAACCGTCTATGTTTTTCCACCCAATATACACCAGCAGCAGGCTGGAGGAAATACTCAAATCAAAAACACAATTTTAAACACTCCCGCAGCCTGAGAGACCGTCTCATCCATTCAGACCTACAACCCCCCTCCACTTGGCTTTCCAACCTCCCACAGGGCTTTTTCAAGTGCGGCAATTGTGCCCACTGGTCCAATTCCTCTAACACTAAACATTTACCTCACCCCGTACTGGCAGAACATAATAAATAAAATCTTTCATAAATTGCAATTCAACCCACGTAATCTATTTACTCAAATGTCCCTGCAAACTTGCATACATTGGGCAAACTACAACCTCTAAAATTAAGGATAGGGGAACACAAAACCACTATCTATCTGCACAGGCAATCTTGACGTGAAGACAAGACACTATATTCAAGCCAACCATGGCTCCCCATCATCTTTAAAATTCTGGGGAATTTAAAGAATTCCTACCATGTCACGAGGTGGTGATATCATTAAGAAATTACTATGCAGAGAAGCATACTGGATTCATACTCTCAACACCTTGGGGCCTTAATGAGGAACTAAGCCTTTCATGCTTTTTATAGATGCACTTTATAGATGCCCCTCATAGACGGTCCCTCAGGCTGTGCTGCAGTCTCCTGCTCTAGTTTTCTTCTTATTTGTATATTGTGCTGTTTGTCTCTGGTCTTCCAATTCATGTTTGGCCCTTAACCAGCAGTCTAGGCATTGGCTAATTGAATGGCCTGCCCCTGCCTCTCACCTGCTTATAAATCACTCGTAGCCTGTATTTCTTTATGACCTGACGAAGAAGTAATCTGACATCAAAACATTGTAGTTTTTTTGGCTTTGCACCCTGTTCTATATTAAAGTAAAAGGCTCCAATCGTCCAAGTTGCTCCAGCGCCTTCTTTATTCAGCTAAACTATAATAACCTTGTTCCAAACCTCCAAAACCCAGTACTATTACTGACCAAAAAGTGTAGTACTAATAAGACCATCTCATTCACTCCCTTGAATAACTTGAGGCTAATGGGGTTGACTCCAGTCTGTGGCTCCCAAACATCTTGTCTGACATGATATATAGCCTTTCACGAGCGTCCCCTCCAATTATTTCCTGTGGGCTGTGACAGCCGATGACCTATAACAGGTACTTGACCTGAGAAGGATGTCCCACGCCACTCCTCACCTCTCTTCTACTGTGTACTCTGGGCTGCGGCTACGAGTCGCTGTGGCGTCAGGAGGCTGAATGAGAAAACAAAAGGAAGCGGTTAAGTGGGTGTGCTGGCACGGTCTATTGTTAAAGCTGCAATCTGTAATTTTGATGTCATATCTGGGTCTCGGTGTGAGAAATCTAACACTACCACTCAACCAAGAGGCAATCCCTATTTGGCCAGGGGAGATATTGTGCGATATGAGCTTTAGGTAGTTCTATTAACCAGTGACCTACCTGTCACCAGGGTCTACGCTAAATTTCTCAATGGAAGAGTAGGGAGACCACCTCCAACCACCGCAGATGTACTAGTTATATTGTATTAACATACCGTACACCATACATATAGGTTAAAATTGTGTTTTATTTATTCAAATAAATTCCGGTTTTCAGATTTAGATCAGGTTTTACAGAATGTTTCTAGCACATGTTAACATGAACTACATTCAAAACCCACCACACGCACGCACACACACACACACACACACACACAGACACACACACACACACACACACACACACACACACACACACACACACACACACACACACACACACACACACACACACACACACACACACACACACACACACACACACACACACACACACACACACACCTTCTCTTTTCCCATGTTAACCTAGGAAAGATGCAGTGGGGTCAACCTACAATAGGAGGGGTCTGATGACATGTAGACAGGAATGTTCCTTTCCTCCCTGACTTCTGTCTTCTTTCAAGAGAAAATCCACAGCTGGCACTTCCTTTCAGCGTATGAATGGCTGGCCCCGTCGATGTATGGGTTTCATTTGACAGGTAACAGGTTCCTTTAGGTGATGTTGACACAGGTATTTGTCTTCCTAAACCTCTTGGACAGCCCCCTTTGTTGTCGCGGCCCGTTGCATTGTGGGTACGTTGCCTTAATAGATGTGGTGCTCTGTGTGGTTTATACGCAGTATTGTTGGTGTGACACAAATCACTCTTTGTTAGATGTTTTTCTCCAAAGGGGCACATGGACAATGACTTAAATGGGTTCCCTGTAGCTTCTGGAACGGTCAGCATCTCTGTGTTCTTAATATCTCCTGGATGGAGGTAAAGGCTATCTGCACCACACAATGGGCTTGACTTGGGGGTCGAACGGCCTGGTAAACTGTAAGGTGTTTTTTCACCCTGTTGGGAGGCTGCCATCTCTGCTGTTCTCCGACGTGAAGACAGAGGATTCTGGCCCATCGTACACGGCAGCGTTGGGGAATGCTCCGAAGGATTGTCAGCGGAGCATCCCCCATCTCCACGGCAACCGCAAATGACAGAGCGTGACATTTTGGCACGGCAAGAAAGTACAGGGCGAGAGGGCTCATCCTTATGTAATAAAGGTTTCAGGGAGGAAGATGAGACGAGGTCTCTGGAGGAGAGCGGAGCCCGAGGCAGTGCCAGATCCACAAATGATAAGCCTATCTCGACATCCAGCATGGACCCATGCAGGCGTGCAGACGTCCGGGAGGAAGCCAGGAGATCATGAAAGGTGGACGACACGTGTTCCTTTTGCACTGGGAAGGCTGTGCTTGTAGAGCCCTGGGCAGGTTCCATTTCATGTCTGTTGAGCAATGCGGTGAGATGGGGGTAAAGAGAAGTGCCGTTTTCAGGGAGAGCAGTGAAGCCTTGGTGTGTGCCCTCCGGGAAGTGGAATGCCATCTTCCCTCTCTCTGGTGATCCCCCTTCATAAGTCCATCTGCCATTAGAATGTCCCTACGGTTAGGCACTCTGCAGCCTCCAGTGTAGAGACCCTAGTCTTCACTTGTTGAATTGTAGTTTTGGTTCATTGTTCTTCTAGGGTGGGATATATTTCCATTGTTCTGTTATTATCGCACAGACTCAAATCCTAGCATATTCTGGTTCACTACCTTGAGCACGGCTCTTCTGAGATTATGGGATCTAATCAAGAGTAGAAAGAAGAGCTTCAGCTTTGTACAAACTCTTTTTCTCTTTGCCTTTTCTGCACACACGTGTGAAGGCTGTCTCCCCTGGTCTTTGTCAGGATCTCCTGTCATTCTGCAAAGAGGCACAGTTCAGAGGATTTGTTCAAACAACAGTTGCAGATGCACTTCACGTCCTGAACCTGAGAAAACAAGTTGTCAGTGCAAAAACCCAGGAGACTGAATATCAATAAGGCTGCTAAATAGAGACTACAAACATACAGAGAATAAGTGAAACATGCCACATTACCATTCATTATGCAACATTAAAGAGCATCCACTGTGCTGTGTGTAGTGGCTGAATGAATGTTCTGTCCATATGGTCCAGACAGCCTCGATAAGAGGATCAGAGTGGATTTAGATGACTGCTCATTAGTGGTGTAGTGGGCAAGACCAACATCTGCTGGTTTCGATAATAAAGAGCATTTTCCAAGTTTCTACGGGTATATAGCTACTGTAGGTGTATATTTCACCTGATTTAGCTGAATACGCAGGTTATGAAGTCAAAGTTAACAGTTTTATGTCATATGTGCACGGATGAAATTGAATGTTCTATTCAAATAAATGCTTAGCAAAGAAAAGAAAATGTTGCTGACTTGTCCGTATACATTTTGCTCAACTTGGTTGTTCAGCCTGTTCATCCTCTCCTTATGAATAAATATAACAGTGTCACTAGTGTCAACTAACTCAAGTTAGTTTAGTCAGTCAAAGTAAAATGTTAACACAGCTACAGCGAATGTGACAGGTGCTATTCCAAGACGTGTGACAAGTTTGACAGCCAGTTCTGGGACAGTGAGGAAGAGATTTGATTTGTATTACACTGATGATGGCCACTGATTACACTGGAAGCTGTAGCTCAGACTGAGATTATATCAATAAATTAGTTTTTAGTCATAGTGAGAAATTACTCATCCCTACAATATTCCAGACTGAATTAATTTTATGTATGTCCAACTAAGTGCTCAGTAATCACATGGCCCACTGTGGGTATAAAAAGGAAAAATGTGAATACAAATCCTTAGATGCATATAATTATGTACTTTGTGGTCTGTGGACTTTGTGTGGCAAGAGATCATTGTTAATGTCACAGGATCACAGTTTATGTTTTGAGGGCAGGTGTTCTACCGAGACAAGTTCTAAATGTCTAAATTGTAAACCTTATGATGCCTGGGTTTACATGCATAGGGACCATGGGTACATCCTAACAGCTAACGGCACATCAAGGCAGGTATCATTCACACAGTAAAATATCATGCATTCACTCACTGCTAATACTCTATCCATGGCACCAGCCTTGTTTCTCGTTGCGGTCATGCTGGATGCTGCAGATGTCAGATGTGTCAGGTTGAGCTGTGAGGACGAAGACACACTAAGGAGGTTGCCTCACCTGCACATCCAAACCAAACCAATGGAAAGATGTCCAGAAAGAAAAATGCTGAGCCACAAAAAAATGTAATGCATTTCAGCCAATCAAAGAGACATCTCACAGACTTGACCCGATTCCATCCCGCACCAACACAGCAAAATATACTAGAATCTAGTATATTTTGCTGTGTTGGTGCGTTACAGTATCTAGAAACTAGATACTGTAGATAAGAGCTATTCCGCTCTTGATGTCACGTGCAGATAACTTGAACTATTACGCACAGTAGCCCTTCAAGTTGTTAATAAGATCAGCATGAATATATACAGATTTGCATATTGATACAGTATTCATTTAAACAGCCCCAGGCAAATAAAGCTTGGCCATTAAAGGAAAAAATATAAAGGAAACAAATATCATAAATGGGTACAAACTGCAGGTTAACAACCTCACTGCAACCCCACTGCAGTTTGCACAGTAAACACCCTGCAGGACATATTTTTCTTTTTAAGTATGTTATGTTTGGTGCATACTTGATGATTTTAGAATTAGCTTCTTTTAATTATGCCAACTCTTTAGTGGGGCATTAATTTTTTCAAATAAAAAAGCAAAAGTCAATTCTTGTTTTAATATAATAGAACAAGGATTCCCAAACTGTGGTGCGTGCACCCCCTGGGGTGCACCAGCTACCTCTAGGGGGTGCGTGACATTAATGGTGTAACCCAAACTGTGGTGCATGCACCCCCTGAGGTGCACAAGGGGGTGCGTGACATTAATGGTGGTGCTGATGTTATAATTAGTGTGGTTGCCCTAACAGGGCAACCAGACTATAGTAATCCTCCGGCTTTATTATTATTATTCATACTGGAGATAAACAATAGTTTAGATCGTCTCTCCTCCCACAGTTTATTTTTCCCAATTTAGTGCCATATGTCAAAATGACCGGCCTCACCGGGAATCGTGTGCTTGTATAAGGCTAAGAGATTGGTTGCATAGTTTTATTGATATTGATTTATTAGTGCATTAAATTTCCCCATCCACTTTAATGGAAAAGTGCAAAAACTCAAATTCAAGTATTTTTTTCTCAGAAACCGTAAGAGCTAGAGTTACCAGATTTGGAGGGGAGGTTCCTAATTTAGTCCGAAATTATTGATATAATAATTACACTAATCGGCCACATGGTGGCGCTATAACAGCCCCCTTTACGTTTTGGCCTATAACTCTTGAACCGTAGGTCGTAAAATCAAAATGTCTTTTTCCCTAGATTCCTTGGGTCATGACGCATCTCCCCATATAGGCCACGCCCATTTGCGTCAGGATAGATTTTCCGCCATTTTGAATTTTCTTCAAAACACACTTTTAGCTCCTCCTCCCATATATTTTGTCCAAATTTAACAAAAATCGGTACACATGATCTCTGGGCCCATGCGATAAACATATCCAAACGGCATTTTGATAGTCCTTACCGTTAGTCCGTAAATGGCTTCCAAAGTTAGTGGGAGGGGCCCGTTTTACCAAAAATGCTACAAATCACGAACGAAACGTCCGGTCAATCCCAAATTTGAATCACATGTCGAGGGTGGTTTACTCAACGAATCCCCAAAATAATTTCCACTTTGACCCATAGAGGGCGCCACAAATGCCCAAAACGTAACCGTTTTATGCAAAAACATGATTTTTGGGGGATCAATCCTCTCAAACTGAAAAGCAAGTGATCTCAGGAGTGACGTGACAATGTAATTGCCGCAGCCTCCGACGGTATTCCTCCCAGCGTATTACTCGGGTCCCAGCGGCACCGACCCGCGAATCGCGTCGGCGCAACCACACTTTGCAATTGCCCTGAATTGCGACGCGTCTAGTTATAACATATTATCAACACATACAGTTCAATACATTATGGTAACATTTTACTGCACCAAATTGGGGAAATCTCACTTCATAATCACGTACACAACTCAACACATGAACATTTCTCCAAACACATTCCTCAGTAGGTCAGTTCACTTTTTCTTTTCAAACCATGTGAGAAGGTCATATTCTATCACTGGTAAAAAAAAAATATGGTAACATTTACTGCACCACATTGGAGAAATCTCACTTAAAAAGAGTATGCACACTTGGAGATGAAAATTAGAATGCAAATTTGCCAAATAATGTGCCCATATTGGGAAAATTCAAAAGGATTTGAGTTATTGCATTTTAATTTTAGAATTTTCTTTTTCATTTGAATTATGATCACTTTTTGGTTCTAATAATATGCTAGCTTTCCATCCAGAACAATTGTGGAGATGTGAGCAGAATAAGCACTCCCACCCCCCCTGTGCTGCGACATTTTACAAAGGTGTCTCACACACGGAACCCCAGCCTGCTATTTGACATCCTGGGGCGACCCAGCTGGTGTGTCTGTGGGAGGTGCAGGGAAATGTCCACATACTTGAAAATATTGTCAGCAACATCCTGCGTCTCAGTGCTACCCCAGGTGGAGACGAGCATCCTACACGGGTAACCTTAGGCTAGACAGAATCATTTGGAATTGCATTCTGGTAGTCGTTGATAATCCAAATCCAGGAAGAAGACGTTCTGGCAGTTCCACTATGCTATATACAGGCAGTATCAGACTGATACAATCCAACAGTAAAGGATACCATTCAAAATTAACATGTTCCCTCAAATAACTTACAGTAAAATTGTGCCAGTACCTTACACAAGTAAAGAATAGTTTTACTCCTCTAAATTCTGCAATCATTTTCACAAAGCGCTCTGTGATGAGTAACAGCTGGAAAATGTCCTTGTTCACCTTGTAAAGGATTCCAGTGGTAAACAAATATGATTCAGTGCCGGTGAATACAGTCACATATTATTTTGCTCTGTCTAATTGTAGTTTCTCAGGTATATAAGTCTGTGAGGCTGGAATTTCTCCCGACACAAGGGGCACTCAGCCTGTAATAAAGAAAATAAACAAAACACATATAGGTCAGTTACATTTACATTTCAATACAGTGCAAAACTAAAACCAAATTAATTGGCATATAATGAAACTATTGCAGTGGATATAATAGCATAGAGTATCAGTATGTGCAAAACAAAGCTTTGAGCTGAGGCCCTGCCTAGGATATGAAAGCTATTTAGTAAACATAAAATATATTTTCATGTTGATGAAACAAATACATTTGCAGACACATCTAGAACTGGAACACAAGCTGATAAATGACCTTTTTGGGGTTCTCTATCCTGACTGGATGAAATTTCGAACCCACCTGAAAATGTATTTTATGTTTACTAAAGAGCTGGAGAGACGAAGAGAGCCCCGTTACTGAACAAACACTCTATCTATAGCAATGACTACTATCAGAACATAACGCTTTAACTTTGTGAAGAAAACCCTTTTTGTTTTGACCAAAAAATATCACTTATAGCACCTTTTAACTATTAGAACCCTGCTGTGTAGCAGAAGAGACTAACCTTGGTGTTACACCACTCTGTGATGCACTCCCAGCAGAAGAGGTGGCCACAGGGGGTGCAGGTGGAGTGCCTTCTCTCCTCCAGACACAGGATGCAGCGGGAGGCACTCGGAGAGGAGGAGGATGATGAGGTGTCTTTATGCTCAGGACTTCATGTTGGACACAAAGCGAGAAGTTCAAATTAGAGTCATATTACAAGGTTAATCGTGCAGGCCCGTTTCATTCAATACTCCCATGAAAGGGTTTCACACCTCTCGAAACCTTTCAGTAATAGCTCAAGGTCTTGAACCATTCATTGAGGCTCCGTAGTGCTTGGACTGTGTGGTGAACTGTGTGGTGTGTCAATAAAATTTCGTTCACTTTGATACTAACAGATTTTTTACAGTGAATACAGTCCATTACAAAGAAGGGGTTGAAATCTGAGAGTGTACAAATGCACCCATTTGGTTACATTTGTACATTCTCTCAGTTATACTTTTGTACAACATTGAATAAAATGGCATTGTACCTGGGGGACAGGTTTCTGTAGAGCTTCCATTCCTGTCTGGCTCTCTGTCTCTGCCTGAAGCTCTTGAGCTGCAGGGCCACAGTGAGGGCCAGTTGGAGGAGAGACACGGCCCCGAGCAGCCGGTAGCTGTTCCTGATGACCAGGTCATCTCCCTTCACCCCCAAGACACGCAGCTGGGAAGAGATGACAATGTCGTTGAGGACCTTGGCTTACAGCAGTGGTAAAAATAGAGGCTTATATAGTCATATTTAAAAGTTAACTCATTTACATCATTTTGTACAAAGGTCATTAAGAACCTGTTAAACTGAAATGACAGTAATATAAGCCATATCCCCACCACTACACCACTTATTTTAAAATACCAAAATACCATAAAATGAGTTCTGTTATGTAATTTTTATAAGGCAAACAATGGAACAGGAGCGCACACCAGCAGTGAGGAGGTGCTGACCACAGGAGATAACAGTTTCAAAGAAAGGAGGTCGCACAGCTCGTAGCCACTATGCAAAAACTTTTTTTTAAATAATTGTACCTGTAAAATTAAAAATAAGTTACTGCATCGTGGCTACGAGCTGTGTGACCTCCAGTCTAAATCATTCTTAAAACACATTATCAAATTGAAGATGACCCCTTATGGGTCAATTTGTTTACATTTGTACACTCTCTGAGTTACAAATGGAAAAATATATATTCACAGCTTTGGCTGTATCATTATCATAGACCGTTAATGACTTTGTTTTTTACAGCGTGGATCTGGAGGAGGCTAGCCGTCTGAGACAGGGTAGACCACAGAAGTACTTCAATTTGATTTTCACATGTTTTATACTTTTTCAACATGCGTGTGTGGTGTGACGTGTGTGTGTCTGTCGGTCTGTCTGGAGCTAATCTTGAAAACCACGGGCCGATCAGTGGCAGAATGTTTCAATAAACATTGTCAAAAATAGGAGGGGATCACTGCTATTAGTAATTTTGTATCTCTTATCCTGATGACCTGAACAGCAGAAGCACATTGAATAGCCACGGTGCCTTGATCTGATACAATGCCGCACCACAATAATTTACAGGGTAAATAGCCTAATATTGTAGTATACACCATGTTACAGCCCATTGTTGAATTGAGAAACTGATATTAAGTGTCAAGTAAACCATTCAACAACACAATTACAAATAATTCACATCAAGAAAGACATTGCAACAGTGAGCTCCATCAGGAAAAGGCCATTTATTATTCATAAAGCCATCATCTCTTTTCTAAGCAGTGATAGCAAAAGAGCTCAGCCCTTGTTTATCACGTGATCACACCGGCAACATTGTGCTTGTGACGGTAACATGTTGATGAGCTACAGTAAGCTTATCATTTGAACTAGAAATAACAAAATAAAGTCACAGTGGCCATCATTCATCCCAAACGTAACAACAGCATTAAAGCTCCCACGGGAGCCCTAGAAGGGCAGTACTAGACGGATGTTTTGGTCCTTGAAAAACCCCAGCAGTGCAAAAGTAGAACAGCTAGTTCCTTGTTTCGACACTTCCTCGGTCGCTTTCGTAAGTCCCACCATTGCTCCCGAGTCCCGATCGCCGTCACGTTGGTTTTGTCGGGTTGTTTCCAATAAGGCACGGTTGTTATCAGGCACTCAGACACAACAAGCCATCACATATTAGCCATGTGTTAACAGTTCCACACCACCGCCACTGGTGACGACGGGGGGGGGGGCAGAAGGAATGATCGGGGATACAAGGAGCACTGGAGCCTTTTATTAAAACTGTCCGTTGCGTCTCCGTGCGTACCAACCGAGGCCGACGCACACACCCACCACCGATATGACGGTCCCCGCCAGCAGCGCCAGGGCGTCCCCAGCGTCCCATGCCTCCGCGGGGGGGATCAGAGAGAGGAAGGACAACAACAACGCTGCAACGTTTGAAAGTTCAAGTTTGGGTGCCATGTTGTTACCGTCCCGACGAGGCTCTGTGGTGATCGTTGGGGAAGCGAAAGCGCCTGCGCTACAGTCAGATGATAACAACAGAGTGAAGCGACCGGAGCTTCCTGGTTCCCTCAGCCAATGGCGTTGTCCCTTTATTCTAACGACTGCCCACATACTTACCCCACTCTCTCTCTCTTTGAATTCAATTCTAAGGGGCTTTATATGCATGGGATACGTACGTTTACGTCGCCAAAAAGCAACCAATGTATGTCAAATTAAACATAGTTTAAAATTAAACATAGAAACAAACACATAGCCTACTTAAATAAAGAAATGTCAAAAGCCAATGTGACTGAACCTAGGCAGCGCTTCCTTCTTCTGTTTTAAAATAAATCTATCTGTTTATCTGTCTGTCTGTCGAAATACAAGAAATCAAGTTTTTGTTTTTTTAAATCTTCAAATAAAAAGGTATCTGCTCTATATCAACAGTCTGTCCTGAGATCACTACAGTGCCACTGAGTAGAGTCTACTCAGTGGCACTGTAGTGATCTCAGGACAGACTGTTGATATAGAGCAGATACCTTTTTATTTGAAGATTTAAAAAAACAAAAACTTGGTCTTACTCAGTAGACTATGACTGACAGACTGTCTTTATGGTGGTTGTATATTCTATTGGACGTTGTTTTCCTGTCACAACAAAAAATACATCACTGCCACTGCACTTTCAGAAGCAGCAACAGCTCATTATTTCATTTGGTTGGCTTACTTTCTTTATTGCGCTGCTTATTTGATTACTTCACTGTTGCGTGTGTATGTGTGTGTCTCGCTTTGAACTCACAAAATAAGCGTTAACTTTGCACACACGTTCTCACTAAACCTTTTTTTATGGCCACCGCCAAACAAAATGTTCACCTGCGCGGCCAGTCAGACAATTAGGAACGAAGCCATAGGGGGGACTGTTATTTTCATGTATGTCCAGGAATAGCAAGAACATGCAGTCCAGTCTACTTTATTTTGTCACTGGCGCAGAGATGGTTCGGTGTTACACACACACACGTTAGACGTCTGATCCTGTGACCTGCCGTTATTGCAGTGATGGCAGGACACAACGGACATAAACAGAATTAAATAGGTAACCAAATGCGCTGTAACACGCAACACGCTTGTTGTGTGCTTTTAACAAATTCCTCATGTTTTTTTGCCGACAGGGCAAAAAGTGAGAGAAAATGGCAAAATGTATTGATTATCAGAAGTGGAGACACATGCAGAAAAGTAAATGGTTGTCATGCCAGAGCCATGAGCGATTTTTGTGGCAAGTTTGAAGAGAATTGGACAACTGCTGTTCTATGAGTTTGTATACATTTTTGTATACATACAGACTGGCTGGGGCCAGGCTTCAATTATAGTAGAGAAGATAAATATGGCCAAAGCTGTGAATATAATTTATGCATTTGTAACTCAGAGAGTGAGTTTAATGAACACCAAGAATTGTACTGTGTAATGTCTGACTTCCAGAAAGGGACAAACTCCAACTGCCAGACAGTGAGCCAACTTCATACTGGAGCTCTTCTCAGTGATAAAGGGACTGTTTATCCAGCTCTTATGTCTTCACATCCAGGTGTGATGAAAACATTTTTGGATATGTTTTACTTTGACTGCAGGCAACGGTTCATGGGCTCAATCAGGGATTCATTTAATATCCTATTATTGTATGCAATTTGTGTCTCTTAGATTCAGATTCAGACTGAGTGTTTCTGGGCACCTTTCGCTCACACACACGATTAATGGGCTATTACTCCATTATGATAATATGGCCAAAGCTGTGAATATAATGTATCCAATTGTAACTCAGAGAGTGTACAAATGTGACCAAATTTGGTTCCATTTGCACAGTTAAATAAACACCTAGAATTTGACTGTGTAATGAGCTGAAATAGAAAACCTACGTAGCCGACACCGGATGTTCTCTTGGACAGGTGATAGAAGGCCCCGCTGAGGTAGAACAAAGCCACGTGGACCCTGTGGAGGAGGCTCAGGCCCTGCTGGACAGCCAGCACAGCAGGCACGCACGCCTTCCTCTGGGGCTCCGACAGCAGCCCCACGGCCCTTTGAACCCACGTCCTCAGCCAGGCTCCGGGACCCCAAAGGTTGGACACTCTGCCGCGTCTCTCCCCCCCAGCCTCCAGCTCATTCTCCAGGCATACCAGAACCTTGTCCAGGAGGTAAGGCACAAAGGTGTGGAAGAGAACCAGGAGTCCTCGTCTGGTGCGGGAGGGGACACGACGTTTGCTGGGGTCCACTTGGATGATGTTGACATACTCCTCACCCAGGGTTTGGTAACCTGGGAATGCAAATGTTAGGGGTAATCGCATCAAGATATCAACGTAATCTTTCTAATACTTAATAAGACTAAAACAATTTGTTTTAAATAAATGATGTGTGACAGGCCTCTCCTGTTTTAGCTCCCTTATACCAATGATGTAATCATTGATTTGCATTTGCATGAAGAGTGATTATTATTATTAGTATTGAATATTCAATATTGCAACTACCTGAAAATGTGGTCAAACCATAGTATGCCAGGTCTGAAAACAGCTCGATCTCTTTCCTCCAGTCTAGCCATCTTTTGGACCCTACAGAATAAAAGAAAATGTTAAAACTTTCTAATAAGCAAACAATATACTGTAGAAGTAATGTAATTCTACAACAAAGCATGGCATTAGATCCTTCCCATTATTAATGCGGAATCAGAAAAACTTGTAGTAACTAAGTATGATAAGGCACATTAATGTGAACGTGACAATAGTGTGCAGCAGCAACAACACACATATGGCTGCACAAGAAACAAGAGCAGGGCAACTAAGTGCTGTGCAGAGACAGTGATGTAAACTTAGATTGGGAAGTAAAAGTAACAAATGTCATTTCACACTCACATTATTGTAATTAGCAATGCATTAATGTGTTCATCACTTTTATGTGGCAGCTGGTATAAAGGTGGGGGCTGATTAATTGTTTTGTGTTTCAGGGTAACTTTAAACGTATAATGATATGTATCATTGATTGATCGATTGATTGATTGAATACTTTATAAACATTTTGCAAAGACAAGCACAGGGAAGTACAGTTCAATACAAGGTCTGTTAAGAGGATTTTAAACGCAAGAAAGCACTTATATGGCTTGTTTCCATTGGAGTCCTTTATACTCAAAAATCAGTGCGCCGCCCGGGAATCGAACCCGGGTCGAAAGAATGGGAATCTTCCATGATACCACTACACCAGCGGCGCGATATCACAATTCAAAGCATATACTGTCTTGTATCAATAATGCACATCTGACAATGCGAAAATGCATAAAGATGTTCACGAATATTTCACAAGAAAGTAAAGTTGTCAAATGAGTGGAGTAAAAAATACTATATTTGCCTCTGAGATAGTAAAGTATAGTATAAAGCAGTGGTTCTCAACCTCTTCAGCCCGTGACCCCCCAAAATAATCATATTTTAACTGGGGACCCGACACCCTGAGCACTTGGATGTAGGAGTTGACATTACATTTAGTTTGACTCGGTTCCACAGATAAATATTGTGAAAATAGCAGATCTACAAGCTCACAACAACGCCTTGCAATCGGCTATTTTGAAAATGGTTGCCTCTTTCTTATATTATTTGACAATTTGGCCAATGTTCGACCAGTTTAAATAGTATAGTTTGTTCATTACTTTTGATGCAGTAGTGGTCTTTCGCTTCTTTTTTTAGGTATTAAAATGGTCTTAAAAGTCCTTAAATTGTCACTTAACTGTCATCTGGGAGTGGGGACCCCCGCTAAGTAGAGCAAAAATATAGTGCAAGCCAATGGCTTCAAGCCAGTGTAATCAACACACACGCAAACTGACGGTGAATGGTGATTGTTTTAAGTCGGAACAGGTGTGTACAACAGTTTTTGTACCAAAGTACAATAAACAGACGGAGAACTTCTGAAGATAAGCTGAACATAAGCAGACTTGCCAGCGATGGTGTGAAAAGCCTCATTCGCGTTGTTCCTCAGATATGTTTGATAATATTCATCCTTCTGACTGGACCTGATCAGCTGAGACTGGTTGGCGTCCACCAGAGACATGATGATCACTGCAGCAGCAGGCTAACGTTATAGCTGCTCTCCTACTGTCTTACCTAGTGCATGACAATGACAGCATGAGAGAGGAATGAGGTGCAAAGCAGTGTATGAACGACTCAAGTGGATAAGAGATGTTAAACTTAAATATTAAAGAAATAAAGTAGGATAAGGGTAAACATGTGCTATCTAGGCTACTTTAGCAATCCCGGAAAAACAAACCTTACTCTGAAAAGCAAAAATGAACGGTTACAGAACTCTTAGGGGTCACAGCCCCACTCTGTGGCTGGATGCGGCCATTACAGGCGCTTCACTTTGATGTTTGACTTCTAGAAAGGGACAAACTCTGTGCCAAACAGTGAGTCACATTCATGTATACTCTCAGTGGTGAAAAAAGTACTCAGGTATCAATACTGCAATGTAGACATACTCTGTTACAAGAAAAAGTCCAGTAATCGAAATGTACTTGAGTAAAAGTAAAAAGTGTTGGTATCAAAAGTACTTAAAGTACCAAAAGTAGAAAGTACTCATTATGCAGAATGTCCCATTTCACAAGTTTTCAAATGTATACAAATCTTTTGAAAATAGCAGATCTACAAGCTCACAATGAGTCGCATCGTGACGCATTGTGAGCTTGTAGATCGGCTATTTTCAAATAGCTGATCTACAATATATTCAGTATTTTCAAATAGCCGAAGTATATTTAGAGCTGAAGTGGTTAATGTATGTTTTGTAATAAGAATCAAAATCTGCAAAGTAACTAGTAACTCAAGTTTTCAAATAATTGTAGTGGACTAAAAAGTACAATATTTGCCTCTGAGATGTAGTGGAGTAGAAGTAAAAGTATTGAAATTTGGAAATACTCCAGTAAACTAAAAAATACCTAAAAAGTGTACGTAAGTACAGTACTTGAGTAAATGTACTTAGTTACTTTACACCGCTGATGTTACTTATGTATACTGGAGCTCATCTCAGTGATAAAGGAGCTGTTTATCCAGCTCTCATGTCTTCACACACAGTTGTGATGAACACATTTTTGGATATGTTTTACTTTGACACAATGGATTAATTTGACTGCGGGTATCGGTTCATGGGTTCAATCAGGGATTAATTTCATATCCTATTATTGTATGCAATTTGTGTCTCTTAGATTCAGAGCGATTCTGGGCCCCTTTCCATCTCCGTAAGTGGGTTAAGTGCATTCATTCATTGCCTCTGTGGTCTGCCTGAAAAGTTGCAGAACCAGTTTCTTTGTCCCCACAAGGCTGATCTCTGAGGCTAGGTGTGCTGCTGTAACGGCTTGGATGAACATCTCTTTTCTACTCTAGTGCAATGATGATATCCACCCTTTTCAGTGTGCCTTTCTCATTCTTGGCAGTAAGTAAGCAACCCTTGGCCTGTGAGAAAAAAATCATAGGGGCCGGCTGACTGACACACAAGGAAGTGAACTTTGTTTGCAGTTTGGAAGAAGGAGGGGTTTTTCTTCCCCACTCTTTGACTTGGAGGCTACTTGTGACTTATTGCAGATGGAAGGTAGATGGAACCGGAGGCTTGGTGCTCGCTCGGTGGTGGTGATGCCTTTAAGAGCGGACTGAACTGTTAAAGGACCACAGAGGGGAGAATCTGGGATGGGAGCTGGGGCGTGTCAGAGGTAAGTAAGCCAACTCTTCCTCTTCTACCTGTACAACTTCAATTACAGACTCAGAGTCAATGTAACTCTGGGAGTGTGAAAAGCACAATTTGACATAAATTGACACACTTGGATTTTGTGAAATACCTGTTAGTTTTGATATCATTACTACTGCACAGCATTAAGGTGGGGATTATACTTAAATAATATTTAATAATATGTGACTAGGAAAACATGTTTGTTCCAATAAGGGTTGACCGCACGTGGGTGTGTGGCTGGTGCATGTTTGTAGAGGGACATCCTTAGTTTAAAGCACTCCACAGGCAGTCAGTCAGGCACACACACACACACACACACACATACACGCACACGCACACACAACACACACATAACACACACACAACACACACTTGTGGAAGGAAGCGTAGGAGCCGTAGGACACCTGCTAAAGAGATAGCAGCGAGTTGTTTTCCATAATGACCTTCTGTTTAGGATGTGACTCACAGCATGAAACAGAAGGACGATGTCTGGGACTCGATCTAAAAACTCAGCTCCCCCCGGCACATTTAAAGAGACAGTGTGTTTACTAACGCCAGACCCCCCCCCCCACCCCCAAAACTACACTCCCTCCTTTCTCTCGATACTTCTCTAACACAGTGGTTCTCAAACTTTTTTAATTTGAAGGATCCCTATAACTCTGAGAGTATACAAATGGAACCAAACTTGATGAATTGAATACATAGGACCACAATGGAAACAAGCCCTCAGGGCTTTATGTGTTATCCTTTCAGCATTATTGTATAAATGTACCTCTGTACTTTTTTTTCCGAAGTGTTAATAAAGTATTCAATCAAGCAATCAATGTGGTTCCATTTGTGCACTCGCAGAGTTACAGACCGGCTGTAAGTGTCCATTTGGAACCCCCTCAAGGAACCCTGGGGGTCCCTGGACCCCACTTTGAGAACCACTGCTCTAATTCTGTTGCAAAAAGGAGAGGGAGTCACTGCAGAGATATATGGCATTGGCTGTGCTAATCCACATGTTTCCTGCTGTAAGGTACAAAGTTCCACCGTTTTAAGAGAGAACATGGTCTTACAGCCGTATGACTTTTTTATGACGCCACCATGCAAAACAAACATCAGCGTGGGGCTGATAGAACTGTGCACACAGCTTGACTGTGTACGTGCAGGTTAGAAGCCAAGTGGTCATTCCTACTTAGGTAAAAGCTAGGTTTCTATGATAACGAGAAGGTACAATCGTGTGTGTGTGTGTGTGTGTGTGTGTGTGTGTGTGTGTGTGTGTGCGTGTGCGTGTGTGTGTATCAAGCAGTATCGTGCAAAGAAATAGCTAGAGCAACAAGTGATTACCAGTTGTAGAGTTTCACTCTCTACTGTCTTCCTCCCTCTCTCTCTCATAGACATTAATTGTCTACCTCTCTCCATCTTTCTCTCTGCTTTGCCGATCATCGGCACTCTAAACTCTGGGAAAGGAACTCAATTGAATGTGTGCAGACATTAAGGATTAGACTCATAATTTGGGTGTTTTGGAGTTTTTTGTCGCAATGATTAAGTTATACTTTGGTGTTAATCTAGCATTGGATTGCTCCAGCCTACTTGTACATGTGAGATTCCAGTACATCTCATAAGCTCGAGGGACAGGTGCTGGTGCACTTTAATTGGCTAGATAGTATCAGGATGCTTATCCCATAGCCTGGGAGGACAATCGCTTTGTGATTTTCATTAGACAAAATTACATAGTTGTTGTTGAATGATATGAAAGATATTCGAGAATTGAGCCAGAGGGCCTTGGCCTGCTGGTAGAGTGCACAAGAAATATGACGCTGATAGGCCTATAGTAGCATGCGAGATTAGCCACAGACAGACAGACAGAAAACACACACACACACACACACACACACACACACACACACACACACACACACACACACACACACACACACACACACTGTATGTATTCATGCGTGTCCACATGAGTTGGCAGAGGTGCAACTCCTCATCCATGACGTAACCCAAGTCATGAATAGGGAGAATAACAATTATTAAAGCCGTTGAGGTGCATAATTACATATTACAATATCTTCTCATAATGTGAATGAAATTAATGGCATGCTTGAACATGCCAAAACATTTGAGCCCACATAAGGCCCTTTCTTTGAAGATGATGTTAAAGCCTTTTCTTTTCTATTTCGGCTCAGTTCATGAGCTGAATTTCAATCGGTAACATCTTGGTTAGGTTTGTAGTAAGCACACTTACTGCTGGAGCCACCTGGTGACCCCATTTAGTCAGTATTTTAATATGTCATCAAGGGAATATCATTAACCTATGCAAAACTAAAAAGAAATACCAAACTCATAACTTTATAACTTTGGAATATGCTTCCTGACCTTTATGTTGCAGTTCATGTTCTCTTTTTCGCCAAACAATTATATTTATTCTATATGCATCTGCTTGTGAGTGTGTGTGACCTTTTCAGATGGGCTATGTTGACCATTCCATCTGCTAGATGGGTTCTTTCACCATATACTGTAGAAAGATGCATGCAATCTGACTTGGAAATTAGACTCAAGAAAACTTCCCCTTTGACTGTCAAATTGTGTGTGTGTGTGGGGGGGGGGGGGGGAGGGGGTAATTAATGTGTTATGTTTGGCCATGGCTGAGATTCCGGTTGATCTCTTAGGTCTTGTCAAGTAATGTGATTAGCGAACTAGCAACAAACATGGCACGACATGCCCGATAGCGCTATTCTGTGTCTTATCTCTAAGCCAATCTGTCTGGGACAAATAAAACGTCTGTATAGGACACATAAAAGAAGAATAAATTAATGGTTCGATAAAAATAATGAGCTGACTAAAGTTCCTGGCGTGGTTCTACAGGGGGCGGTACAAATCGCCAATGCTAACGCTCAAGCCCTTGATACATTGATTTGTACACTCAGGAGTTTATTGTGTTGTCCACATTAAACGCATGGCCCCCCAACTCTCTGGCAGGCATTTAATTCATCCTTAGCTAAGCCGGCCTTGCACAACAGTGGCTCAGCCCCCAATCTACCCCACCCTTCCAGGTACAGACCTACCTACTGGCCCTCCTCTCCAGTTCCCACTCTCACTCCCTCCCCATGCAGTCTCCTCAGACCTACCCTGGGCTTTGCTCTCACATGTCCTGTGTTTTCATTGACGACATGCTTGGCAGGAAACACCCACGGTTGGAGGAAGCTCTTTCAAATGAACTTGTGCGCAGTGTCTACAAAGCCAAGGTGAGGGTTTTTGTGATGTGATGTGAAGTGTGGGGAGGTGATGGGAGTTAGGTGTTTATGGATGGATTCGAACTAGTCAAAAGTTTAACGTGATGATCCTCTAAAGAACAGTGTAAGGGGTAAGTTTGGAGACAGCATAGCTGACTGTTTCTCTTCCAGTCTCTGTCTCCCCCTCTCTCCCCCCCCTCTCTCTCTCTCTCTCGCTCTCTCTCTCAATCTGTGTCCTTCTAATGAGCTAATGTCTTGTATCCTTGCCCCATGTTTATGTCATTAGAACAACAGCAGGATAGCTTCACTCATTCTCAGTTATCTCATGTTGCCTCATCCTGTTTTGATCTTAGCTGTAGACAAACTTCACTTATTGGTACAACTTCTGTGGGTGTGTGCGGTGTGCGCCATAAACACGCACACGTTTATGGCGTGTGTTTGGGTGCATATCGTGCGTGCATGCGATCGTGTATGAGACTGTGGCTTTATGATACCACTATGGCAAAGATGCCTTTCAAACGCTAAACTGCTGCCGGGCCAGCTGTATCTCTTGGCCATTGCAGCAGTGAATGGGAGCCTGGTTTGATAGGGAAACCTCGCTTTTGTGGAGCAGGTATAGGCTTTCAGCCTCTTTGAGAGTGCTGTCAGGGGGGATTTTCGGGCAGTGAAACCCAGCACCATACCTGGGAAAAGGACCAGTGAGATTGAAAACAAGCTAACCCCACTGTGAAAGTGGGCCAGACTGCTCTTGAGCTTCTATTCTTGCAAGGACCAAGCTGTGTGTCGGAGAGGTTCAAGGGTTAGGCGGATGTTAAGGAAGCATGGTACTCACAACGCATAAAGTCGCATAAGTTTGTGTGTGCACGTGTCCTTGTTTGTGCAATTTCCAATCACTGTTTAAAAAGTTACAGTAGGCTGTACTGTAGTCTTGATGCAGTTGTGAGTTCTGCACCTTCCATTTCTCTCCAAACATTCTTTAAAATGAGTAAACAACTACTATAATATAGACCCTGTGTGTTTAGCTGTAGAGAAGTGCTTTCTCCTCGTGTATACACACAGTTCTCCTCCCTGTTATTGTTGTCCACTATAATAGCTAGTATCATCTAGCGTTAACTGCTAGCATGTGTGGCTAGCTCCACATTATCTGCTCTAGTGCCGCTGGCTAATGGTGGCCCTCGAAAAGCTGTAAATCAAATCCAAAGCCATGTATTTAGTCGGGGATAACAGCCTCCAGGCATACCTCCTGAGTAGATGCCAGGAAACTGTGATTCAGTGCTTGTTTTGTGTTCAGTCAATGGTTGATAAGGACGTAATGCACTATAGTGCATGTGTCACTGAGCTTTGAGTGGCTGTTGTCAAATGGCAAGCTAGATAAACTGGTTATCCGTAGCCTTTATGGGGTTATGATAAGTTGTGAGACCGTGAGGGATTAAAAAAAAGACAGCTCCCCATATCCGTTGTCGTTGCGTAATTATACCTTATGTAATTGACTGAAAGGGCCGATGATCAAGTGTAATTATGTTGAAATAACAAAAAAATACCTGAAGGCAGTCAAAGTTTATTGCACCCAAATTTCCTTTCTTAATGTGATAGAAATAAAAGCTCTTCTGGTCGCAACTGAACTGTAGTGTCATCACACTTGGTTCAATAATAAGTCAAATGCTGGCAACGCCATATTCTACACCTGATAATACATTTAGAAAACAAAACATCCCAACAATAACTAATCATTTAACAGGAATCACAGAATACAAAATAAACATTTCCAAAAAGGAGTAGGAAGAAGGAATGTACATTTAGGCTATTGTTTATTTAGTTGATGTGTGGAAGCTTTAGATTTAGTTGTGCGCCGTTGTCACTTGCCGAAAATAGCCGATCTACAAGCTCACAGTGCGCCACGTCATGACGCGTTATAACTTGTAGATCTGATAGTTTTGAATCAGTTGAATCTGCCTAAATAGCACCGGTTCTTCAGGATGCAGTGTATTCATTTGTGAAAAGCCTGTGTGTGTTGTATGAGGCCCATTGTGTGTGGTGTGTCAGGGGAACCGTCATATTGAAGGTGGAGATGGCAGGAAGAAAGGACCAATTGTCTTGGTGTTCTTTGAGCGTTGGCCTGTAACATCTGGGCAACAAGATCCGTGCTCATAACAACTTAAACAAACATGTACATAAGAACAAGCACATGAGAGCACTATCACCTAAGAGAACAAACAAGACTTTCTGTATGTCTATCTTAGACACGCACGCACGCACGCACGCACGCACGCACGCACGCACGCACGCACGCACGCACGCACGCACGCACGCACGCACGCACGCACGCACGCACGCACGCACACACACACACACACACACACACACACACACACACACACACACACACACACACACACACACACACACACACACACACGCACACACACACGTACAGTATCACTATGCTGTTACTGTACTGTGATGATGTCAAAACCACATTTTCCATAAAAATTGCAATTACCTGCTGACCCAGCCTAACCCGAGCCTTAACCTCAGCATTCCTAACCCTAATTCCTAAATACCTAATTCAATCTAACCATAACCCCCCAAATGTTTTCCTATTAGGAACCGCAACTCTTCAACCTCAAAAAGTTTCTTAACCATACAAAGAATTTTTTCCCTCATACAATTGAGTCCCTAGAAGGTTGGTCAGGGACCTGATTCTACTATTCCTGTGGGGACATTTGGATCCCACAAACTATAGTAGTACCGGCACTCACACAGGTTAGCACCCCTGGCAGGTGCGTGCACAATGGGTCATGTGTTCGTTCACCACCTAGTCACAACAACACACACCATTGCAAACCACCATCTAAAATACAGCACCTTTCCCCCAGAGCTCTAACAATGACCTCACCTTTGATCATCCATAACCCAGCTGTCATCCTGGCTGCAGTTCATTTCTCTGTAACAGTGTGCTGTACTGTGTTCAGCATACAGAATGACAGTTTAACAGCAGCTTGGTAAACTTCTGTGACCCTGTATACACCCTTTTTTTATTCATTTCATTCATGATGAAATTAATGAATGCAAACCTTGCCTATCCGGTCTCATTCACAGTTTAGTTGAGGAACACGTCACATGACGTGAAACAGAGGTAAAGTACATGATCGTGCTTGAGCTCTCTAAGTGGGTGTCAACGTTACACAAGTTAGCCTAAACTTTGACTGCCTTCAGGTATCTTTTCGTTATTTCAACATAATTACACTTGATCATCGGCCCTTTCAACATCTCGGTTGCTCAGTTGTTGTTAGCAAAACCACCCAGTGTACCATACAGATCGAAGCTTGTAGGATCGATAATGAAGAAAAACCCATAAAGGAAAAGCAGACTTGTACAGGCGTCTGTTTAAAGACAAATGGTTACACGTTAGGGAAGTGCATTCATCCGAAAAGTGCAGTTTTTCATAATTCCTTTTACTCAACCATCAGAAAGTTTGTTCACAAAGACCTTGAGATAGCTACAATATAATTTATTCATGAGATTTACTTTTATTGCTGCAATCCATTCATTGCTAAAGGTGTCCAATTTCTTATGCAGCCTAACAGATGTTTCTCAGCATTGTTCAACATTTTTTTTCAGTGATTTCCTTAGAATACAATATGCTGGAGCCTGCATTGTGCCTCTATTGCACCCTGATTAGGTTTTATTGTAATCAATTGTTGTGACTTGTGAGAGCTTTCATAGGGTTGGCTGTAACTGTTGTGTGAGGCACACAGACTACAGTACAATAAAATACATATATCTGGGGCTGGTTCAGGCTGACAGCCAGAGGAACACTGAGTCATATTCTAGTTATTGGAAAGAGGTGAGGTGGCTGCTTTATTATGTCTCTCCATGAGGTAACACACCTTTCCAACTATCCCGCAGGAGTGTATGTATGAATGTGGCCTCACGTGCATGTCTGGGCCTGCTGCTCAGGCAATCTCTCTGACTGGCCGCGTTTCAGAAACAGATCTCGACACGTCCAACAACCCAGCCCACCATCCAGCCGAGGTTTACCTCCCATTACCCCCACCCACCCACCCCTCCTAACATGCTCATTGTTCACTCCTTGTAGAAGGGCGGCACATCTCAAACAACCTTTTGTTAAGGTAGATTTCTGAGGCGTTCAGAAAAGTATCTGGGGAAGGAGGAGAGAGGGAGAGAGAGGCAGGGGATATGTGATACAATCTATATGGATATATGATGCACGCAACCATAAAAGTCCTCAACTGTAAAAGGTGAGTTGGGGTCGCCGCCTAGTTGAGAGCCCTACACAGCTAAAGTCTACATGTTGCAACGATTAGATTGCTCTGAGGAATGTGGCAAGGTATGTAAACAATTGCTGTTTATGTGAAAGAGTTTATATTGATATTGAGGGATGTGATGATTTATGGTTACAGTGGCTGCACTTCAAGATGTTTTCATTCTAGATTTCTGTCTAAAATATAGCAGAATCTAGTGACAAAGTTTTGTACCGAGGTCTTACTGAAGTATTTCATTAGTCTTTTAGGTCTTTTGTAATTAAAGGCCTTAATCTGTAATACAAAGAAATGGGTAGCTCCAACAGCAAAAATAAAGAAATAGCAGTGGATAGATAGCATGTTTTTATTCTCTAGTTGATAGATTCAGCTCTTGATGGAAGGTAATCTGTATATTTGCTGTATTTTGGGACTGTAATAGTTTTGTTTACATTGGTAATTTTTGTAAACATTGGAATACAACAGACATATTTACATTTATGATCGGGTATGAAAGTTCCTCAAGGACCCCTGGACCCCAGTTTGAAAACCACTACCCTAAGGGTCACAACACACGCATGCACACACACACATTCCTTCTCTCTCTGTCTCCCTTCCTCTCTCTGACGTTGCCTTCCTGAACATAGGTTACTGTAGAGAGCAGGAGTTTCTGTAGTTTCTGAACCACACAGACTATTATGGTGGCATACTTTTTGAGTAACTGTTACTTTTTGAGAGTCTCACTTTTGATGTGGTCACTTATCGGACCATATCTGGTTAAAGGCCCAATGCACAACTGCAAATCAACGACATTCTATGTTTATGTGAAAACGAAATTCTGCTCACTGGTAATGTTGCGAGCTGTGCATCTCAGTAGCGTGAGGCATGACCAATAGAGAGGCTATATTGTCTGCCAGTGTAGGGGTGAAATTCTATGCTATTTTAATACTTTAAAATGTCCACAGGGCTTATGAATTGAGCCTTTAAGATTTTCTGGTTGCTTACCATCTAGTCAAGTGTGTCAACCACAAAATTGCAGCAAACCCGGTTTGATTGTGGCTAGATATCTTGGATGTCTTTCTCTCTCTCTGCCCTTAAGCCATATACTGGAGCTCACTCATCCTCAACACATCTCTTGCTAAGATTTAAAATGAACATACTTTTGATCTGCTGTGAAGTAAAATAAAGTTATTGTACCGCAGAGTGTATAGAGATGAGATTTGTTTTGCTCTCTCCTCTCTCTCATGATTTAGTCAGTGTGGTGGATTGAAACACTCTGTGGATCTGAACCAGAATGAGTCATATTATTTATATTCCAACTTCAGTTAGGTTTAATTTATTCAGATGGTTTGCTATTAGTCTTAGTGCCTTTTTTATTTTTACAGAAATATTTTGCTTTTATTTGTATATTTACTTTTGTCTGTAACCGGCAATGTTTTTCCACATTGCTGGGATAAATAAATAAATACATTAATTAATCATTTCATTTAACTGATAAATGTGGGCCGAGTTATATTGCCTACTTTCTTATCTCATCTTGTTTTTGTTTTCATAAATGTGTTAATTATTCTCTCTTACCAAAGCAAACAAAATTTTTGAAGTCATTTTTCTCTCAGTGCAGTTTTTTCTTATACCTAGGCTATTTTAGCTTTGATTAATGAAATGCAATGCAATTATTTCTGTAGGTAAATGGGCTTAGTTATGATTCAGTCAGCTTAATCTCTCTCTCTCTCTCTCTCTCTCTCTCTCTCTCTCTCTCTCTCTCTCTCTCTCTCTCTCTCTCTCTCTCTCTCTCTCTCGCTCTCTGTAGCCCTTGTCGTTTTGTGTGATTCTGTTCTTTTCTTTTTGGTATAAGGGCTTTTGGGGTTGGGGTGAGTTGGGATATCTTACATCACCGTTTAAGTAATCTACTTTTCAGTTTAAAGGATGACATTGTAATAGAAAACAATAAATGATATTCACAAAAATAGCAATGGGTTTGGGTTTTGCACACAACCTCAGGCCCCAGACAATTGAGCACTCTGGGGGGGCACAATTGAGCACTCTGGGGGGGGCACTCTGTGTGTGTGTGTGTGTGTGTGTGTGTGTGTGTGTGTGTGTGTGTGGGGGGGGGGGGGGGGTGTGTGTGTGTGGGGGGGTGTGTGTGTGTGTGTGTGTGTGGGGGGGGGGGGGGTGTGTGTGTGTGTGTGTGTGTCATACAGTATATTTGTGTACACAGGCACAATATACACAGCTGCATTTATAATATAATGTATGCATGTATGTGCATATTTATTTGTGGTTTAGGGCTGGGGTTTCATAATGTGCCTCACATTCAGGTCTTAATCAGACTATGAAACCTTGTTCCGCTAACCCAAGCCCTGTATATTTTGTCTTACAACGAATAATGACAATAGTCGATCTACAATATAGATCTGCTACTTTCATTATTGAAAAAATGAACATTTATGATGTTTTCCCCAAAAATGGACACCAGGGTTAATGTGGTTAAATCAAAATGAATGACTCCATCTGTCTACAGCCCCTGTGGTCTCCTCACATGATATTTCTTCAATCTAGAAAGGGTTGACAGGCAGGCAGTTGCAGAACGTGAATTTAAATTAGGTTATGGTGTGGCACATGATTTCAGTTTGGCAAGTATTAACGGATTGAAACGAGCTCAGCGGGTTCATCATGCAAAAAAGCTACGATCTGGGCATTAAAAATGAAAATATAACACTCTTTGATATGTGGGTGTGTTGTGAGACAGTAGCGACTTTGACTGAATATGGAAGTTATTTATGCACTTTATCAAACCGCTTTCATCTGAAGATCCACTATAACATGCATGATGTGTATAGTATAATTAGTTCCCACAGGATGGTAAACTAACTGACCATGTGAGGGTTTATGTTTATCTTTACATGTGACCAAATTACTTTGCTGAAGAAAAAACCCTTGTCCCCCCCCCCTCTCTCTCTCTGTCTGTCTCTCTGTCTGTCCCGCTGTCTTTCTATCTATCTCCAGGTGACAGGTTGAGATTGTACTGCAGCTGTGACTCCCCTTCACTCTTGGCTCCTTGCCTGCCTGATGTTTATCCTTTTCCTTGGAACGCGACCCAGAGCCACTTAGCGGTCCACTGCCCTCATGCATGGGGTGACGGCACCAGACAGACGTCATTCATCCTAATCAGTTAAGCAGAAGCAACGACGAGAGGACCAGTCCCATGAGCCCTCCAGCTAAATACCACTTTTCGACATTAAATCCAGGAACTTTTCAGGATATTTGGATATCTGTGTTCAGTGCTGTTCATCTCAGAAGAGCATCTAGGAAATGCTTTTTTTAGGGAACTGTCTGAAAATGCTTTTGAATGAAAGCCAACATTTTCCGTATTTTTTCTCAGTTTTTCTCTTCTTTTGATTAATTGCATTGGATTGTAAGGATTGTGGAGGTCTGCAGCTGCAAGTCCTCAAGAAGACTTCTACTTAAACTTTAACCTTCACACCTAGACACACCCATCCATCACGCTTTATCCGTTGCGCCACACATCTGGATATGGAATCAGCGGCAAGTAGGATTGCCATGGCGACTGACTCTCCTAACCCGTCGCTGAGGTCAAGGGTTACCGTGACGACGGACGGCGACTCCTTTGTGAGCACGGCCAGCCTCCCGTGCTGCCACTTCCTGTCGTCCAACGTCATCAATGTCGGTAAGTTTGCCCCACTTCTTGCCAACTGCGGTATCATCCACGACACCTGACCTACTTGTGTGTGTGTGTGTGTGTGTGTGTGTGTGCGCGTGCATTCGTGTGCATTTGTGTGTGTGTGTGTGTGTGTGTGTGTGTGTGAGAACTGTGATTTTGGTTTATCATGCTGAAGGCAAGCCACTAGAACCGCGGAGAATGGTTGAAGCCTCAGAAGCCTGGTGGCTAAATATGGTATTGCAGGACTTCCGCATTTGGGACACTACTGCAAGGATAAGGATAAGGATAAGGATGCTTCTATCGTCTGAAACGCTAGTGCGCTCGTCTGAAACGCTAGTGCGCCTGCTCTATTGGCTCCAAAATTCAGGAAGTAGAGGTACTTCCGGGTGCTTCATGCGCTTGTGAGCAACTTTCATTGAAATGAATAAGTGGGGGCGGGGCCGTCCGCCCTCTAGATATATTATAACTCTATGGCTGAAGGGCAAGCTGAGATTGAATCATTGTGTGCATTTTCTGTCTCTGTGTACATATTGTTTTGTATGTGTATGTTCACGTGCAAGCATTTGCGCATCTGTATGCCTGTTTGTGTTTCATTCTGGACATAGGAAACAATGATTTCGTGGGAGGTTGGAACATTCAAACTAATCCATATATTGGACTAGTGTCTTGTGTTTAGCAGCAAGGAGACGATTCTTGCAATGGCAGATAAATGTGTATCTTGTGTCTGTTTATGTTCTCTTTATTTCTTGTGTATGTGTGTTTGGGTTGTTTGACGTAAAACATGCTTGTTTGTGTTGTTAGATGTGTGTAAGTGAGAGAACTTGAAAAAGACTGCAAGGTCGAAACGTCGTATTTGCTGCTGTGAATAAAATTGGAGCATTCAAAAGTGAGTTGGGAGCCCCCCTCTTGTTTTTCATGATTATGTTTTTGCAGTCTGGCTGAGCACCAAAAAACGGAGGATGTGCGTTATTTGTTCTTTGAGAGAGTGAGAGAAGGACACTCAAAATGCAAACATATAGATGCATCGAGAGGATAGAGACAGGAAGAGAGAGTGAGATAGAGATATTGAGAGAAAGAGAGAGAGATACAGTATGGAGAGACAAAGAGGGAGAGAGAGAAATAGTTTGCTCCCAGTCCCTTGATCCTACACATTCAGGGTAATGCCTTATTTATTATTCATTTTACGATAGTGTCACGTGTAAAAATATCCGTTTTATTCCGTGATGCGCTGTGAGCTTTTAGATCTGCCATTTTACGGGACACGCGGCACCATCGTACGACGAAGTATAAATCAGACTTTATGTGCCAATAAATACAAATCTTCTCTGTTACAATATCTTGTTTCTCGTCTGGAGTGGCTTGTAGCACCTGGCGTGGCTTTCTATTCCCACCATTGTGTTGCTTTGTTGAAAGCCAAATGATATCGTTGTTCCAGACAACGAGCGTAAAAGAGAAGGGGGTTGTTTACCAGTTGTTTAACCGTGATGAACTGTCACTTCATCATGTCAGACTGATGTGAGAAAGCATGAACTAACACTGTGAGAAGACGCATTAACAAAGTAGTGAACCATTCCCAGCAGTCATTCCCACACACCCAGGTCGATGTTATTCTGTTTATCATAGTCTGTCCACACTCTGTGCATTTGATCCCAGTGCTGCCTCTGCAAGCGACCTCCAATGACTCCCCACAGCATGCTCTTTAGTTTCAGTCAGCGGGGGGGTTGTTGGCCGTCAAATCATTATTCATTGGTCTCGTTGTTATCATGCTGTGTTGTACTCCTGAGTCAGAAGACCTGTTGCATGGAAGTGCACTGGGGTATACAGTAGTACCACTATATCTACTGAGTAGTCTGCATTATATACAGTAGTATGTACTGATGGGAAAACACCTATTAAAATGGATAAGGTAGCTTCTACAACGTCCGTTTTACCTAGACTGGTGTAACTTTTCAAAGGAGGCGTAAAAGTAATAATGGCCAAATAATTTCAGGGCTGTGGTCAAGCCAAATAAACAGGCTTTTCGTGCCACCGAGCTCCGTGTTGGGGAAATAATAATATAACTGCAAATGTCTAGAAGTTTCGGTGGCCATGATTGTCTGAATCAAGCTGAATCCATGTAGTGCCAAGGTAATGAGAAATAATGAAGTCCGCACACTGTAAATTTCAAAGAAGCTCCCAGTCAAGGCTTTATTAACGTTTCGACACAAGGTCTTCTTCAGAATGAGGAACAGGATAATCACAATACTCCTTATGTGGCAACACCCCAATCAGTGCTGGGCTGAGATGATCACACAGGTGCAATCAATGTGCAATTAAAAACAGCCCATATTAGGACCAAACTATCACAGGATTACAATATTATAATATCAAGAAACATAAATCAGCAAAGTACAAAATACAAAACCAACATTTGTATGCAAAAAGCATTTTGATGTACAAAAGATCAATATGAAGATTATAAGACAGTGAGCAATTAGAACCATAAATGGTGGTCAATTCAGGTATAGGCTAAAACCAAGACCCACATGTTAGGATGTTGGGCTGTGATACAGTCACAAAAGCAGGTGGAGACTATCTGAAACACAGGCAAAGGGGGAACCATTAATAGACAGCAAAAATTACAGGTTACAAGAATGGTCTGATATCAAGGGCGTCAGGCCCTTATTAACAGTGTCTAATGTAGAGATCCAAAATGCCTCTCTCTTGAGAAGTAGAGTGTTAATGTCACCTCCTCTAGGGGGCAATTTGACCTGTTCAATGCCAATATACTTTAATGAAGAAATGCAATGTTTGGCTTCTTCAAAATGAAGAGCCACTGGGTTCCTAAAGTCTTTGGTTCTGATATCACTCCTGAGATTCTTGTTTTTAATGCTCTCAAGGCCTTTCCCACATTAGTTATTTAGTGCCAAGGTAATGCCTCAGCTTTATTTATGAAAAAAAACAAGGCATGTGCTACTTTTTAGGCTGCTTAAAAGTAAAACTTTTCTGTTGAATTTCAGCTTTTTCTTTACATTCTTTCCACTGTCAGATAAGAGTCATCTAAGGAATGAGACTGCTAGTGTGATAAAGAAACTGCTGTCATGGAAGTTATACTCATTATAGACGTCACATCTGAGGGCCTTTTTAATATTTTTTTATAGAGAACACAATCATACAGTGTGTACCTGAAAAGGTCACAAAAACTTGAACAAAACTAGAACAAATGAATGATCTAAAATAGGCTTGCGAATATTGGCATTGTTTGTATTTCTGCTTTAGTAGATCATTAGATATTAGATCAAAAACAGAGAGAAACAGAGGGCAGAGTGAGGCACTGACAAACCCGGTACATCATGATTAACTGAGGTACACATGGAAGCTGATTGAACCACAAGGGCAGGCAGATAGATAGATAAATATGAATAGATAGTCTGAATTGAGAGACCTGTGCGCTGAGAGAAAGGAAAACACAGTAAGACTGATGAAAGAGCTATAAAGCCCAGTGTAGTGCACTCTTAGGATAGGTCATTCTGTTCCTCAGACAATGTGTCACCTCCCTGGGATTCACAATCTGATTAAAAAACCCAGAAAAAATAGAATGAGATCCAGCTGAGATCTAACCCCGTTTGACTGAGTATACAATAGACGGGTCAATTCCAAGCTGTCTTTGGGATAATGATTGCTGGAGCTGTCCTTCTGCGGCACAATAATTGCCTTAACCCTCATCTGTTCTGTGCATTCAAGGTTCACTCGCCCTTCAAGGACAATGTAAACCAAGGACTATTGCTGAAGTGTACGCATCTTCACATCTTGTGCAACAAAGAGCTGTCTTCTCAGCTTGCCAGGAGGGTTTTTTGATTAGATGTGGTTCTGGTTCACAGTGGTGGAAAAACACCGTAATTTGCCTTCAGGGAAGGCTATACCCAGGTCCTTTCTCTAAATAAGATATTTCACAAAACAAAGCAAAATTTATAGGAGATGGTAAATACAACACAAACAGCCGTGGCACTCACCACAGCAATCCAATTGTGTTTCTAATATTTAATAACTTTCAAACTGCCATCCCTATTTTGGCCATGTGATTATAAGCACAAATTAAATTGGTTAAAAATTAATAAAAGAAGGGGTTTAAAAAATACTATTTTATAAATAGGGCTTAAGTGGTTAAGTTAATTTTTCTTCCTCCAACAAAAAGGGAAATGGGGCATTGTGTAATAACACCCTTCACTATATTAGTGTCACTTTTGGTTCAAGAAGACTGCTAATAATTGTTTGTTAGCAGCGCACTGATAAATAGAGCCTCCACAAGTGTAAAATACATGCTGAGAGATAATAAGATCAGCTCGTGGAAGGGAACAAAGAGGGATGCATCTTGCAGAGATTCCTCGAATGAAGGCTGCTGCTGAACTGAACATTGTAAGTGCAGTGAAAACCCAGAGATAAAGTATGTCAGTCTAGCTCTACCAACGGTTCTCAGCTTTACAATTTGGAGGCAAATCAGTCACCAGGAATGATTGGGTTGAATTAAAGGCTGTAGCCCAATGGGCACTTGGGTCTTCTTCCCACGGCGCTGACTGGCCCAGCCCTGGGCATTTAGACAATGGCAAATTCAGGACACTCATGGACGAACTAAAACAGCGCCTGTGAAAGTGAGTGTTATTAGGCAAAATATAGGCACACAAATCGTCGTTGTTATGACGCCATATCAGGCTAAATGGCCACACTACTGTGCTGTGTGGGCTGCCATGTATTTATCCTTCCAACATGTCCTAATGATCACATTCCAAAAGCCAATTACCTTTGTTTTGTGGACCCTTTCGCATACCACATCCTGGATGTACCTCAGGCCTTCAGTATACTCCATGATCTGCACAGATGGGTATTATGGGTAATTTCTCAGATGACGGCAGGCGGATCGCAGCATTGCTGGCGGCAGCGATTTGATTATCCCTGTCTGCAATTTAAAATCATATGCCATGATGGTGCTTTGGAGGTTTGTGGAAATTCAGACAGTGTTTTAGATTTGTTACCATATTTCTACTCAAACTGATGGATTTGTTTTAGAGCACTGCAGTCAGATCTGAACCCCGGATGATGGTCAGTCAATTATTGGTCTGCTGTAGGCTATGTTTTCTTTCTCCTGTCCCTCCCCAAAAATATGATTTGTTGATAAACATGTGTTTGAAAATTCAGACAAAGAAGTATACAGACACGCACGCACGCACACGCACACGCACACACACACACACACACACACACACACACACACACACACACACACACACACACACACACACACACACACACACACACACACACACAGCTCTTTTTGTTACTAGTGTTACTACTTCTCTGTACTTGTTCTCTACCCTTGCCTGTGTCTTTGTTTCCATCCTTACTGCAGTGCTAATGATGACTGCATTTCCATGAATTTATATCTAGCTCCTAATAAAGGCACCTCACAACTTAAGTGTAGTACAGTTTTTTGTTTCTAGTTATTTTGTATTTACTATTATCACTATTGTCACTTTGTTGTCTGTTCCCTCTCATAGGGTGGCCAGGTTAATCTACAGTCCCCCGCTGACTCATAACATATTCCATTCCAATGCCAGCTTCTATGGCAGCCCAGCCAGTCAGAGATGACAGGACAAGTTCTTATGCTAACAGCAGAGCCCCGTGAGGTTACAGTATTTGATGTATGCCGAGGGCACTTCCCATTTATTTGGAAGCTCATTTACACAAGACTGCCATGGTCACCTGCCTTGCAAGGAGATGATAAAAACCCCCAGAGAACGTTCAACGTTCCTAGATTTGCCTTATCCTGCGTGAAAGGATGGCCCATTTAGGACGTACAGTCCTTGATTTAACAACCTGAGCTCTATACTTGATCATAGGACGAATGGCGAAAGTAGCCGATCTACAAGCTCACAACACATAACAATTGGATACTTGTGAGCTTGTAGATCTGCTATTTTCACCATTTAAACATCTTTGTAATTGTTTGGATATTTTTAATATTTTGAGAATGTTTTCCCCTTATAATAGATACTGACATGCTGAAAATAGGGATGCCAGGTTGAAAGTGGCTAACTGTCAAGAACACGCTGTAGTTAGGTCTTGCTTTGTGCCAAGCTTTACCTAGCTGATGGCTGCTCAGATGCGCTCAGACGGGAGCAGTTAGGGGTTAAGTGTCTTGTTCAGGGACACTTCAACACGTATGGGTGGGCCCGGGAGGTGAACCGGCGACCTACTGATAACCAGACGGCCTCTCTATCCACTAAGGCTAACAGCCGCCCTTTATTGATATCCTTGCTTTTTAACATAAAAAAGAAAATAATGATTTGAATGGGTTGCAGTGCTCTTTAACCAATAAAATTACTTTTTTTTCTCCACAACAGGAGCAATACATCTTGTCTGGCAACCTGGCCTAAAACGTAGGCAATGAAATTTTTTGTCTGTCAAACTCTAATGTAGATGGATAGATAGACCTTTATTGATCCTGCGAGGGAAATTACGTTGTCATAGCAGCACTGCAATATGAAACACAGGACAGACACAATTTGGAGTAGAGAGACACATCTAAGCTTCCAGAGTATGTGTGTTTCTGCCACGATTGACTGCAAAACAATGTTGTTGTTGTTGTTGTTGTTGTAGTACAGAGGCAACTACATTTTTTAAACATTTCACCCAAACACCAGTCAACTGGCTAGTATACTAGACACATTTCCCAGCCACAGTGAACACTTCAGCTTTTGGATGCTGTTTTCCTATCCCACCCTTTCAGCAAGCCTCCAGTCATTTGGCAATATCACCTAGGGCCCCACCAACACCCACCCCGGAATTCAGCGGCGTGTTCAAACATGGCGCTGTCTGGCGTTCCAGGCGGATGTAGGGGATGAATTGTGTGGGAACGAAGGGGAAAAGCAGAATGGGAGGGAGGGCAGGAGGGCCAGTGCAGACAGATGTTTGAAGTGGGCTGGAAAACAACTCGACGTGTTTACCCAGAGAGCCCCGGACCCTCAAATTTAGCAGCACCTGCAGACTGCTGCAGCCCGCCGAGGCAATTAGAAGCCATCTGTTAAAACCCCAGACTCACTCTGTGAGCCCGCGTAGTACACAGCAGCAAAGGTGGAGGGGGGATGGGGGGAGGTGACTGCTGGGAAAGTGAGCTAGGAACTGTGTTTATGTGCGTGTGTTTTCATGTTCCATCCTGTGCGTCCTGTGGGAGAAGGTGTGACAGATGGAAAGATGGAGAAATTGAGAGTGAGGTAGAAAGGAAGACGTCAGAGCCATCTTGGACTTAATGTGAAATAGGTGTTGAAAAGGGCTACAGATTTCATTCATCTGCCACGGTAACTGCAATTCTCTGCATACTCCCTTTTGTATACAAATAACCTGTTTTGAATTCAGAACATAATTATGATATAATGTAGTCCCCTTTAGTTGTTTTGTGGTCACTCTGACGTGAAAGTTGTCCTCTGTATTTAACCCATCTTAAATATTAGGAGCGGGGGATGTTATCAATAGGGGTATCAGTTAGGGGTTAAGTGTCTTGCTCAGGCACACTTGGAAACATTGACTGGGCAGGCCGGCGGGCAAACGGGGGTGCGACCTTCTGATTACTAGTCAGCTTCTCTCTACCCTCTCAGCTACAGCCTGGCACATGACTTTCAGTATTATTTTCAAAAAATGCATTAAAAAAAAAGTACCTCCTTAAAAATACAATGAAATAAAAACATCTATTCAAGTATAAATCTATAGTTTACATGACTGGCCACTATATACATGTGACCAGAAGGGGGCAGTGCAGCTCTCTCCCCGGTGACCCCTCCCACCTCCCCTTCCCCTCGCCCCTCAACCAAGACAGTGAAGAAAGAAGAGTGACCCTAGATGCTCCTGGAGTCCACATCCCTGGCCTAGAGTCTGATGTAATGGTGCTATCAATATTATTTTCCACACCTTGGAGACAAAAGTAATTAAGTGTGCCAGCTCTCAATATATTTTCTAGGACACTTTACCTGAGGGATATGGCTTTTCTCTCCTCCTTAGTCAAACTTAAGGGACCCTGGGTTAATGAGCTGGTTTACCGCTTGTTTACTGTATTGTGTCGGGAAGAGAGTGTCTTTGCGGGCCGGAGACAGGGAGAGAATTTCTTAAGAGACCTTTTGATGGGGTAATATTGAGATACATTATGCAATTATGTTCTTGTTGCCTCTTACGAGAATGTTAGAGACACACAGGGGGAGAGTGTGCGTGTGTGTTTGTTTGTATTTTATGACACTTAGTTTGTGCTGAGAATGACAGCTTAGATAATTAAGGCAAAGTATTGGTTTGTTTGTATTTTATGACACTTACTTTGTACTGAGAATGACAGCTAGATAATTAAGGCAAAGTATTGGTGTATGTGTGTGTGTGTGTGTGTGTGTGTGTGTGTGTGTGTGTGTGTGCGTGTGCATGTGTGTGTGTGTGTGTGTGTGTGCATCTGTGCGTGGGAGAGTGACAGATGGCTAAAGCCCGTAATATTGTATGCCAACTGCTCAAATAATTTGCGTCTTTCTCTCTCTCTCTCTGCTTTGTGAAAACATGGACGGACATCAAAGAATTCCAGTGAGTTTGTGTTTGTTCACGTGTGCCAGCATGGGGGCATGTTTACGTGTAAGCACTCATCTGCTCTTGCCTATAGGCTGTCATCAGAAAATGCCACCTTCCAGTTCATAGATTACAGCATCTATGTGTGTAGGCCATCTGTATACTATATGTGTGGTGTGTCCAGTATTTCTTCACATAAAAAATACTTAAAAAGCAGTGTAAATAGCATATCTATGCATGGTTAATCTCTCTCTCTCTCTCTGTCTCTATCTCTCATTATCTATCTGAGGCAATTAGCGGTTATTGCACCTCTGGCTAGCACCAGCAGAAGTGCCATCATTTACCAACTGCTGCACACAAGGCCTTAATGTTATAGCATGCTGTAATAGCTAATATCATTCTGTTAACAGATACAACGGGGTGGGGGGACATTCTCACCGAAGCAAGAGAGGAACAGATGATAAAAACGTAAACAATATCATTCAGTTGAATGGGAGAGAACCAGAGAGAGGTGGAAATGGAAGATTCTGAAAGAGAGAGAGAGGGAGGGGTGTGTAAGGATTATGTTCACATCACGTGTGTGTCGCTATTGTGGTTGGAGGCAAGTTGTGTGAGTGTTTTTGCACTTATGTGTGTATTTGTATGGAGGCATTATGCAGCATTGTCTCCCTGAAAGCAACACTGTATCACACAAACTCTCATAAGAAGGAGGACCATGCTGGCTTTTACAGATGCTCGCTACGTGCTCGGAAATGCACCAGTGCCAAGACCGACAGGCCATGTTAAGCCAAAAGCAGGTTACTACGAATCATCAATCACGTCATTTTAGATTTTAGCTATAACCATTATTTTATACTTTGGCTATTCAAAAATAGCAGATCTACAAGCTCATAGCACTATGAGCTTGTAGATCTGCTTTTTCTTTTTTTTAATCGTGAACATTTGTGCAAATCTTTGAATATATATCTTTCACAAAGCTTTTGTAACTCAGATCTTTGCTTCTGGGGTTCCCTGCAACTAAATATTTTAAGATGGGGGGGGGGGCGGGGGGAGTCGGCGGCCAAATACATATCATTTTGGGGGTCCTTGACATGAAAAAGTTTGAGCACATATAGCAACATACGTTTTTCAGAAACCTGTTAGGATTTAGAAGACATTTGTAGATGCGTTCCCGGATTGAATGGGGTGGCACTATAATGGTTATAATGGCTCAGACCTATACTGTGATATGTCTTGTGTGTACAATGTACATTCAGCTCATGACCTGAGTTGCATAGCATTCCATCTCTTTTTCTTGGGCATCCCGCTAGTCGAGTGGTTAGGGCGTGTACCACATGGGTGCAATGCTCCGATCAGAGAGTCCCTGATTTGATTCCTGGCCACCCGGACCATTTGCTGAATGTCTTCCCCCTACTCTCCCCGCATTTCCTGTCTCTCTCTACTATTGCTATCTATAAATGCTCCCAAAATATCGAAAAAGAAAAAAAGGGAAGAAATACATTATTGTCTCCGCCGAAGGTGGAGAATATGTTTTCGCTTTGTGTGAGCAAACATTGTTAGCCAAGCTAACATTGGGCAAGCTCCACGTGACACGTGTCAATTTGTTGACACCAATGCCTCTGATTGGCTAGAGGGACGCGTGACGAAATAAAATTCTATAAATAGGTGTGTCACTTCAAAAAGCCCCTACTTTTTGAAGTGAGGTAAAACAGGATCAATCAGAGTTGATTGGAACAGTACCTTCAGTAAGTCCAAGTCACCCGTCTGTGCGTGTGTGTTTCCCTCTGAGAACACCTAACATTGGTCAAGCAAAGGCGCAGAAGGCCAAAGCTAAGAAAGCATACTCATCTACAATTGTAACGTAGAAGAGGACTAGAGTTGAAATGATCCCACAACAAAGCCGAACTCTTAATACGTGTCAATATGTTGACATCAATGTCTCTGATTGGCTAGAGGTGACACGTGACGAAATAAAATTCTATAAATAGGTGTGTCACTTCAAAAAGATAATATAATTGCTATAGTCTGCTGGCGGAGACTTGTGCTCCGAGGAGCACATTTTCTAGTTTTAAAAATATATTGTGTTGGAGAATCACCCATATACTTTATTATCTCAGAGCTACCGGGTCAGAAATCGAAGCAAAACGACTTCAGTGACAGATAGTGTTGCTCGTGTGGGAGACATGGGTTCAAATCCAAGTGGTCATGCTTGATTTCTACAGTACCGCACACTGGCATGGCGAAAATAACAGATCTACAAGCTCACAATCCATATCATCGTGATGCGTTGTGAGCTTGTAGATCTGCTATTTTTCGTCCCCTGACATTATTACGACGAAGTATAAATCAGGGGTTACATTGGAAGGGAAAGAAGTCATACCAGTGTTGTGTCTCTTTGGTATTCCACTCCATCCTGTCCCTTGACACCTGACAGTCGTGTTATAATAGATTCCAGGCTATTAATATGCTAAGTCCCTGCCTGCCCATATCTACTGTACCTACCATGGCTCATTACAATATTTAGATTGAGTGGGTGACATATGAAACAATGGCACAGCTAGCATTAATGTCACTGCAAAGATAAAGAGAAGAGTGGGAAGAGAGAGTCTTGATGGGAAAAGTGCGTGCGTGCGTGCGTGCGTGCGTGCGTGCGTGCGTGCGTGCGTGCGTGCGTGCGTGCGTGCGTGCGTGCGTGCGTGCGTGCGTGCGTGCGTGCGTGCGTGTGTGTGTACGTGTGTACGTGCAGTGTTCCTGTATGGATATTTGCATTTGTATGCATATGTGTGTCCCATTTGTAGAGTGTGCACACACACACACACACACACACACACACACACACACACACACACACACACACACACACACACACCACACACACACACACATGCACACTCAAAAGAAACCCTAATGGACCATAGCCATTTTCTAAGTCTGCACCAAGGCCATGGATCCTAATTGCAGATTGCAGATGAAGGAGCGGGTGAGGAACATAAGGAACGTGTGAACATGACAGAGGGCTGGGGGGGTGTATGTAGGCAAGGGGGAAGAAGAGAAAAACAACCAAAGGAAATGGGAGGAAGGTGGCAGAGACGCCACAAAGGCAAGTGAAGAAGACACAAAGTATGATGCGAGAGAGAGAGAGAGAGAGAGAGAGAGAGAGAGAGAGAGAGAGAGAGAGAGAGAGAGAGAGAGAGAGAGAGAGAGAGAGAGAGAGAGAGAGAGAGAGAGAGAGAGAGAGAGAGAGAGAGAGAGAGAGAGAGAGAGAGAGAGAGAGAGAGAGAGAAAGGGAACCACAGATGAGAGATAGCTGGGATAGGAGAAAAAAAAGAAAGCAAATGTACAAAGGGAGGAGGAGGAGGCAGCCATAAAGCAAGAGAGGCGAGACGTAGAGGAAGACGAAGAGGAAGAGGAGAGGAGCGAGGGAGGGAGGGAGTGCAGGGGGTGCAGAGCGAGCCTTCTGTCTGCAGTGTTCACCTCCGGGCTCGCGGGGGAACGAGAAGTGTCTGCAACTGGAGCACACGGCCAAATCCATTTGTCCTCAGTTGCACCACAGGCCCTCGGTTAACCCATTCAATCCGGGGAACGCATCTACAAATGTCTTCTAAATCCTAACAGTTTGTTGCTATATCAGTGCTTCTCAAACTTTTTCATGTCAAGGACCCCCAAAATTATATGTATTTGGTCGCGGATTTTGTTCCAGGGACCCCCAGAAGCAAAGATTTGAGTAAAAAATGTTCCCTGCAATCACGTAGATCTACGCGAACCTATTTAAAGCCGCCACGTGCCAATCGCGTAGATCTAATTTTTTTTTTTTTTCAATTTGACCCAAAGACCAAGGAGATATGATTAGTCAAAGATCTAGACTCCTATCCACTTCCTTGTTAACTTAAAACTTAAAAATTCTGTATTTCGGCTCCTGAGTACTTTTTTTTTTTCAATGAAAAACTCTGGCACTGGCAAAAAAAAAATTAAAATACCTCTGGCAGTTAATGGGTTAAAAATATATATATTCATAGTTTTGCAAAAATGTTCACGATTTTTCAAAAACAGCAGCTATGAGCTTGTATATCTGCTATTTTTGAATAGCCAAAGTATAAGTTAATGGTTATAGCTAGAATCTAAAATGACACAGATGCGTTCACGGTCTTAATGCATTAATGGGTCCGCACACCGTAAAATCCTCAGTGTTCATTAAACTCAGAGAGTGTTCAAATGGAACCCTTATGGGTCCATTTCGTCCCATTTGTAGAGTTGCAGACCTGTAAGGGTCCATTGTGGGGTTAAATTAACACAGGAGTTTACTGCGGGTTACACACTTTAGCTCCTCCGCTAATGTGTGTGTGTGTGTGTGTGTGTGTGTGTGTGTGTGTGTGTGTGTGTGTGTGTGTGTGTCTGTGTGTCTGTGTGTGTGTGTGTGTGTGTGTGTGCGAGAGAGCGTGTGAGCACGCTGTAGCTGTTGCTGTTCTTTCCAATTATTCTTGCAAGATGCTGAAAAATCCTGCACAGAGTTTCTTGCTCGTTTCACTCCCCCAAGGGGCCCTTGGGGGGCCAAATAAGAGCTTAACTGTTCCCCCATCTATCTGTCTTCCCATCCCTCCATCCTTCCATCTGTCAGTAGAGAGCAAAAGAACACACACAGAGTTAAACTGAAACTCAGCATAGCACAGGACGACACCATCAATCACCACAGTGCGTTTATCAGATTTATTGAATGAAAAACAACAAGGAAATGAAAGGAAACCAATGAAGCGAGGGACTTCAGCTGAGTCTTCGATGCCACCACGATCTGGGGAAGCTTCGTAGGGAGTTCGCAGTAGCTCCTGGCCAGGAAAAATCCCCCCCAGGGCCTTAAGGAAGGGAAAGAGAAAATAAAAGAAGAAATTGGGAGAGTAGTAGGGTGGGAGGGAGGGTTAGGCGAGCATTTACAGGTGAACGGAAGTGAGGTGTGGAGGTGTGGTCCTGTTCCTGAAATTTTGTTGAAAATTCAGAACCGTTCACCGAATATGGCATCATTTATTACTGGTTATGTGCAGCCATTATACACACACACACACACACACACACACACACACCTTCACATGGATGCGTGGTCCTTACTGATAACATTCATCAGGTCCCATCTGCTCTCGCTGATAAGCTCCATGGATGGTGCCTGTGTGTGCGTGCGTGTGCGTGTGCGTGTGCGTGTGCGTGTGCGTGTGCGTGTGCGTGTGTGTGGTCCAGTCTGAATTCAGTGCACATTTGTCTCATTGAATTAGTTGTTCAGAGTGACAACGCTACGCTTCCAGCTCATCCATTACAATTAGTAGACACAGACATCAGAGAAATCTGAGAGATGAGACCTCCCATCGTAAAAAAAATAGAAACTTACATTTGCATTTGAATTAAAAGTCCCACTCTCATCTAGCAGCACAAAACAAAAGGAAGCATATCTCAGGCAAAATAAATTTAATTTGCTGCCAATGCAAATCAACTGAGGTGACTCTCACAGCCAAAGAATGAGAAAGAGAGAGAGAGAGTATGATTGAGCTTGAGGTTGAATAAGAAATTTAATGAATGACGTGTGATGTTATAAAAGGTGTGCATTTGTACGTGTTGTTGTGTGTGCACATGTGCAAAGGCTCAAAGTTGTTTTCCACTTCGCTTAACAAATCAATGCGTTAATGCATCCTATCTGGTCGCCTGATCACAGCATTCGTAAATGAAACTGAAAAGGTGCGTTCAGTAGAGCGCAAATCTCTGCCGGGTGGCATGCCCTATTAATAATAGCGACTTTGCGTATACAGTGAAATTTCGACATACAGCCATGAACGACTTAGAGTTAGCATGGCATGCGATTAGTTCTACACAGTCTCTACTATCTTCGTCCCTCTCTCTCATACAGATTCACTGGGCCCGATTCACTAAGCAATTTAAGCCCCATATTTTTTACGTACCGGCATTTACGAAAATTCCTACGTTAGGTGTTTGATTCACTAATCTTTATCTGTCGGTGATTTTTGCGGGAGGTCTGCTCTTTCTCAAGTCTGCTCGGAGGCTGACTTACATGGAACCAAAGCTTGCGTATGTCATTACAATGCCTAATTCTTCATGAAAAATCAATTACAACATTGCCAAACCTCAAATTAAATATGTATGTGCCCAACATTTGTCAACACATATAGAAAAGAAAGAAAAAAGGTGAATCGGGCCCAATCATTGTCTACATCACTCCATCTTTTTCTCTGCTTTATCTGGCACTCTGTGAAAGGGGTAAAGACATGACAGCTCTGACTGAATTTGAATGGACATTAAGACTCGAGTAATTAGTTTTTTTGGGGGGTAAATTGTCACGTTTCTATATGAATATTTTGGTGTCAATCCAACGTTGGCTGACACCTGCGAATTTGCATGTCTCCGATTGGCTCGTTACTACAGATGTAACAAGCCACACCAGATGCGTGCTTTTGCCTGATCTGCTTGCATCTAAAGCACTTTTTTTTGTTTCCTCATAAAAAAGTCACAACTTTTCATCAATTAAAAACAATTCCAAAATGTTTCCGAAATGTTTAATAAATAGTAACATAAAAAAATCTAATAATTGCCATAAATACATTTTTAAAAACGTTTAAGAAGTAGTGAAAATAGCAGATCCACAAGCTCGCGTTGTGAGCTTGTAGATCTGCTAATTTCACTAGTTTGGGTTCCGGGCAAATGTCTAATTTCTCTTTTGGGTCTTGAGCTAGATAGCTTGGGAACCAATGGTGTAGTGTGTTCCCCTATAGACGTGCTCACACCGACGGAAGGACACACCTGCACAACTCAAAATCCAAGGAAGAAGCCCTTCGTTCAACAAACAAAAATAAAATGCAAAGGCAAATGAACACACTACAGCAAAATGCTCCCACAAGTGCAGCTGTCCTTTACAGAAGGATGAAAAATTGTGTCTGTAGTAGACGTTGATCAAAATGAAACTGTGCAGGGAGCCGTGATGGTGCTTCGTAGAGCAGGCCCCGGCCCGGTTGCGCAGGGAGATCAGTCTTTTTCTTTATTATTTCTTTTGCAGGTGATCACTGAGCATGAAATAACAACATGAGAACGAGCGGTGCCAAAATGAACAGCCCGTCAGTCAAATAGAAGCAGGACCAAGAGATCACCAGCGCTCTGTCTGCACTTCGGTGTTCACTCACAAGATGAGGGCAAAAGGCCACAGCTGTGCTTTGTGTTGTTACGAATCCACAGGTGCTTATTTTAGCCTGCAGAGTCATTCAAGGACGGAGAAGGAACACCGTATATTTAGGTTTTTACGCTCGTGGAACAGTAGGGCTCTGAAAATTGTGGAGCTGTATCTGGAACTGGGTAATTTTTTTAAATATTCTCTGATGTGCACACACACACACACAAATGCATGCACGCACTCACACACTCACAGGAATACAGTGTATAGTGTGTACACATAATGTATATGGATACAGTTTATTCTTGGAATTACTGTACAAATAGGGGCTTATGCATGCACATGAAATCTTCTAGTGCATCCCTGTGATTATCAGATTATGCATGCACCTGCCTTTCTGTTCCTCTCATTCTATCCATGCATCCATTCATCCATCCTTCCATCTATCTATCTACATATCTTTCATCCAGTCTGTCACCTCCCGCTGTCAATAGACTCTCCCCCATTGGCCAATTCATCCATCGTACATGTCTTTTGTTAACGGGTGTCTGTGGTTTTGCAACATTACTCCTGTGTCCGTCCATCAATCAAAGTGGCGGGACTGCGGAAAGGCAAGGCGTTATTGGCTGGAGCCAACAGTAGCTTTTGAAGGGCCTCATTGGCTTCTGGACAGTCTGTAGATCATTGGAAATGGCTTCATTGGGATTCTTTACAACCCAATCGATAAAATTAGTGAAGTGTGACTCTGGTTTCCTGCTATTCCATTGGACAAACGTCACTCACCTCCCTGACAGACTTGCATGCCTGTCCGGTGTCACAAATACACAGAGTTAAGCCCTGTTTTATACTTTCGGCTAATCGAAAATAGCCAAACTGCTATTTCCGAAATATATAAGCAACTGTGAAAATGTTTGAAAGCATTTTTTAATTTTATGAAAATGTTCGCCCTAATGACATGCCCAGGTTGAAAGTGGTTAAAGGTACTGTAAATTACAATGAATGTGCCCTTATTTATTGTACCTTATTTATTGTAGTGGGCCTGCATGTAGGCTACTCTATTTGTAATGAATGTGCCCTTATTTATTGTACCTTATTTATTGTAGTGGGCCTGCATGTAGGCTACTCTATTTGTAATGAATGTGCCCTTATTTATTGTACCTTATTTATTGTAGTGGGCCTGCATGTAGGGCTACTCTATTTGTAATGCATGCCCTTTCTAGTTGATGCTTGACAACAAATCCTAACCTAGTTTTTCCTCTTGTGGGATTGATTGATAAATATTAGGAAGTATCGGACCCACAAAATGAAGCTCATAATTCTCTTGTCCTGTCGAACACAGCACACAGCAATGCAATTAAATCAGCTTTATCTTTTGCGTCCACTATTTCTTTTTGCCGGTGTTTGTCAAAAAGCCAAACCTTATTGGAAACAAAATTATGCCACACACAGAGCTGTGCTGATGTCTGGAGTCTGTAGTAATCTGCTGTGGAAATGCTTTAATCTGACCCTCTGGGATTTCCAGCAATCCAAGTGTGTATTTCTGTGTCTGTGCACGTGTGTAGACTGCTCTGCATGCCTATGCAACTTTGCCTTCATTCAGTAAGAGTGTAGCAATCCTGATGAAAATAGCAGCTCTACAAGCTCTCAACGGGTCGTGATGTAGATTGGTGGTTATTTTTTTTTGCAAGCGATACCATTATACCACCAAGTATAAATCATCCATTCGCACACTTTTGCCTTAACTGGGGTTGTTGGCTTTTGACTCTGCTCCAACGCAGCAAGACAGGGAATAATTAAGACCTGAGGCCGATTCTGAAAATGAAACCGTTTTCTGGAATAATGTCAGTGGTTCTCAAACCTTTTCATGTCAAGGACGCACAAAAAATTATGAGTTAAAAATGTTCACTTTATAAAATATATATTTTCAGACTTGAGAGATTTGCAAAAATGTTAAAGATTTAAAAAAAAAAACAGATCTACAAGCTCGTAGCGCGGCAAGAAGTGACGGGCTACTGTATGAGCTATTTTTGAATAGCCAAAGTATAAAATAGTGGTTAAAGTGGTTAAAATCTAAAGCTTTCCCGGTTTTACTGGGTTAAACCACTGATATGAGCGAACAGAATCATAAGCAGAGTTAGTAGTAGTAGTAAAAGTAGGTCCACAAATAGTCAGTGCACTACTCAAGTCAAATCAAGATTTTGTATTTGCACTTTACATACACAGAGTAAAAAAAACTTAAAGGAACACTTCACCCATTGTCTGCCTTTTCTTCATTGGTCCTCACTGAATAAATTATCATTATAAGATGGCGCAATTTCTGTCTACTACCTCCGGAAATGTGTGTATCAACATTATTCCAAGCTAATGAGAACTACAGCAGGGATTCCACCAGACCAGTTCAGTCTCTAGGCGCACTCACTCAGTGACTTTTTTATATCGCTTACATTTCAATAGAGTGATCCCGTACATACTGTATGTCTTGAACTTGAACTTATTTGAAAAAATACTTAATTAACCACATTAACCCTAGCATCCTTATTCTGGGCATGTCAAAATAGGCGAATGGTCGACATTGTGAGCTTGTAGATCGGCTAGAGATTTGAGTAGACGGAAAAGGGAAGGGACCAATTAATAGTCCCCTGCGGGACATCGGGCAACAAAGTATTTAGGGTTTAAGTGGTCAATAATACACTTTTTGGTCCTTAGAACATAAAATGGGATGCTGATGAAGGTCTAAGGACCGAAATGTTGATTATTAATAAAGCTTTTTCATTGCAAGTTCAAGACAGTGTGCAGGATCACTCTCTTTTTACATTACACTACATTCTTCTACACACCTAATTCTCTAAGACACTTAAGGTGTGCATCGGCCTTCAGTAAAATTGATATCTGTTACATTGCATGTTGTTCCTGTCTATTTACGTGCCAACATCTGGAACTTCAACATGCGTCGTAGTATTGCACCGTAAAAGGTTGGTACATTTGGAGGGACAGCCGCCCCTCCTGTACATTTTCTCGTCTACCCCAGGTGTCAATACCTATACCACAATACTACAGTAAGAGTAATTTGTCCCGGGAATTAATGCAGATTGTAAGCTTTCCCACTAAAGACAAAAGCCAGATGTCAGTGGGCTTTAGTGTTTTTCTGTCTTGTGGGAAAGGGGCTTAAATTGCCATATTTTTTGTAAACAAAGAGGTGCCAATTGAGTCCAGGATGATGACCAAGTGCAAAAATTACCACTATGTCGAGGAGAAGAAGTCATTAGCGTTTTCTTTTTTTAATATAACATTTTTATCCCACGATTTTGCAACCCCATTTTCTTTTTCACCCAGTGCCAATTGTCTAAGTAATTCTGGGCGCTACACTCCCTCTGCCAGCCTAGGGAGAGCCTACCCATGGTCCAGAGCGTTTAGTGAGTTCTCTCTAACGCTCTGCCAGGTGCTCGGCTCTGCTTATAGACAAAGAATTCCACTGACCGAAACAAAGGCTGTTTTGTGTTGTTGAAAGTCTATTCTCCAGGGTGGGAGGCCTCTCAGCACCCCACCTTCTCTGTATAATAAACGTTTTGGGCAGAAGATAAAATATGTCCGCGGGACGGAAATTATTGTATTAACCCCACTGCGCCCTCTACAGATCTGGTAATTTATATTGACCAGAGGCTTCCCACCTCCGAGAATAGACTTTCAACAACACAAAACAGCCCTTGTTTCGATGATTAGCAAAGTGTTTTTTCCACAGTTGGAGCCCTCGCAGGGCAGTGGAATTCTTTGTACTGTATATAAGCAGAGCCGAGTGCCTGGCAGAGCGTTAGAGAGAACTCACTAACGCTCTGGACCAGGGCTAGGGAGAGCACAGAGCCGAGCTCATGCCTCCTTCAATGCATGAGAGCTAACAAGCCTTCTTATCACCCGACAGGGGGGAGTTTCCCCCGTTGGACGTAGCATGTGGAAGGAGCACGTTATTCCAACCAGTTCCTTAGCCAAGCTCAATACACCTTAAAACATCCAAAAATGGATGGCTGGTCTAACAAAACTGACAAATGAAATTGTCCTCTATTAGCAAGAAATTAAACGAAAAGATTAAACAGTTATAGCGGATTTATAGGAATAGTAACAATGCGTATTTTGGAGATTTTGTTTAAAGAAATGAGAACATTTGTCGTGAAAATGTTTGTTTAAAGGTAGGGTCTTCCAAAGCTTGAATGCCGGACCTCAAAAGCCTGATCTCCCCGTGTGATGAGGCGAGTAAAGTCAGCTAAAATGTAACTAGAGACCTGGCCTTGCAGGGCTTTAAAAGTCATCATCAGTCAAATCTTAAAATCAATTCTGAAACTCACAGGCAACCAGTGAAGAGCAGCTATTGAATCCTAGTACAGTCTAGCAGCTGAATTTTGTATCACTTGGAGACGGGTGATAGATTTTCTTACTGAGCCCAGAGTACAGGCAATTAGAGTAGTCAAGCATGATGAAATTAAAGCATGAATGACCCTTTTAAAGTCTGCAAAAGAAAGACTTAATTCTGGCAATGTTTCTCAGCTGGATGAAACATGATTGAACAACCCTTGTCACTTGACCGTCGAAGGAGAGGAGAGACAAAATTCATGCCCAGATTACAGGCCACTATACTACTGCTACTACAGTACTACTACAGCAGCAGTATTAGTGGTAGCAGCAGTACAATTGTATCCCATTGCACAATTTCATATAATCTCTTTTGGCTCTTGAGAGGATTTGAAAAGCCAGGCGAAGTCGTTGTATCCTGAGATAATACTCACTGGCTCCTTGTATTAGCCTACATTAGATTAAATTAGATTGTTAAACCCTCCTAGGGGTTGGGGGGGGGGGGGTTAACACAGTGATACAAAGTATATACATAACTGCAAATAATAAGACCCACAGATACACAGTGGTACATAGTATTGGAGACATGATTAAGCTTGTCCTGCAGTGAGCACAACAGAATAAAACATTCAACAGATTGCACACAGACAGACTGACTGACTGACTGACTGACAGACAGACTGACTGACTGACAGACAGACGCACACATGTCGATACTGGCATATTCTGCCTTGACTGACAGCTCTGTCTCTAATAACCTTCTCCTGTGTAAATATTCATTACTAGTACTACCATCTCCCTGCACCAACACTCTCTCTCCCTCTCCCTGTCCCTCTCCCTCTCCCTGTTTCTCTCTCTCTCGCTGTCGCTCTCGCGCTCTCTGTCCCAGACTGTCAGCCCTCAGCTGGGGGCTTGTCTTTCTCTGTCTGTCGGTCTTTCTGTCTGTCTGTCTGTCTGTCTGAGTCTCTCTCTTACACATCATCTGCGTCTGATCTCTCTCTGTCCCTCTCTCATTTCTTACTGTCCACACCCCTACCTCATTGTTCTCTGCTCTACTCTCTACTTTGCCTCTCTCTCTCTCTCTCTCTCTCTCTCTCTCTCTCTCTCTCTCTCTCTCTCTCCTATAAGTACACAGGAGCACGGCCTCAGGTGCAGGAGCGTGCCTTATCCATTGCGTCAGTACATTAACGGGGTTGGTGCACTTATACACACACACACACACACACACTCACACACACACACACACACACACACACACACACACACACACACACACACACACACACACACACACACACACACACACACACACACACACACACACACACACACACACACACTGTACACATACCAACGCACACACGTACAGTATTCACAGACATGTTCACAAGTGTACTATATGCACACATGCACATTCTCCCTCTCTTTCGCCCAGTTTTTCTCTCTCCATCTGCAGCATCTCTCACAATGTTCATGTGCAGGTCCACACCCTGCCAATACCATTTGACTTAATGCGCACGCACATGGTTATACGTACACACACACACACACACACACACACACACACACACACACACACACACACACACACACACACACACACACACACACACACACACACACACACACAAGGGTGCACATAATAAACTCAAACTTTTAAGTGCGCACAAAGCCGCACATGCAGACTTACTACAGTGACTATACACAGATTCAGCCTTCATATTCAGAAACATCTGGTGTGCATGGCAACCACACGCAGTAAGATTAATAGTGTTCATCATTTGCAACTCAGAGAGTGTACAAATGTAACCATTTGGTTACATGCGTACACTCTTAGACTTAAATGAACACTCAGAATTTTACAGTGTAGCTGCGAGAGAGAGAGAGAGAGAGAGAGAGAGAGAGAGAGAGAGAGAGAGAGAGAGAGAGAGAGAGAGAGAGAGAGAGAGAGAGAGAGAGAGAGAGAGAGAGAGAGAGAGAGAGAGAGAGAGAGAGAGAGATGGGAGGTGAAGGGATGGAGCTCTTGGAGACGCTCTACTCCCTTCAGTGTGTGGAGCGCATCGCGTGTGTGTTGGCTGGAGGCTGCCCTGCTCTCGCTTTCCCTTTCTTTCTCTCTCTCTCTCTCTCTCTCCTCTCTATCCGTTGGTGTCTCTCTGCGGAGCTCTCAGTCTGTTGGCAGACCCGACGGCAGGCAGCATGGAGCTGACCGTGGCGCCTCAACGATACAGTACGTACTCCTTTTCACTTCACTTCTGTCTCTTTACTTTAGTCTCTGTTCTCTCACCTTATTTTCTTTATTCTGGAATTCTGGAATTCTGTTTTTTCTTAGTTTTTTGTTTGCTTTGTTTCAGAATGAGAGTGAGTCCATCCTTAAGCTGTGTTCAAACTGTTGGTTCAAATTCTGTTTCTTCGCTCAGACTTTTCAAGTTTTTCCCTCGTTTCGCTCCCTCTGTCCCCTCTTCTGGTCTTGTCTCCTTCGTCTCAAATGCCACTGAGCCCTTTTGTCCCACCTGAGCCCCCTTTTTGGGGGCTTTTCTTGCACAGCGTGAGCTTGAGGGTCGCGCTTGCAGAGCCGACACCTGTTGTTGGTCTCGGTGGGCTGCGGGGGTTTGCAGGAAGGCAGTTTTGTGGCACATGCCCTGCCTGCCACTAAAACAATAAGAGGCTTCAGAGAAATGTGAAGATGGGTGATGATTTTTAATGGTAAATATGTATTGAAAACATGACGATATGACCAATCTGATTTTTTTTACAAAAAGAGAAAAAAGCCCTGCCCACAAGCCAATCACTGTATACCTTCGTTGCAGTTGTTTTCCATCCCACCTGTCTTGTCATGATGTGATCCTCAGAAGGAACCAGAGCGGTAGTCACATGGACACATACTTTGAAAGTGAAGGACATTGTGCAATAACACTGAAATTCCAATTCACTTCTTGCATTTTACATGAGTTCTTGGATTTTACAATATTAGCTTTGCTGCAGGAATCAAAGCCAGATTACTTATGCAGTGCGGTGGCTTTTAAGATGATAGAGGTGCACGCACGCACGCGCGTGCGTGCGTGCCTGCGTGTGTGTGCGCACATTTGTGCATGTGCATATTTGCACACACGTGTGCATAGTCACTTTTGCTGTGTGTGGCGCATTTGCATGTTTCTGTGAGAATGGCAAAGACAGAGAGAGAGAGAGAGAGAGAGGGGCTGGGTTGGAGAAAGTGGTAATATTTGCCCTGGCAGTAATGCATTATAGCACATGATATGAGAGAGCCTTATTATTAGATCATGGTTAAAGCTCTGTGATGAGATGACGGGAAGATGGGTGTGATGGAAGGAAATTAAGAAATGTTAAAAGACAGAGAGAGAGAGAGAGAGAGAGAGAGAGAGAGAGAGAGAGAGAGAGAGAGAGAGAGAGAGAGAGAGAGAGAGAGAGAGAGAGAGAGAGAGGGGGATGGATGGACAATTGGACATACCGTGCGCATGGCTAGGTGGATGGCTGGATGAACAAGGAAACAAATGAGCAGATCAATGGATATATTATTGCATTACCAGTGAGAGCTCTCTGCTCTGAGGCAGGGATACGAGAGGACTCGGGTTTATCTCTCTACCTGGCTCATGTGGATCCATCACTTGGAGACATATATCTTTATTATCTGGGTTAGCAGGGACAGCAATGAGTCTAATTTTAGACGCAAACGTGTGAGATGCGAGTGAGCTCGCCCACGCTCGTGTGTGTGTGTGTGTGTGTGTGTGTGTGTGTGTGTGTGTGTGTGTGTGTGTGTGTGTGTGTGTGTGTGTGTGTGTGTGTGTGTGTGTGTGTGTGTGTGTGTGTGTGTGTGTGTGTGTGTGTGTGTGTGTGTTTATACTGTATATTGTCGCTGTTGGGTGGAAACATTGTATGTCCAAATTAAACAAAAGAACCTCTGTGTACCAATGAATCCAATGTATTTGTTATTATTTAGTCAACTAGAATGTTTGTGAAAATCATTCTAGTTGAAAATATGTGCAAATCTTTGAATATATATTTTTCAAAGTGAACATTTGTAACTCAAATCTTTGCTCCTGGGGATTCATGCAAATGTCTTCTAAATTCTAACAGTTGTTTTTGAAAAAACGTATGTTGCTTTAATATCAGTGGTGTTGTGTCCCATGTCAAGGACCCCCAAAACTATATGTATTTGGCCGCGTACCCCCTTCTCAAAATATTTAGTTCCAGGGACCTCCAGAAGTAAAGATTCAAGTTACAAATGTTTGCTTTAAAAAAAATATATATATATTCAAATATTTGCTAAAATGTTCACGATAGCAGATCTACAATCTCATAGCGCAGCACTCGGTGCCGCGATATGAGCTTGTATACCTGCTATTTTCGAATAGCCAAAGAAATAAAAAAATGGCACAGATGCTTTCCCGGTCTTAATGGCTTAATACTTCTCAATGAATGTGTGTGTGTGTGTGTGTGTGTGTGTGTGTGTGTGCGTGTGCGTGCGTGCGCGCGCACGCGTGCGTGCGTGCGTGTGTGTGTGTGTGTGACTATACTTGTGAGGACCAAATGTTCTCACAAGTATAGCAGAATTTGAGAAATACGGTAGACAAACATTCTAGTTATGCAGCAATGTCACACACCGAAGAATATGCGATCTACAAGCTCACAACACATTGCCGCATGATGTGTCGTGAGCTTGTAGAACTGCTGTCTTTTGGATTTTTTTTGGAATGCAATTTTTTGTCCTAAAATCTTGATGATGTTGATGTTGTTATAACCCTAACCCACAGGCTGGTGGTCAGGGGCTTGAGGATTATGGGGTTGTCCAAGTGTAGGGCAAAGCAGCTTGCAAAATATTGCTCAATCTCCTCCATTATAGGCAGTCGATCTATTTGGAGGAGAAGGTGCTTCCTGTACCCATAATTTTTCTCCGGTGTGTATGACCAATGTTAACTGTGAATAAGTTCATGCGCATTTGTTGTTTATATTCTAGGACTTGTTTGGACTCAAGCACTGAGACACACGTTGTTTCAAGTGAGTGGGAGATCAGGAGCAACTGAAAAATATCTGTGCCCTTGTAATGTATTTTATAAATGTGGACTCAAATAAAGACATTGAAATGTGTGTGCACTCGTGTGTCTCCATGCCTGCATACTTTATTACTAGCTGTATACTCTCGTGTGTGTGTGTGTGTGTGTGTGTGTGTGTGTGTTTGTATGTCAGGACAACGCACACGGACATTTCCCTGTACACACATGCGAGCTAGCATACAGTCAGTGTAATTTCATCTAAAACATGATGGTATCAACATCCAGGACACTAGTCTACTCCACTGAGAGAAGCCAGAGCTTCGAACGTTGTACAATATTGACCTTCTGCCGTCCCTGACCAATTGAATTTGACGAAGATGACAGAAGGTGCATTGTGCCATTGAATAATTGAATAGAGTTTGGTTGTTCTCTATACCTTTCTCTGTGCATTGTTAACTCATTCATTGTGCAAGGAATGGAAAGGTTTTCTTTTTTCTAACGTTTTGTATTTTATTTTACTTTTTGAGACAGACAGTGAGAAGCCTGGGAGGGAGACGTATAGTAGGACATCAGAGAGGGATACAGTGTAGGAGAGACAGACAGTAGGAAGGCTGAGAGGGAGACAGTGTACGAGAGACAGGAAAGTAGGAAGGCTGAGAGGGAGACAGTGTAGGAGAGACAGACAGTAGGAAATCTGAGAGGAAGACGGTGTAGGAGAGACGGGCAGCAGGGAAGCTGAGAGGGAGACTGTGTAGGAGAGACAGACATCAATAAATTAATGTGTGGTATGTTGCTTACTTACTATCCTACTTACTTTGTAGCATATCCTTGCTCTCTTAACACTCTAATTACGTGACCACAACCTTGTTGTTTGACTAATGTCCATGGCACTTCCCCTGACCTCACACTTTGTACGGTAAGTCCATCTGTCTTTGTAAGTGTTAGTACCAGTAAATGATACTGTAGGCTACACTTGAGAATGGGCAGCATCACATCCGACCCCCTGACCCTCAACACCGGAGCACCCCAGGGATGCGTGCTGAGCCCTCTCCTCTACTCCCTGTACACGTATGACTGCATAGCCACACATGTCTCCAACACCATCATAAAGTACGCGGACGACACGACAGTGATAGGCCGAATCGTCAACAACGACGAGTCTGACTACAGAGAGGAGATCAAATCACTGGCACACTGGTGCCGTGAGAACAACCTCTCTCTTAACGTCGACAAGACCAAAGAACTGATCGTGGACTTCAGGAGGCCGCGGAGAGACCATGCGCCCATCCTCATCGACGGTGCTGCAGTGGAAAGGGTCAGCGAGTTCAAGTTCCTCGGAGTACACATCGAGGAGGACCTCAAATGGGAGACGCACTCCACACACGTGAGGAAAAAGGCTCAGCAGCGACTGTACTGGCTCCGCCGCCTGAAGAAGCTCGGAGTAGGACGTCGCATCCTCCGGCTGTACTACAACAGTTCTGTCGAAGGCATCCTAACAGGCTGTGTCACGGCCTGGTACGGGAACTGCACTGCCCGAGAAAAGGTCAGCCTACAACGAGTAGTGCGATCGGCAGAGCGGATAATGGGAATCGAGCTCCCAGCGCTCCAGGAACTGTACAAAAAGCGGTGCGTGGTCAAAGCCAAGCGCATCATCAAGGACAAGCACCACCCAAGTCATAGACTGTTCAACCCCCTACAACGACCGCGACCGGGCAAGGGGCTCTACCGCAGTATCAAGAGTTCCACCACCAGATTTTGGTGTAGTTTCAATCCAGCCGCTGTCAGAATGCTGAATGGGGCATAAGCCTGGATGAGTTCAGCAGCCTGACAGCAGGCGGCGCAGACTTTTCTGGCTCTTCCTGAACACACCTGTGGATTATACCAGGGACAATGACTTGGACTTTAGCCCCCCCCCTCGGACACACCTGTGGACTACACCAGGTACAAATGACTTTTTGTTGCACTCCCTCATGGAGCTACATGCGGATTATACTAGGGTCAGTCCACTCTAGGTGGACACGCA